>NC_022010.1:25615171-25643802 GCF_000317375.1 Microtus ochrogaster
GAACTAGCTCTTGTAGACCAGGCTGGTCTCGAACTCACAAAGATCCGCCTGCCTCTGCCTCCCGAGTGCTGGGACTAAAGGCGTGCGCCACCATCGCCCGGCTACCTAGCAAATTTTGAGTGTGGACAACCTACCTTCCTTGGTACTTATTATTGTTTTAATTGCAAGAGATGGAGGTTTGGAGAGGTTGCTCAGCATTTAAGAGCGTGAACTGCTTTTGCAGAGGGTCCAAGTGCACCCACTGGGTGTCTCACAGCAATGTGAAACTCCACATCCATTGGTGTTGGCCCTCCTGTGCGCACACATACCATATACTTAAAAAGAATTGAAAAAAAATTTCAATTGCACAAAGGTCAAATTGTGCTAATTTCATTACAAAATACAAAGGGTCATTTCATCCTCTTCTGTTCTTTCTTTGTGTGTGTGTGACTTCCAAAGCAGTGGAGACATAGTGCTGGCATTTGTCCTTAGGGGTGTGCCTGTACTTGCACGCACACTTGTTTATGCTCGCTTCTACTCCTGGGCAGACAGTCCTGGGTCACACCTGCTGTTCATCAATGAGTAGGAGTTCCTGCTAGGTCCTTTCTGTTCAGAGTCAAGCTCTTTGTGATGATGAGATAATTGTCAGCAGGGAGGAGGGAACCAGTGTGACCACACCCTGATACTTCCTTGCCAGTTGCTATTGAGTTTCCTTTATTCAGACTTATGAATCTCCTTCATCACTAGACGTGCACAGTTTTCCTCCTCCCGGGTTCTTTGTTTTTCTTAGCATCCAGAATGTACACCCGTATTCTCTTCCAAAACTGTCCCTCTAAGTCAATGTCTTCCTTTCTCTCTTGCGTCTTCTCTTCCCTGTAACTTGGGGCTGGCCACATCTAGGTGAACTTTGTCACTATTTCCCCTCCTTCCCAGATCAAATTCAGTACTTACTCTAGCCCACTCTCTGTTTTTCTTTTAAATTGAACTTATTCCTTTGTGTGCATTCTTGCTACTCTACTCTTCTGGATGTCAGAGGACAGCTTATGGAAATCAGTTCTCTCTGCACCATCGAGGTTCTAGGGGTTGAACTGAGGTCATCACTTTACACTGGAGTGTCTTGCTGGCGTTGTTTTACTTTTTGAGACAGGGCCTGTGCAAACCCAGGCTGGCCTCAAATTCCCTATGTACATGAGGAGGACCTTCAAGTTTAGGTCCTATTGCTGAGGGTTTAAGTGTGCATCACCATGCCCTCCTCATCCTTTATCTTTTGGGAATATGACCTTCATTCCAGTCAATAAGAAGCCTTTTCTGTTTTCTTCTCCATCTCATAAATGTTTGCAGAGCTTGTCCTATCACTTCAGGGGTGAATGGAAAATTCCATTCCAGGAACTTTGCCTGTTCCCACTCAGGAGGTATTGAGAAGTTTGAATCACATCGCCGTGTCTGTATTCATGCATGTCGGAGAAAGTGCGCTGCAAACACACAGATGCTGACATGGCTTTATGTAATGGTACCACTGTTCTCGGAACAAGAGTATTACTGAATATTGTCATCAAAAATGTGAGCATGATATGAGGAGACTGGGCATGATGAACATTCCTGGAGGTTGCCTGAGCTAGCTCGTGACCTTGCCTTGGTATCCCAACAACACGGTTGACAAGGGAGTACAGACTGGAACTGGTAGAGACTTAATGCAAAGCAGCTGGGCTCCCAGTGGCCGTGGCTTTGATGTCCCACGCATCTGATGGTGAACGTTCCTACCTCTTTGAGTCTGATTTTCTCAGGTTGTAAAGTGGTGTTTAATAACACCTTTATCATGTGGTTTCTGTGGGGCTTTTGTAGCTTGCTTGCCATATGGAAGAGATAGGTAAATCACAGCCATGCCTTTGGAGTCTTGAGGGAGAAGGTAATGAATCAAATACAGAACAAAGCCCAGGGAACTTTGTCCCACCCCTGTGAAGTAGTCCTTAGATGTTTCCAGAAACTTCGGTATTATTTATTCCCATTTTTCATGTGTGTATGTGTGGTGGGCATCTGTGTGTGTGCTTTTTTTTAGCATTTGTGTGCACATGCGTGTGTCTCAGCATGTATGTGGAGGATGTCAGAATTCACTCACCTCATTCATTGAAGCACTTGCCTGTAGGCCTAGTTTCTCCAGCCAGCTCAGTCTGGGCATCCTGTCTCTGCCTTCTGAAGCTGGAATTACTGGCATTCCCCACAGTCGCCAGACATTTAGTTAGGTTTGGGGGAGGGCAGCAGGTCTTAATTCTGGTTCTAGCACTTGCATGGCAAACATTTTATTAGTGCTCAGCCCTGTCTCCCAGGTTCTTTTTTTTTGACAGGATCTTGACATGCAGTCCAGGCAGTTCTCACACTGTCGTGAGCTCTAGATCTGCATCACGATGCATTTTCCTCCTCTCCAGAGTATTTTATGATACACTTACTCTCTCTATTTTCATTTCTACATAAGACATTAGTTTACCAGTAGAAGACCTGCCTAGAATCCTCCAGGGAATGTCTGGCCACATAGATAGCTCAATGGGAAAGCACTTGCCTAGAATTCCATGGTGACGGGATTGAAGAGTTAGCAGCTTGGTACTCTCTCGTCAGGAGACCACATCCTGTCTTTTGGGCTCCACTGACACCTGCACACAGTCTTTCTCTCCCTCCACCCTTACCCTATCCCCATAAATCTGAAGTATTTCCCAGTGAGGGCTTGGGGATATGGCTCAGTGGTAGAGCACCCGCCTAATGAAGGACTGAGCAGGCAGCACAGTGGTTAGACCGTTTTCTAGCATGCCTGAACATTGGCTTTGATTACCCAAAATTGGTAAAAAAATATTTTTTTTAAAAATAATTAGGCTACAGTAGTAGATTAAGAGTAGATAATGGGAAAAATACCACCAATTATTTTGAGTTTCTTGATGACGTTCAATGTCTTAATAGTCCATACTTGGCTTCATTGGAAAGTCAATTTCACCCCATAAATACAGATTTTATTTTAGATCCTATATATCATAGCTCTCTCTGTGTGTGTGTGTGTGTGTGTGTGTGTGTGTGTGTGTGTGCTGAACAGTAGACCCACTAACAAGTACATGATACATTTTGAAGTTTTTGTTTTTTAAATTTTCTCTTTGGTAAACAAATGTGTTTCCTTTTTTGATATGACTCTCACTTGCTCTGATTTGGTTCTTTCTTCTACCCTTTATCCCTAGCCCCCTCGAGGCCCCTGAACAGAACCAGGGAAGGAGGGGGGCAAGAAGCATGAATTCTTTAATAAATCCCAAAAGTAATCAAAAGAAAGAAATGCAATATGAACAAACTCACAAAACATTCTTATACTCCTTTGGGGGATATTTAATGCGAGGAAGGTCAGGCCTTTGTAATGTTAATTCGCCATTCCTAAGAAGAATTCCACCTTTTTTCCAGAGTAATATTGCTCTCTGTAAAAAAGCTTTGATATGGGGAGGAGTGCTGTTTAAACACACCTGCAATTCAAAGCGGGCTGCTGGCCTCCAGATGCTGAGTCTGGGGGATGGTGGGGTAGGATGTAAGGGATTCCCTTCTGGATGATTAAGGTATTCATTTGAGTCTTCATGGAGTCTGCTAGAATGTGGTTGGAAAATGCTCTACGAGCTTGAACCAGTCCTGAGAATCCTTTAGATATTTTGGTGGACCATGAGATACAGATGCCATTTTCTTTTCCCAAGATTGGCACGGTGCAGGAAATCCTCGAAAGCGGGGCAAGTGTAGTTGCAATAAGCTCTTTATAGGAACAAGGCAAGACATTTCTGACTCACATGAACTCCCTGACGTGTAAATCCCAGTGGTGTTTTTGAATGAGAATTTGTGGTGGGAAGCAATGTAGACATGCCCAGCCAGCCCCAAACAGCATCCACGCCAGGGGTTCCTGCTGCACTGTTGATTGCCATCGGAGGCCACAGGTCTGTCTTCAGTGTTACTTCTCCGGCTTCCTCTCCTTTCCTCTTCCATCCTGTCTTGTCTGCTGGTTCTTCTAATTTGGGTGACGGAAGAAACACCAAAACATAGTTTTTTCTGTCAGATTCTGTACAACTTCTGTTTGCGACAGGGATTATAATCTTTTCTTCTCCCTCGCCTAATAAAACCTTTATGCAAATGCTTTAATTCCCTCCAACTGAATGTTAAAACTTTTGCTTAAGTGACTGATTTCTTCCCTTCCTTTCTTTCGTGTGTTTTTGTTTTGGAAACAAGGTCTTAGTATATGACCTTGGCTGTCCTAAATGTTACTACGTAGACCATGCTGGCCTCAAACTCACAAAGATCTGCTTTCCTTCTGCCTCTTGAGCCATGGGATTAAAACTGTATGCACACCATAGAACCTTCATCTGGCGATGGATGGAGATAGAGACAGAGACCCACACTGGAACACTTGACTGAGCTCCCAAAGTCCCAATGAGGAACAGAAAGAGGGAGAAGATGAGCAAGGAAGTCAGGACCAAGAGGGGTGCACCCACCCACAGAGACAGTGGGGCTGATCTATTGGGAGCTCACCAAGGCCAGCTGGATTGTGACTGAAAAAGCAGGGGATAAACCCGGACTCTCTGAATATGGCGGACAATGAGGGCTGCTGAGAAGCCAAGGACAATGGCACTGGGTTTTGATCCTACTTCTTGTTCTGGCTTTGTGGGGGCCTAGCCAGTTTGGATGTTCACCTTCCTAGACCAGGATGGAGGGGGGAGGACTTTGGACTTTCCACAGGGCAGGGAACCCTGACTGCTCTTCAGACTTGAGAAGGAGGGGGAGAGGAGTGGGGGGAGGGGCGGAGGAGTGGGAGGCTGGGAGGAGGCAGAAATTTTTTTTTCTCAATTAAAAAAATATTAAAAAAAAATAAAAAAAATATTAAAAAAATATTTAAAAAAAACTGTATGCACCACAAAACCATATTCACCAAAGACTTGGAAAAAGATCTAAATCTGAGTGAGTTTTCTATCCCCATGCATTCAGCAGCCCATTTTGGATCTTGGCTTTCTCTTGTTGGAAAAAGACTTGTTTTGCTGGGCTGCATTCTTCCTGCAACACCAAGATTATTTTGTGTTTCTAACAGTGTATATGTGTTCGCCTTACCCCCTCTTTTTTTTTTTTAAATTTACATTATTTATTTATTCATTTATTTGCTTGCTTGCTTACTTAGTGGCACATGCCATGGATCAAGTTTGGAAGTCAGAGAACAACTGGTAGATTCTACCATGTGAACCCTGGGGGATCAAGCTCAGATCTTCAAGTTTGGCAACAAGTATGGATTTATTTTAGGCAGAGTCTCACTGTGAAGCCCAGGATGTCTTTGAACTTCTGATCTCTCTGCCTCTGCCTTTCCAGTACTTTACTTGTATAGATGTGCCACCATGGACACCTCACTTTACATATGGTTAAGCCATGAAATATACCAGTTGTCATTATCCTTTGTGCTGTGCCAAGCGTGCAAGTATCTACTCAACTATTCCTTGTTACCATATTCTAGTATTTGAGAGTCCTCAAGCCCCTTCTGAGTTAATCTCATTTAGTCTGTTACTTAAGCCTATTTTTTAATCTTCTTAAAAATAATTTATTTTAACTTTTATTTGATGTGCATTGATGTTTGCCATCAAGTATGTCTGTGTGAGGGTGTCACATCCTCTAGAACTCTAGTTACCTACAGCTCTGAGCTGCCATGTAGGTGCCTGGAATTGAACCCAGGTCCTCTGGAAGAGCAGTCAGTGCTTTTAACCTCTTGAACCATCTCTCCAGTCCCTCTTCTTTATTCTTAATTTCTGTTTTCGGTTTGTTTTCTTTAGGCAGAATATCCCTGTACCCCCTGCAGAGCTGGATCTTAGTGTCCGCCTAAGCTAACGTGGATCTCATAGAGCTCTTCCTAACTCAGCCTCCCTAGCGCTCAGATGGCAGGCAGGAGCCTTCACACCTGCTTCCTGTTTCCTCATCTTAATCCCTCCTCACACCTTCCCACTGTGTGTCTCACAGCACAGCCATCAAAACGGACTTGTGTTATCAGTGTAGCGTCTCTTTTTATGAAAAGAGAAGACGCGAGACTTTTGGTATTTTTTTTCCTCAAACAGAGATGTGAAATTACCCCGTCTCTAAAGCAGTAAAGGTCGCTGCAGCAGTAGTTGCAACCCAGCGGGCTGCCTACTGCCTGGTACGTTCTAGGCCGCACGCTCCTTTCCTGTTTTGCCCTGAGCCATTTTTTATTGCTCGCACAGATGGTCTAACTCAGGGCTAACAACGTTTTAAGTTTTACATAAATTAAAACAAGAGGGCTCTGAGTACAAAAGTGTAACTTTAAAAAAAAAATGTTGAAAACAACTATGCTAACATTTTCCAAAAAAAAAAAAAAAAAAAAAAAATCCCAGCCTCAAGCCAGCCCTCCCTAATCAGGTTTAGAGAGGTGGAGGGGAGAGGATGAGCCATTGCATGTGCTTGCATGCTAAAACATGGCAGCTTTGGTGCCATTCTGGGACCTCTGAAGTTTGATCAGATGCAAGGATTGGATGACTCAGCTTGATAAAATAGCTTGAAGTGATGTTATTTGTTGGGACCATGTTTTCTGGGTGTAGTGAATGATACTGTGGAGACAGGCTGGCATGAATTCAGTTCTTCTGGATCCTCATCACAGAACGTTATACCAGGGTCCCTTTCGGGTTCAAGGCAACTGGTTGAAAACCAGAAGCTAACAGTGAAGCAGCTTGTTTCTTTCAGCTGTACCCCTCTCCCAGGCCCCCAGACACAAAAGTCTACAAGGACACACTCAGTATTTGAGAGTTTTTTTTTTCCTCTTTGGAGGAGGAATGAAAAATTATTTTCTTTTTCTTATGTGTGGTTTGTGAGAGAGACAGACCCTCAGGAGAGGCTAGGCCCCTTCAGCTAGAATGGTGACTGGCTTACTCTTATGCAGGTTACCAGCAGCCACAGAGAATTCATGGAGTGCCATGCCATGGCCAGAGACACACCCCGCAAAAGAAGCTTCTGATGCAGGCCAAGGGCTGCTTTTCTTTCTGGGTATAAATGTATGTTCTTCGGAGGCAGTTTGACTCGTGAATAGTCTGTTCTTAAGATAACTGTGAGGCAGTCTGTGTTGTCTTCAGAACACTTCCTCTCCCTATCCAGACCTCATTATCCAATGAAGAGCTCCATACATCCTTCCTACTCCCCTCGGCTGTTCTTAACAGATCTGTTTAAGTCCCAGTCTGTAGCTTGTTGTCGCTTGATGACCTCTGGTTAACTGTGGAGCCCTTTGATGGGGCCTCCCCTTGCATGAAACCTGGAGATGAACAGTGAAGGCACCCTTTGCACCTCCTATTATGTTTAAAGCACTATGTGAGTCCTTTTGATATTAATTACTTCTCATCATCCAGTAACTCTCTGGGTCCATTTCTGAATGCTCAAAAGACTAAAAAGCATAGAGAAAAATTACATACTGTTCCTTTGTTTTCTGTCCTTATTACACCCCATGTTGTCTTCTGACTGATTTTTTTAAAGTTCTTACATGTTAAGTGCGTTTTGTGCCTGTGCGTTTATATACTTTTGAGTGGAGACCAAAAGGTGATGTTCACGTTGTTTGAAACAAGGACTGTGATTCGCATGGAAGGGACCACTGTGCCTCATCTGGCTGACTAAGGAAGCCCTGGGGATTTCCTGTCTGCCCTCCACAGTTTGGCTATTGCAAGTGCTTAGTCCCCTCCTCTAGTCCACATGATTAGTGAGGATCACAGTTAAGCACTAATGCTTACATGGTGTCTCGCGGTTTTTGTCTCTGTAATAAGACACCATGACCAAAAGCAACTGAAGAAGGAAAAGGATTGTTGCATTTTACAGCTGGTAGGCCATCATCCAGGAAACTCGGGCAGGAATTCAAGGCAGGAACTGATGCAGAGGCCATGGAGGAGTGCTGCTTACTAGCTTTGTTCTTATGACTTGCCCAGGGATGGCACTGCCCCCAGTGAGCTAGACCCTCCCACATCAATCATTAATCAAGACAATCCCCTATAGTTTTGCATACAGGACATCTTATGGAGTCATGTTATCAATTGATAAGTTCTTCCCAAAATGACTCTGACTTGTGTCAAGTTGCACAAGGCAAGCACTTTACTGACTGAGCTCTCTCCCCGCCTCCTCCCCTTAGCTTTATGTGTTTCCGTATTCAGTAGAGATCAGGCAATAGGTAGGTCATAATGTAGATGTGACTTTAGATCTTAGATTCCTCTTTCTTTTCTTCTCCTTACATAAGCACGCATTTGTGGTATCAAGAAGTCTATGTTAAGATTGAATTGCATTAAAACTTGTTAGCCTTGGTTCTGGGGAGATGGTTCACTGCTTAAAACACTTGCCTTAGCCGGGCGGTGGTGGCGCACGCCTTTAATCCCAGCACTCGGGAGGCAGAGGCAGGTGGATCTCTGTGAGTTCGAGACCAGCCTGGTCTACAGAGCTAGTTCCAGGACAGGCTCCAAAGCCACAGTAGAAAAAAAAAAAAAAAAAAAAAAACCACTTGCCTCACAAGTGTGAAGACTGGAACTCTGATCCAGTCTTCATGGCAGCCACCTGTAATCCCCAGAGCTGGCCAGCAAGATTATCCATCCATATGGGTGAGCTCTGGGTTGATTGAGAGTTCCTGACTTATTCTAACTCAATGAGTAAGGTGGGAGAGTGATTTCCAACATCAGCCTTGGGCCTCCATATGCATACACACCCACGTGCAGTCACACCCCTTACATGCATGCCCATATTCATGCAAACATGCACATAAATACCACATACACATAAAATAAAAAAAAAGTCAAAAGAACCTTTGGTCAGCCTTTAGGAAATTGGGCACTGCTGACCAGCATATATAAATTGCCTTTAAAAATAAAATTAGTCTTAAAACGAAATCCAGCAGCAGCCAATTTCATTCCCTGTAGTAAAGGGAATGTGTTTTTATCTTATTGCATCTCACAGGAGCCTGTTCATAAATGCTCAGATAATCAACATCTCATGTTTCCCAACCTTCTGAAAGAATTCACAAGTGACTGAGGGGCAGGGAGGCCTGATGTTGCTTAAGTACTGGCAGCACTCGATATGGTTGATGTGCTTCTTGGCTCTTTCATTTCGTCTGTTTCTGCGTCCTCGGTACATGTAATCAGGACCACTCAGATCATATAAAGAGTGATAAATTTTCACTGAAAGGGAATAATGCTTTGATCCTGCTCTCCGTCTTTGGGCTGTTGAGAAACACTAAACTCAGCTGTTAAAAGTAAGCACGAGGCATCTAGATGGATCACAGCTTTGAAAAACTCTTGACACAGTAACTCTATCCAGCGAGACACAGCCTCACTCTTTTGAAGCACATACTACTCAGCTACTGATAACTTAGCACTCTGCAGGCCTTGATTGAACACCCATGATGTGAGCTGGGAGTTTGTAGAGCCCCCTAGTCCCAAGCTCAAAACAGAGTTAGGGGATTCATTAGATTTGTATGACCTATTGAACAATTTAGAAGGAACTGGTATCTTTATACTGATGATCTCTAATACTTTGACATGTTTCTTTCAAGTACTTTTGTACTCTGTGACATTTTATGATTTCTTCTGTATCTCTAATACATATTTGTATATTTGTTACGTTTTTAGGTGATTGTCTTTTGAGTGTTAGTGTGAATAGCATTTTGTTTCTTTTATGTTGGTACGTATGGTTTCTATGTGTGTTTATGGTATTTGACCATTTGTGTGGGAGTCTCGTGAGTGCCACAGTGTATATGTGGAGGTCAGAAGACTACACAGGGCAGCATTCCTCACCTTCCACCTTCTTTAAGGCTTAGGCCAGCAAGATAGCTCAGCATGTAGACACTTGCCACCAAGCCTCAATATCTTTATACAGTCTGCAGGGCTCACATGACCTTTCCCATGCATGCAGTGGTACCCCTCGTGTGTGTGTTTGTGTGTGTGTGTTTGTGTTTGTGTGTGTGTGTGAATATATGCATAGATATAAGGCAATGTTTCTTGTTGCCCACCTCTTTGTTAATTAGGCTGCCCGGGCTATAGGCTCCTGGGCATTTTCCTGTTTCTACATCCCATTTTAGAATTATCTATGCACAGTTCCTAGTCCAGCTTTAATCAGCTTCTGGAAATCTGAGCTCTTGTCTTCATGTTTGCTCAGCAAGTGCCTTGCCCACTGACCCCTATCCCCAAGTCCTTAAGTGGCATTGAAAAGATGATACTGATAGAACTTTTTGTTTCGAGGCATACGCCAAAAGAACTGAAAACAGACTGAAATATCTATGTAGCACTGTTAAAACAGTGATCAAAAGACAAAAGTGACCCTGATAACCTGTCAGCATGCATGGAGTGTGGTAGGTTTGTCTCTGCAGCCTGAAACGGAACAAGGTGCGCCTGGGCTGGTTCACTGATAGTTCTTGAGGACATTACCGTAAGTGCCATAGTGTTGCAGCTCTCCTCCAGTCGCCACAGAGACTGAAGACAGTGGTTTTGTAAGGGACTGACAAGAGAGGCAGTGGGGTGATGGGAATATTTCTAGCGATGGGTGGGTGTTAGAAGTGTACTTCATGTGAATAACAGTCCTCATTGTGAATGTTATGTTAATGCATACTATGATACAAAATTGATGTGGTCTATAATTCATTGTAAAGTGCGTTAGGGACAAACAAATAGCATTTTTGTAAAGATTTATTATTCATGTATACATCAATGTGCGGTGGGGGTGGGTGATCGTAGGGAATAGAAGCTGTCAGATCCTCTGGAGCCAGAGTTACAGGAAGTTGTAAACCACCCTATGTGGGTGCTATAAACCAAACCGAGGTTCTCTTCAAAAATAGCAAAAGCATCCAGGCAGTGGTGGCCCACACCTTTAACCCAGCACTCAGATGGTACTGTGAGTTTGAGGCCAGCCTGGTCTATAAGAGCTAACTCCAGGACAGTTAAGTGTTACACAGAGAATCCCTGTCTCAAAAAACAAAACAAAAAATCCAAACCAAAATCAAACCAAACAAAGAAACAAAAAAGAATAACAAGAGCCTTTAACTGCTGAGCCCCTCTCTTTAGTCTCCACTCCCAGATAAGTTTTTTTTAACATTGCATTTGAATCTAGCATCTGTGCCAAACTAATTCTAGCAAGTTATTCTAAGCTTCATGTATTTATTTGTGTCCATAGTTATGTTATATATGGGTATCTGTGTGTATAGTAAGAGTTCTATTTCTTTTTTCCCCATATTTATTTTTGTAGGTCTTCATCTTTATTTGCCCACGGTATTTGATAGAAATGATTAAATTGATGAGAGCAGAGTTATGAAGCATCACGAGTGTCTTCTCTTAAGGGCAGTTTCACCAAACTTACTGTTTTGTGTGTAGGCATTTTTTATCTGAATAAGGATGGTCATTTCTGTTTCTGTTTTACTAAGATTTAGTTTTATCATGAATTCTTGTTGAGGTACTATTTTGACTTTGCTGTAGTCTATTACTGAGACAAACCGCAAACATCGATTTTCTAATGTTAAATCAGTCTGTAGTCCTTGATTACACACAAATTGATGATGCATTCTCTCTTTCACATAGTGCTCAATTCAGTTTACTTATCTTTTCTCATGATTTTTTTCATCTGATTTAGGAATAGTATTGCATTTTAACTTTTATCCATTATTTAAAGGCTTGTACACTCCATGACGTTTTATTTATTTACTCTGTGTACATGTGTGTGTAGGTGCTTGTGAGAGAAAGAGTATGTGAGTGTGTTTGTGTGTGTGTGTGTGTGTGTGTGACAGAGAGAGAGAGAGAGAGAGAGAGAGAGAGAGAGAGAGAGAGAGAGAGAGAGAGCGCGCGAGCGAGCGAGCAAGTGAGCTCAGGCAAGTTCAGGTGCATATGCATGCGCGTGAGTCTGGAAGTGTGGAGATGGATGTGTGCAAAGCCAGAGCACAGCCTTTATGAGTCAGTTCTCTCTCCCCAGCAGTCTTTTCAGTTTCCCTGCTGAGCCACCCCACCAACCCCAGAACTTTCTCTTAAATAGATTTCCACACTTTCGTGTCTGGTTTGCTGTTTCTTCATGCATATCAGTATCTTGAATTCTTGGGTAGAATGCCACATGAACTAGAGTCAGGCTTTTAATTGCTATTTCTGGTGATTTTGGGGATCATACCCCAGACATCATTGCCTGTATCATTGTCAGGAGTATTTTTTTTCCTAGTGTTTTTAAAGTTTCATTTGTCCCTGGTACCTTTGCTCATCACCAATTGGCTAAAAAGTGAGGGGGCTTATTTCTAGGCTTTCATTCTTGGTGGTTATATCTGCTTTATACTCTCTTAATTTTTCCTTATGATACTGTATTTTCCCTTCTTTAAACATTTGCTTATTTATTCTTTTATTAGTAAGTATACAAAATATTTGATTTCCTCGTGACAACATTTTCATACATACCCACCCCCACACGTCCCCTTCTTCCTGAATAGTCCTCCTCCTTCTTTGGTGTCATATATACACACTTGTGTGTGTGTGTGTGTGTGTGTGTGTGTGTGTGTGTGTGTGTGTTCCACATGTTTAAACTCTAAGTTCTGAACATGAGAGCTCAGAATCTTTGTCTGTCTTTCCCTTCCGGTATCTTCTCTCTGGTTCTGCCCTTTCACCAATTTCAGTCTTCTCTCTGCTGGTGCTGCAGGGTCTCCTGTAGTCTGGTTCAGCCTGAACTCACAGTGTAGCAGTAGATGCCCGAACTCCTGATCCCTCCCTCTACCTTCAAATCCCAGTTGCTGGGAGTACATGCCAGTACTACCTTGCTTTGTTTCAATTCCTATCCCTTTGTAGGAGTTTAGAACTCAAATAGTATGATGTCTCCTTTAAAAAAAAAATCTTCATGTTGTCAGGATGAATTTATGAATCCATATCTTTTTTTCAACAGTCTTGAATTTATTACTATGCTTAATAATGTTACTGTTCGTATTATCACAGATTTGGTCAGTGTTAATATGTAAGCAGGCTCCTATGTCCTTGGGGTGTGTTCCTCTCATTATTTTGAGTACTTTTTTTCTAACCCAAGATGCTGTTTTGTATCCATGGTGTGTTAGCCCTGGAGTGAAAAAGGAAATTGTTTTATTCCTATTTGAAGCTGTTGATTCTTTTTAAGATTCCATTTCCGTGAAACATTACCTCAACTTATTGTGTCTGAATCTTGTGCAGACATCTCTGTCTGTTGCCTTTATCCTTCTGTTTTCTTACTTGTTTAGTGATATCTTTTAATCACAAATTGCTCAGTTATCTTAGATTTCTGTTTAATTAGTCTTTGACACCTAGGATAAAGATGGTGTTTATCAGTCCTTCAGTTTTATTTGGTTTTTGTTTGGGAGTGGTGGTTGTTATTTAAATTTTATATTATTTAATTCTATTTTTTGAGACAGGGTCTCAATATGTAGCTCTGGCTGTCATGGAACTCATTGTGTAGACTAGGTTGACCTCTAACTCACAGAGATCTGCCTGCGTCTGCCTCCCGAGTGCTGGGATTAAAACCATATGTAGCTATACCCATCTTGTTCTTTATGTTTTAAAATAGAAATATCCTTGACAACCTGATCTCTGGTGCTAGGATGACAGACCTCCACATACAGCTCTTTCATGCGCCATATGAAAGTAGAAACTGCCTTTTCTATAATGCCAGGCTAAGGGTTTTCAACCTTCTCCATCTAACATCAAGATTTAAGCTTGTTTATGGTTCAGTTTGTCATTATGAAACATCAGGATGCCGTTTGTCATTTTCAGGGATAATAATTTATAGTGGAGATCCCCCGTGCAGGTTTCTGGAGTGGGAATGTTTTCCTGCACCTGGCAGAGGGTACATAGGTCATTTATGCCCCTTTCCATTGAGATGTCTCTTAGGTTTCTCAGTTCTGTGTGTTCTTGGTGCCTGGGTTTAGGATGCTCTTCAAGTCTTGAAACTATTTGTAAGAGCAAAAGTGAAAAGTTCTGTTCTCCATGCTTTGCTTTGTTATTATTATTATTTTGAGTTTTACTTCCTTTCTATCCAGGTCCTATGTGGAAACGAAATGTCTGTTTTAAGTTCCACTTTGTTCTCTTTTCAAATGTGTCAGTGGAGTACTATCTTGTCACCTAAACATCCATGAACTAAGGCTGAAAACAGCCATGCTCCCGACAAACCCTGGTCCTATAACCTGGATGAAAATATTCTATAAAAACCTTGAATTGTGCCTTTTATTCACTAAAATTATATATATATATGTATATAGATATATATTATATATATATATATATATATATATATATATATATATATATATATATATGAACATTAGTGTAATTGGAACTACTCATTCCATTCCATCCTTTTCTCATAGACTCGCAAACAGATTATTCTCCTGTCTTAAGTGAGATCAATAGTTCATTATTCCGGAAGGCTCCTGAAATAGCTTCTTGTTTTGCAGACAGCATCATGAATTTTGGGTGCTCTGTAACCTGATCATGTTGGAGAACTGCTGATGCAACTAAATGCAATCTCTTGATGTTCTCCTTCTGTGCCCAGCACTTTCCTGCCCCTCTCCCCTGCCCTCCCAACTCTCTGTTCCCTAAACCCCATCTGTCTGTGTAGGATCCAAACATTTCAACAGCTATTGCTTCCCTTGGGCATTTTTCAAAGCTTTTCCTTTGGACCATGTTGTATTTTTTCCTTGGTCATGAGCTCCACAAGAGGAAGCCCTACTAGAATATTGGTTGTGTGGAATCTTACCTGGTAGAACATTCTCACATTCCAGAGTGCATGAGATTTCCACAAACTCTTCTAGAAAATGATACATTAAAAACACTTAAAGCAGAGGTGTAATTTTTCTTTCTGGACTATCTTGGCATATGAGTGTTTACTGATAACACACAATGTGTATGTATGCCTGTATGTATTTATATGTAAGAACGTGAACATGTATGTGCCACTGTGTGTGTGGAGATCAGAGTACAACCTAAGGTATCAGTCTTTGCCTTCCACATTGTTCGAGATAGGATATTTTGTTTGTTAGCTGTTGCTTCTAGGGATTCTTTTGCCTCTGTTTTGCATCTCCCTGTAGGAAGATGGGCATTATATGTGTTCTGCTGTGTCTGGCTACTCTATGGGTTCAGTGAATCCAAATTCAGGTCATCAAACTTGGATGGGAGGCACTTACATCCATGGAGCCATTTCTCCAGCCCACATATCTGTGCTTTAAAAAGTAATAGTGTTATCTTTATTAAAGAGGAAGCAGAAATTATCATCCATGTGTTAAAGCTGAAAAACAGTTACCAGAATTGCAATTGAAGTCCTTGTTTTACTGTAGTTGGATGAGTGACTGGGTGGGCTTGGCCTGGCTCAGCATCATAAATACACTGTAGAATGCAACAGGCCCACCGCATCACCTTGCCGGCCTTTGGAAAACAAGCAGGTGAAATGAAAGCTCACCTGCAAAATGGAAAAAAAAAAGATGAAGGGGAGGTAATGGAATCCATGTGACAAAAGCAGAAATCAGATAAATTGAGGTTGGAGATGGACCAGAAAGAGTGGGAGAGGTAGAATTGGAGAAGACAGTAGGGGTGTCCTAGGTTACTTTAACTGTAGACTTGACATATTCTACAGTCACCTGAGAAAGGATCCTAAACTGAGGGATTGCCCGAATAAGGCTGGCCTGTGAGCATGTCTGTGAGGGTTGATTTGTGTTGGTAACTGATAGAGGAGGGCCCAGTCCATAGTGGGTACCACCATTCCCTAGGCACTCAGTCCTGGGCTGCATAAAAAGGTAAGAATAGGTCTGTGTGCAAGCCAGCACACATTCTTTCACCGTTTCTGCTTTCAGTTTCTTCTTGCGTTCTTCCCCTGACAAATGATGGGCTGTGATCTAGAATTATAGTCTAAATAAACCCTTCATCCCCTAAATTTCTTTTGGTCATAGTGTTTTATCATAGCAATATAAATCAAACTAGAACAGAGGGTAAATAAGAACAAAGTATAATGATGTATGTGCTTGAAAATGTCATAATGAAATGTGTTGCTTTATACGCTAAGAACAACAAGAAAGATTTAATGATGAAAACAAATTATCTTTCCTTTTTCCAAGTGCACATTCACATTCCAAACCAAAGCCCCACATTAAGGAGATTTTTGTCTGTATGCCTCTGGCATACACAGCACTTTTCCCAGCTGTATTTCATAATTTTGCCAACATGGAATCTTTTCTTTGCAGAGACAGTATCATGATAATATTCTTCAAAAACTCATGTAATACATTCTGACTTTTCCCTTCGAGGGGTGTGTGTGTGTGTGTGTGTGTGTGTTAGTACACACGCAGAGGCAAAGGACAGCCTTGATCATCATTCCTCAGACACCGTCTATCTTGTGGTTTTGCCTTCTTTCATGTGTGAGTTTTTGTTGTTGGCTTTCTTTCTTTTCGCTGTCTGTCTGCCTGCCTGCCTGCCTGCCTGCCTGCCTGTCTGTCTGTCCATCCTCCCTCCATCTGGCTGTTTCTCTTTCCTTTCTTTCTCCCTCCATTCTTTTTCATTGTGTGTGTGTGTGTGTGTTGTATGTTTCACAGTGTGTGTAGATGTGCACACCTATAGAGACCAGAGCAAGATTGTAGGATCTTCTTCTATCCCTTTTTACCTTACTGCCTTGAAACAGGATCTCTCACTGGCCTGGAAACTTACTGTTTAAGGCTAGGCTGGCTAGCCAGACAGCTATAATCCATTGACCTCCACCTCTCAGTCCTGGGACTACAGGAACCCACAGCCATGGCTAGCTTTTTAAATCGGTGCTGGGGATTCTGACTAAGGTCCTCATGTGTATACAGCAAACACTCTTACCGAAAGAGCCATTTCCTTATTGCCTAGCCAACTTGTTTTTGGGGACAGAGTCTCTTCCTGACCTAGGATTCCCCAGGTTTACCTGATCAACAAACCCCAGCCATCTGTCTGTCTCCATCTCCCCAAGTGCATGTCATTATGCTAGTCTTGGGAAATGAACTCAAGTGCTTATACTTACAATGGGACCTAGTCGGCTTGAGAGCTTCCAGACTCTCCTGTCTGTGACTTCTATATCCCTGCAGGAATACTAGCATTATAGATTTGTTCATTTGCTTTGGTTTTCTGAATGAACTCTGATTCTAACTCACTGAGGTTTTTTTTTTTTTTAATTGTGGGAGGAATCAGTCCATGTGTTTCCCCTTGTTCACAGCATTTTCCTTAAAAGTTGAATAGACCGAAGTATTGTGGGCCTTGGGACTGAACTTTCTCTCCCTTAAAGCCAGCGCTGTTCTGTGATGGTACTCTGGCATAGTGACTATGTGGGGACATTAATAATACTGTCTAGGTGTTCTCCTACAAGCAGACCACTGATAATGAGCTGTGCATCATCAGTACATAAGAGGAATTTTGATTCCCTCCACAGGTCCATCCTGCTCCAACACCTCTCCTCCTTCATGTTGCTGTCAAGAACATTTGGATTTTGAAAAGTGTATTGTTTGTTTGACTTTCAATTAGATTGTCGGGTTGATAAATTAGGACTCCATTCTGTTCTGGAGGGACCTGTGAATATAACAGAATGGACTGAAGGGGAAGGGGGGGTCATACAAATGGTGGTGCTGACTTTCCTTCCATCATGCCCTAGTCATGGAGGATGGTCTTACAGTGGTAAACGTCTATTTCTCTCCCTAACCCACAGCCATGAATATGACTTTTTAAGATGCCAGAGACCTGCTATGTTGTACCAGCTTGGTAGAAGGAGGCAGCAGCAGAATGGAATACAGGAGAGGTTGTCTGCCCAGGTCACATGAGAGTCCTGAATTCTATAATCATCTGCAGTGGAGACAAAAGCTCACCTTTGCCTGGTCCACCCACGTGCTTCCCAGCTGGGATCCCTAGAGTCCACTTCCCTTTGTCCTCTTACTACCTAGTTGTCCGTATTTCCTGCTTATTTTGTTTCTCCCTGCCCATCCTGTCTTCCTTCTCAGATGTATCATAGGTGAGGGTTCAAAGTCCCCCTCCTAGCCCTTGGTGTGGTAGAACACTCAGGCAAGGAGACTCTGTCATAGTCAGCAGACATCCCCATCTCTGAGAATTCTTTGTATGTGGGAAACCAGTTTTCACCTCTTAAAAACTTCATGACCAACCTCTACCTGGCCTTATGTGCTCCCCCCCCCCATGTGTGTATATGTGTTTATGTGTGTGTTTCTTTGTGTCAGTGAGTGCTTGTAAGTGGACAAGCACGTGGAGGTCAGAAGGCAACCTTAGCTCTTGTTTGTTCCTCCGGCACCAGACCATCATCATCATCACCATCGGTGTGTGAGGCACATGTGTGTCACAGTACACATGTGGAGGTCATAGGACAACTTTTCCTTTTCGACTCAGTTCTGAGGAGCATCCTTCACTTGTCAAGCTCTCATAGCAAGTTCCCTTGCCCACTGTGCCATCTCACCAGCTCCCATTTGTGTTCTGAGATGGGGTCTCTCCCTAAGAACTAAAGTTTGCTCTTCAGGCCAGTCTGGCTACCCCAGGGTCCACCTGTCCCAGCCTCCCTAGTCCTGCACATCAGCAAACTTTAGCTTCTTCATTCGGGTTCCGGGAATCGATCTCTGGTTCTCATGCTTGCCTGGCAGTTACTGTACCAAGTGAACCGTTCCCCTGGCCTCCTAGTTGTTTGTTGAGCACAGTCCTTTCATAACTAGCAAGGCCTTCCTCCCCACTCTCACTGGGTGGCTGGACCTTCTTGTTACCCATCCATGCTTTTCAATTTGGAATATGCTGATTCTCTTCCTCCTTCGTGAACCCAATGCTTGGGCACCATGGAGGGCCTGAAGTTGCAAGAAGGACAGAGGGTCTCCTTTTTTTTCCTCTGTGGGTGTTCTTTACAATTCTACTCCTGGCTGACACGAGCCGAGGCGTTCAGCCCAGTTGTTCCTTTGCCTGTCTCGTATGACTGCTGCCCTGTTTCTGTTTAGCAAGCTGCTATGCCAATTTTCTATGCATGTTGTTACATACCCAGCTCTAATTCGACTGCCATCTTGCTCTGTCGAGACGATGATTGCTTATGGCAGGGCCGTAATGTGTTGTCAGCACAGGTTACTCGCTCCTTGTTGGCAGTGGTCTGACATTGCCTGAGACAACGGCGTCACTGTGAAATGGTCTGACAATGTGGAGACTGGAGTTGTGCTGAAGAGCAACAACTGCAGAGGTCAGGAAAGGGCATCGGAGGGAAGCCATGCTCCCAGGGGACACGGGGGGAGGGAATGCTAAGCAGTACAGTTGCAAATGACATGAAAAAGCATCTTTTCACACCTTTTTTGTGATCTGTGTTGTTTTCTGTCAGTAGCGTAGATTCGGCTGCTGGTAGAAACACATTTCTGACTTAGAATAAATTCTTCTGAGCATGATCCTGTCTAACCCCCTGCCTTCCCAGCCCCTGTGCGACTCCCCCGCCCACATATCCCCTGCCTAACCCCCAACACCCCCATCATCCCCTGTAACATTCCAAAAAGTTCTTGAGATATCTAGACAGTGTACTAAATCCTGTTGTAGCAAGACCTTTTGCGGCCATTTTCATAAGGTTTTGTTTTGAGAGTGCTTATCCAGTGAGTGTCTGGCTACTGTGCTTGACCACGCTACCATCCATCTTTTGATATGTGGTGGTGGCTGGAAACAGCATTGGATTCCAGCCAGCAGACCCTGCTGTGGTGGTACATGCTTGTGATCCTAGCACTCTAGAAATGAAGGCAGGGAGATCCTAGCACTACAAAATTAGAGGCAGGAGGATCAGAAGTTCAGTGTCATCCTCACCTTTCTAAAGAACTTGAAGCCATCCTGGACTGCATTGAGACCCTGCCTCAACATCTCTTTTCTCCACTGTTACTTCCCCAAATTCTAGCCAGGCATGTGACGAGAAATAGCATTCTTACAATGTAAGTTTTAAAAGTGACTAGAAACTCCTCTATAATCAGAATGTTCCTAATCATCTTTTTTTTAATATATGTGTTGTGTATGTGTATGATATATGTATTCATGCATTTATGTGTGTGAATGCAGGTGTGTGTGTATCATGGCACATGTATGGAAGTCAGATGTCAGTCTTCAACATCCCTTATGTTTGTGATGTCATGCTTGCCACTTCATATACTGGCTTATTTTGCCTGTAAGCTTCAAGGAATTCTCAAGTCCAATCTCCCATTTGGCTGTGACAACATTTTGATTGTAGATGCTTGTTACTATATTCAGTTTTGTTTGTTTGTTTGTTTGTTTGTTTGGAGTTTTTCAAGACGCACTTTCTCTGTTCCTAGCTATCCTGGAACTCACTCTGTAGACCAGGCTGGCTTTGAACTCAGAGATCCACCTGCTTCTGCCTCCCAGTTGCTGGGATTAAAGGTCTCTGCCTGGTTTATGTTCAGTTTTATATGAGTTTTGGAGATCTGAATTTAGGTCCTTAACACTTGAGGATAGTTTATCCTTCTCAGCTCTTACCCTAACCATTTTCGATGATGGTTTCAGTCTTTTGAGTAGTGTACTCCCTGGTTAATAACAGAGTGCCACAAACTCCATCATTTATAAACAAAAGAAATTCATTTGGCTATACAGACTAAGAAGGCCAAGAAGACGGTACTTGCCTCTGGTGACGATCAGCCATGGTAGAACATAGAGATAGAGAGAAAGAGTGAGAAAGAAAGCAGAACTGAACTTCCTTCTTTCCAAATCAGAAATACTCATGAGATGACATCTTAGTCCATTCACGAAGGCCAAGCCCCACCGCAGGATTATCTCTGCAGGGTCCCGCTTAATAGTAATACATTGAGGATTAAAACTGACAAACTCACCTCTCCCAGCACATGTACCTGTGTGTATCCTGGTGTATGTGTGCATTTGCCCATGCATGAATGCCTTGTGTGGTGGACAGGACAGTGCTCAATGCCTTCCTTTGTTGGTCTCTATTTTTTATTGTGTGCATGTGTGGGAAGTGGGAACGCATGTCATGTTCAGCGCATGTGGAGGTCAAAGGAAAACTCATTTGAATCAGGTCTCTCTTTCTACTTTATGGCTCTCAGGAATCTGTCAAGTTTGGCAGTCATCACTTTTCATTTTTGAGACGAGGTTTTCACTAAACCTGGAACTCTCTGTTTTTACTAGACTGCCTTCTCAGTGAGCACCCGACCCCAAACTTGGATCTTCCTGTCTTATCTCATCTTCCTCATCACTAGGATTGTGGATGTGTGCCGTGCCAGCATGTCCAGAGTTCTTATGTAGGTGCTAGGAATCTAAGCTCAGATCCTCATGCTTGCACAATAAGCATTTTACCCCCAATTCAGCGTTTTATTTTCTTAACATGACACTCGAAGGTATAGTCATCCAAATCGTAGCAATAGTGATGACTGATTAAAGTGGATTAATCTGTCAAGGTGGACTCATGGCTTGTTCAGACATCTCAGAAGGAGAATTCAACCCTGCCACCTCCATGCAAGCCCAAGATGGTTCCATGGTCTTTTGTATTATGATTCACCTTATAGAAACTCACTGTGACATTTGTTTCATTCTGGAATCTTCCATGAGGTGATATGGAAAATATGTACATTTTTAGACTGTGAGAGCACCTCTGAAGGGGTAGGAAATCTGTATTTATATCCCATTAGTGATGGGATAAAGCAGAGCACTTATGAACACAGTAATGGCCTTTGCCTTTCCAAAGAGGCTTTTGTCTGTGACCAGATACCTTTCTTCCTGAAGTAGCTAACCTCTGCTTTCAACCTCTTTTATTTTATATACAAATCCACAAATTAGACATCAGTGAGTGCATACACACACACACTCACACACATACACACACACAAAAGGACTCATGTACGGGCACCCCTCAATTGTTTGATATGGTCGCTGATACATCTACCTCATCAGTAGAGAGCTCTGTGATTGAACTGACAAGCAGCGAATGGCATTGGCCCAGCTCTTCCTGTCAACAGGCTGCTGGGCCTATTGATATTGTACATTCTGTCCTCACCATCTTCAACCCTTTCCCAGCGATGGCTTTGCCAGATTGCGTGACAGCCCATGTCCATGCCAGGGCCGTCGTGTTTATGCCAGCGTCTTTGACAGCATGATGAGTTGGACCCAGAGCCAGCCACCCAGCAGATGCCTCCTCCTTTCTGAGTACATGACCGGGAATAAGCTGAGGAGAGAGCTTTCGGGCTCTTCTCTACAGAGGAAAGTGTTGACATGACTCCAGGTCACATGGGGCTCCTCAGAGCTCTTTTGTGACTCAAACCTCACGAAGCTTCCAAGCTTTCAGCCATTTATATCTTGGCCTCATGTTATTGAGGAAAAATAGATGCACAGTAGTTTGAGTGAAGTCAGAACAAATGATAATCAAGTGTGGGTGTGGCTGGGAGTCATGATTATAAGAGAGGAAGATACCTGGTTTAACTTTTCAAAAAAAGATGAATCGGTTTCTGAGCAGTTCATCATTCAAACAATGAACCAAGAGGTGAGTTCTGACTCGGCATCATCTTTATAGAGTTGTGTTGTAGTTTTGATGAAGTGGCTTGTTATTGTTGTTGTATATTTCCTACGCCAGGATAATAAGGAATAGAGACTTCTACTCCTCAGCGTTCACTCACGAGAAGCAAAAAACCGTAACCCACACTTAGGCACTAATGTTCATAGTAGCTGTTTCATTATATCCGAAACCAAGGGCAAGTTAGCAGTATCTACTTTTTTTGAAAATGTTTTGGTATGTGCCAATGATTGATTGACAATGACACGGATGGATTTCAGAAACATTGTGCTAAGTGCAGTAAATCAGTACCTTCTCTGTGAGCCCACATGTATGAAATTTTCAAACAGACTAATGTATAGTAAAAGAAAATAATCTCAAAGAAATTAGTTTGGAATGTGTGTGTACGCACGTGCGTAAGCATGCAGTAGTTCAGTAAAGGTCCTATGTGTTTGTTTAAGTGTTATCTGTGCAGATATGTTTGATAGAAGCAGAAGGATTTTTACATGATACACTAAAATGCATTCTTCCCATAGGATTTACTAGCACTGATTCTTTAAATAGCGACTCACTGATTGAAACTTCACTTGTGAATTTGAGCTTCCATTTACTCTGTTTCATGTAAAGGCATCCAATCTCAAGTTCTCAGCCCTAAACACATACACACCAGCAACCTCAAATGGACTGGGCAGGAGTTAGTCGGCCAGTCTGTCTCTTGTCTGTCTGTCTGTATTGCAGTAATTGAAGAAGAGCCCATGACTTTGAGAGGAATTGTAAGGGGGAGACATGGAACAAAGTAGAGTAGAAAGAGGGGGTGGGATATTGTAAATATAATGTCCACGTATAAAATTCTCAAATATTTTTAAACAAAAAAAAAATCTATTTTTAATGATATAAATGGGGAGACTGGTAGAAACCCAATATTGGTATTTTCTAAAGTAAACTGAAATAGGTCAGAATTTTTATCCCCTTGAGAAAATTTCACGTCTGATTAAATAGTTTACATAAACTTAATCTCTTTCTGCTAGATGCATTATAATCTCCGACATTATTCATGTAGCTATTCCTCTGTGAACCATAAAATGTTCATTTCTGCAAAATGAATATGAAGCTCAAAGCATTAGTGGTCTTAAGAGCATAAAAACTTTATTGCTTTGTGCGTAACATTCTTCAAGTAACTTTGGAGAAGCCTGAAACAAATTTTGCATTTAAATTAATGGGAGATGTTTTCCATCTGAGGGAACTGGCAAGGGAGCAGCCATAACAAAAATTCCCCAAGGTAAAAAATGTAGTGCTTTCCATTCTTCCCGGAGCTGCGTAAGCAGAACAATCATCTCTCAGCATGGAAAGGTATCATAATTGGTCTATACAGTGGCAATGCCGAAAACGAGTGTGCTTCAGAGAAAGCTAATACGACTCTCCTCAATAATTTCTCTCTAGAGCCTGAATCCCCATGTATATTCCACCTAGCTTGAGACAGACAATTTGTTCCTCTAAGTTCTAGTGGAAGTATCCGGGGGGGGGGGTGTCATGCAACTTATTTATTTGTTATTTACTGTGTGTAAAGACATATGGTCTGGCAGTGTTCCCCAAGGAAAATGCCCTAGTTGTTATACTGCTTTCTCCACCCTCCTCTTCCTCTGTTTTTGTTTTTTTTTTTTTTATGTGAGGGAGAAGAGAGGTGTTTCTTGACAGCATATTCCTTATAGATGTTGTTTTTATCTTTGTATTGAAGCTTGTAACCTGCTTGTGAAGGTTGGAGTTCCTCAGCAAGCTTATTGCCACACGTTGGTCTTTGTCCTTACTTGTTTTCCTAGAATACTGCAGTGAGGGGCTACAGTTGTGATTCAGTGGTGAAGCCCTTGGCTAGAATTCTCTAATGATGTAGGAGGATGGACAGTGGTAAAGCACCCATCTAGAGTCCCCTAGTGAGGGATTTAGGTTGTGGCTCAGTGTTGGCACACCTGCCTAGTCTTCCTGTGCCCCACCAGGAGATGGCTATGTGGCTTCATGGTTGCCCACTTGCCTAGTGATGGGCCGAGGGGCTAGCTCAGTAGTCCAGTGACTGCTAGAATCCCTCATTGAGGGGATGGAAGCATGAACTAATGGTAGAGTGGCTGCCCAGTGTATTCAAGGTCCTCAGTTCCTTCCTCAGCAGCAATAAAGAGAGGTAGGATGGCTGGCTTGGGAAGTTGAGGAGCCTGCCTGCGATCATAGAGACAGGGCTGCAGTTGTGAACACAGAGGAAGAGCAGGGATGTTCTGCTCCTTCAGTTCCTGGAAAGTTAAGTTCTATACCTCTGAGAAGTGGGAGTAAATCAAAGGTCACGTTGCTGCCTACTCTGGCAGGATATTCTTTCTGGATTCATCCAGACTGTATCTATAATGACATTTTTCCTTCTGTTCAGTCATATTCTTGAAACTTACCTAATCCCTTAGGACTAATACTCTTTATTCATGTCTGGTTTTGGCAGCAATTGTTGCTGTAACTGATGTGTCCGCTGGTTTCCATACGAAGTTGACACAAGTTGGAGTCATTTGAGGGAGAGAAACTCAAATGCGAAGCTATCTCCACAAGCTCTGGCTATAGGCAAAGCCTGTTTTTCAGTTTCTTAATTAGTGAGGGTGCTGACCCTGGTGGCTGGTCATCCTGGGTTCTGTGAGCCAAGGGGAGCAAGCCAGCACCCTCCATGGCTTCTGCAACAGTCCTGCCTTCAGGTTCCTGCCCTGCTTGAGTTCCTGTCCTGACTTCCTTCAGTGATGGACTACAGGGTGGAAGTGCGAGCTGAATAAACCCTTTCCTCCGCAAGCTGCTTTGGTTCTTGTCTTTCATCACAGCAGTGGTAATTGTAACTGAGAGTACTGGAGAACAGCGGGGCCTCCAGTCTTCGCTTCTAAAAATTCGAGGTTTGAGAGTGAATTTGTAATTAGCATTTGGCTTGATTGCTAATTATCTGGTATGGCAGTAAGGAGAACCCGAAGCAGGGATGCATAGTATGTTGATATCCTGCCTCTGGCGGGACACCAGGGAGGCTGTCCCTGCAAACCCACCATGTCCATGAGAGCAGCTAATTTCTTGCCAATTTTCTTTTTAATTCACTCCGTATTTTCACTTCTTCTAATATAATAAAGTAGTAGATTTTCCCCTGGCTTTTTACCTATTAAACATGAGCTATATAGTAAAAAGTTGAGATTTGACCAGGGAAGTAATCACTAACGTGAAGAGAGTGTTCTTGGCTCTGTGCCTTCTTCGCCTGAACTTTGTAGATGGGTTCTGATGATAAGCTGAATGAGGCACCATCAAACACACACACACACACGCACACACACACGCACGCACGCGCACACACACATATTTTCCCCTCTTCTACTCCCTCTCCCACTTTCTTCACATCCCTCTCTCTTTCTCCCTCTGTCCCCTCCCTCTTTTTACTCTTTGCAGTCTATGATGGCAATCCCTGCTTCTTTGTTTTTTGTTTTGATTTTTGATATTTTGAAACAACATATCCTGAACTTTGCTGTGCATACCAGGCTGGCCTTGAACTTCTATAAATAGCGTTTGGTAGTTACTAAGTTTCCTTTGGTTTAATGGGAGCCTTGAATACAGAGGCCCATACCCTGCCCTGTGGGGTCAGCTCTAAGCCACAGCCCACATTTCCATTGCAAGTTACCTGTTGTCTGAGAGGTGTGTTGAGGTGTCTTCACAGAAACTCCGGCATTTATTGCTGGTGATACCGCAATAACTCATCTGCTTTTATGCAGATACGTTATTTAGGCAGTGATGTTTGTAAATTATATTTTGTTTTCTTTTTGTCATATGTCGACTTCAAAATCTACTGATAGTTTCTTTTATTGAAAGCTTTATATCAACTTCCTTGCAAAACTACATTTTGAAGCCCTCTAGCCCCCGAGAAATCATTTTCTATTCCCAAAGAAAAATTCTTAAAAGTTTCTTTTTGGTGTTGGTGTTGAGTGCTGTAATGCCATCAAAACAATATTTTCTTGCGTTAGAGAGATGGCTCAGTCTTGAGAACCTGAGTTTGATCCCTTGAGCCTACTTTTTAAAAAACCAATGCCTATAATCTCAGCACTCAAAAGACAGCGACAGAAGACCCTAGAGCTTAGTGAGCTTATAGTCAACCCGACTGGCCTCGTTGGCAAGCTGCAGGTTCATTGAGAGACTGTCTCAAAAAAGAAAGTGGAGAGCTATTGAGGAGGACACTTGATGTTGACCTCAGACCTACCCCTACACACACACACACACACACGCACGCACGCACGCACGCACTCACTCACACACCCTTTGTCGGGCCATTCCTCAAAAGCACTTTCTCTGCGTGCTGACACCACAGGCCATTGCAGGAGTGTTCATCCCAGGGAAACCATGTCTCTTCCCTGGATGCTGAGACTGCAGGAAGCCTGCTGACTCTGTTGTCCCCTCACAATGTGCTGACAGGATAATAGGACGTGAATGGGCCTTGGAATGCCTCTCTCCTGGAGCAGGTCTGAGAGGGGACACAGAGGCAGACAGCTCCATGGCCTGAATCCCCTTCGCCATGTTACAATGCGAGCAGTAAGTAGATGCGACAGTTATGAATGATCCTCTGTCATGTACTCCAGCGCGGGGACTCAGATAAACCATCACTGCTGTCAGACACCAGCTATGGAGAGCCTGGACCCCCGGTGAACCTTCTAATATGGTAAATGGGAGTCTTAATTCTTCATTAACTGGAAAAAGGAGATTTGGCCATGTAATTTTCTCCTTGCTGCCTGTTTTAAAGATTCCAATAACCCGGCATTTACAGTTGACTAGGCAGGGATTGCTTCTCCCCCCACACACACTTGCAACACACAGACTGTGAAATCTGAGGAAACGCCGCTTAAACCCAGACTTATTGCCTTGGTTATCTTTAATGACTTTGAAATGTATTGGCCTCATTATGGAACAGTGCAGTTATCAATTCCTCTAATTAGGTGATGCACTCCCATAAGAAATTTAACATTAAAGCACGGAAGACAACTGGTTAGAGGCATCCATTGCCAGCATCCCCCATCTCCAGGATGATGAAGACTCTCTGCCTCTGCACCAGCTCTCCTGCCCCCAGCCTCTAGCTCCTCCTCACAGGCGACTATAAAGCACATCAGCAGGTTATTTTTTCCCTTTCTTTCTTTCCTATATGATTCAATCTAGTCAGTAGCACCTCCAATACCTTTATGACATTTGAGAGATTCTTCGTAATAAACCATATGCCTTAGCAATAAATTGCCTGAGAACTAAAGGCCTGTTGGTCATGCGCAGTTTGTGCTAACATGCTATTCATTCCCGACACTCCCTTCTTTGGTTCTAACTCATGGCTCTTTGCTTTTTTTGTTTGGTTGGTTTTTGTTTTTTGAGACAGGATTTCTCTATGTAGCCGACCCAGTTGTCCTGAAGCTCTCTTTGTAGACCAGGCTGGGCTTGAACTCACAGAGACCTGCCTGCCTCTGCCTCCCGAGTGCTGGCATTAAAGGTGTGCACCACCATCACGCCTTTACTCTTTGTTTAGTTATTAGAGAGAATTGAGCCTGGGACCTCTTACAGGCTAAACATTGTGTGAAGAGCCTCCGCCTCACACCAGGGGATTATAGTCAGACACACTAGTGAGCTCTCTCTTCAGCTCCTCACTAGCCTGTTCCAAACACATACTGTACAGCTGAGCTTCATGCTAGCTTTTTTTTTCTTTGACTTTTTATATTGATACAGTTTCTCACTGCATTTCCTAGGCTGGTCTTGAACTCACTCTGGTGGCCAGGCAGACTTTGAACTTTCAGTTTTCCTTTCTTGGCCTACTGAGTAGCTGAGATGGCAAGCTTCCACCATCTGGCCTTCCTTTTTATTCTTTTTGCCCCTCTTTGGTGTTGGTGAATAAATTCAGGACCTTATAATCATATACCACCAAGCTAATCTTCTAGCCCATCACTGTTTTATAGAACTCTGAAGTTTCTTGGTTGATTTTCTTTTTATTTATTTATTTTTTTATTTATTAAGGATTTCTGCCTCCTCCCCACCACCGCCTCCCATTTCCCTCCCCCTCCCCTGATCAAGTCCCTCTCCCTCATCAGCTTGAAGAGCAGTCAGGGTTCCCTGACCTGTGGGAAGTCCAAGGACCGCCC
>NC_022010.1:25644677-25673750 GCF_000317375.1 Microtus ochrogaster
TTGGTGTTTTTCATTTTAGCCATTCTGACAGGTGTAAGATGGTATCTTAAAGTTGTCTTGATTTGCATTTCCCTGATGGCTAAGGAAGTTGAGCATATATAAACCTAGCTAAACATTTTTTCCTATAAGAAAACTTGGCAAAACCTTTCAAAAGATGGATACCCCATCCAGGGTGTGTGTGTGTTTGTGTGTCTGTGTGTGTGTACATGGAGAGGTCAGAGGTCAGTGTCAGCTGGTTTTTATCTTTGAGAAGGTGGCTAGATGGGGTATCCCACTAAATCTGAAGCTTGCTGTTTGTTTGAAGTGACTATCTATTCAGTACCCAAGATGTTCCTGTCTCCACCTCCCCAGAGCTTGCATTTATAGGCATACAATGAGATGCCAAACTTTTAAAAATGTGGGGTCTGGGGAACTGAATTTATTGTAAAGCAAGCACCTTACCACGTGAGTTATCACCCCCACCTGAGCGCACTGTTATTACCATTTCTCCTCAAATAGTTACTATAGTTTACTTTTTAGTCTATATAATAATACATAATCTTCAAACTGTTGATAATACAGTATATTAATAGAAGTCAATAAGCTGGCAGTTGTGGCACCTACCTTTAATCCTAGTACTCAGAAGGCAGAGGCAGTTGGATCTCTTTGAGTTCAAGGACAGCCAGGGCTACCTGAAAACCCTATCTCAAAAAACAAAACAAACAAACAAACAAACAAAAACAAAACAAAACAAGAAAGCCAAACAGGTATGTTAACTTGTTCCCCTTTCTTGCTTCTCTCCTAACCACTTTGTCGGGTCTTATGACACACTTTCTCTGGGTTAGACTAGGATTTAAGAATTTACCCCGTGTTTGGTATGTTTATTGATCTGATCCTCAGGGAAAGCAAGCGTGGTAGATTTCTTTCAGGAACCACTTAAAGCAGGTGTTGACTCCTTCACAGGAGATACAGAATCGGTTTCTGCTCTTAAAGAATGGGTCAGAGTTTATCAGGTAAGGAGGACTGAGAAGAACTTTCTAGACCGCGATTGACAGGAGGTAGAAAGTGGGGATGGTCTCATTCCGCAGTCCCAAGGACCAGGAGGTTTCACCTCAAGAGTCCACGTTTCAGGAGGACAGACTGAGATTGGCAGGGGCCTGATGAGAAGACCCCTTACCAGAGACACTAGGGAGCTAGACATAATTCTGCATGGGCAGCCAGGGACCTCTGAAGGAGCTACAGGCGGGAAGTGCTCTGGTGTGATTGGCCCTTCAGTTTGATGGCTCTGAGGAAGGATGTCTTGGAAAGGAGTTGGAGAATTGAGTCAGGGGACGTGTCAAATAACATTTGAAGAGCCGCCTAACCCCTTTTTGCTCCTCCAGTGACTAACTAGCAGACATCGAGATGAGCTATGCTTCTGAGAGGCAGGTCTTTGAGCCGATTTCCCAGTGAGCCTCTGAGTACATCGAGAGGGTGCGTGAGGGAAGGTGTGCAGCCTTTCCCCTGCTCATCTTTTTAAAGAATTATGTCGGGTTCTACTGCAGACAAAAGTCCTTGAGCATCCTTTCCCTGAGTGCTGGCCAGCCAGCAGCTTGCAGATGAGAGATGAGAATGACACTCTCCCTGGGCAGGGAGAGGCAGAGGGGGGACCCTCATGCTGGATGCCATTCCCACACGTGGCCTCTCCGGATAAGTGCCTTAAGTCCCCCAAAGCGCACCCCCTTCCTGCCATGCCTTCTTTTCTCTCTTGCCTGGCTTACCTCCAAGCAGTTAAGCACCGAGGCATTGTGGGTCTTTCCTTTTTCCTCTCATTTACTTGAAGATGAGTATTTGCTTTGAGAGCTTCACGAAATTGTTACAACGTTGCAGGAAAAAGGAGAACCTCATGCTTTTGTCTTCTAAAAAATGGTTTACTTCAATTGCAGTCTTCCCTTTTTGTCCTCCCTGCCCCCACGTCTTACAAGTTCTTTACGTATATTTATCATGACAGTTACTTGTAGAAAAGGTAGAATCACTTGTCCTCATGCACGGTGGTACTCCTCTTCCTCCTCTTCCCTTTTCATCCTCTTTATCACTTGCAATTGGTCGGTCCTGAGGTATTATTACTGTAATTACCTGGAGGAAATTGATGAAAAAAAAATACCACGACAATTTCACACAACAGAATTGCTATAGTTTTTTTTAACAAAAAAAACATTGCTCCGTATCATTCCGACATTTGTTATTCGTCCTTGGCTATTGTAGAAACGCTCATGAAAAGCATTTCCCTCCATAACTGCAGTGTGATTTTCATATCAGCCACTATTTCTTTGAATGGGCTTGCCTGGTCTTTCATCAGAGAAACACATCACCCATTTCCCCGTCTTAAAAAACAGCAATTATGTGGAAATACCTCCTGATTTATTCGAGCCAGGGCCACTGGCCAGTGTGAGTCGGTACAATTTATTGCCAACTGTCACTTTTACATGATAGGTCTGTAACAAATACCTGCCGCATATTGTTAAATTAATCTTCCATTTAAAATTAATGGAGTTAGACTCCCCAGGTTCAATGTAATTTCGTGTTCATGGCCAGGGAAGGACTCACACTGCATACAGAATGAGATGAGGCCCAACGCCCTAATCTTTCATCACCTTGAACTCGGAGACTAGGACGTGTCTCAGCACCGACTAATGAGATGGAGGCTGAGACTCTCCTGAGGACGCTGGCTCAAAGAGGCTTTTCTGCCCAGAAATAGCAGGCTCCATCTTATTTTAATAATTCCTCAGATATGACAAGTCTGATGTTGTGTGTGAAAGAGCCAGGCTTGAAAAAGAAATAAAATGAATTTTATATCATTACTTCAAAACCCAAGTCAGGGGAAGTATGTTGCAGTAATAATAATAATAAATAATAATAATAATAATAATAATACAGGAGCTATTTTAGTCAATAAAGAGCCAGAGGTCTCCTTTTTATTTATTTGAAGGCATAGTCGCCTTAGATTTCTTTTCCATAATCTCGCATCCATTCACACATGAACGAAAATAATGTGGATGAAAGCAGGAGCTTGTCCAATAAACACGTAGATGAAAATGTGAGGGGAAAGGTGTCGCTGCTGATGGGCTGTGTCCTACAGAGCCTCTCACGTCCCGTCTCTGCTTTTAGTAGCATGTTTGCAGAGTGCATCTCTCCTCTGCACCACAAATCTATAACTGGTTTCTCACAGGGTAGAAGAAATCACTAAAGCAGATGTTGCACCACTGGGTTCTCTGTGATTGTGTGGTGTGTGTGTACTCACTGGTACACTTGTATGGTTGTGCGTGCAGATGTGTGCACTTGTGTGAGCCTGTGGACATGCACATGTACGTACTTGGAGGCCAGAGGAAAAACTCTAATGTCGTCTACCTTGTTTTTTGAGACAACATCGCTCCAGTCACGATTCCTACAGAAGTCTGGGTTACAGTCAGTGAGTTCCTCCTCCTCTCCAGTGCTGGAATTACCAGCACATGCCACCACACCTTGCCTTTCTTCCCTCTACATGGATTCTAGGAATTGAATTGAGATTCTCATGCTTGCAAGACAAACACTTTACCTACTGAGCTGTCTCCCTAGCTTGTCTTTAATTTCTTAATTGTTTTTGCAAAGTGGGTGACTTTTGTGTCTATGGAGAAGGTCTCTGCTTCCATACAGTGCTTGTGGCCCTGCCACCAAAGGTGGCTGTTCTTGAATTCTTAGGGAATATTGAACTTCAGGTACCCTGGGAAATTTTCTTCCATCTAAAGTGGATGCTGGGGAATATTCAAAGTGTATGCTTTTAAAGACAAGCAATCAAAGCAGTGAAAGGACCAGGTGAGGAAAACCTTCTGCCTCTCTTTCTTCCTCTGAGTCTGCTTTGTACTGCTCCTGCTTGTCTTGGAAAGGCCTGACGAGTATGGACAGAACATGAGCTGTCTGACTGATAATGCCACAAGTGATCGGTTCTGAAGAAAGATGCATCTGTGATGGTTGAATAACAACGTGAAAGCACTTAAAGGTGTTGATTGTAAACTTAAATGTGGCTGGTGTGATAGAATGCAGCTGTGTATGTTTTACCACACCCAAACACACATTCACACATACACACTCATCTGCACAGGCACATATATAATATAAAGGCTTACACAGATAGGCACATATGCATATATCACCCATCTACATATGTGTGCCTACACTCACATGTACCTACACATAAACAGAATAACACATATCCATATACATGTATATAAAAATGCATGTACACATTCCACAGAGATGTGTGTACACACACACATGCACACGCACACACTATACACGCATACTTTTTACATGAAAACACTTCCAGCCTTCAGAGAATGTCTCAGTCCTTTCCAGTGTACAGTTTACTTTTGAGTATTCTCCAACATCCACTTTAGACTGATGTTTTTGAATCTTATATCCTTTCCCTTTCTCATTTCATCTTCCCTCCTGACATTTGAGTACTTTCCATATGAAACTCATTGCAGAAAGAAATAGCTCATAGCCAAAGAGGCATTTTCATGAAGTACTTCTAAGAATATAAATATGACATATTCAATAAAATGCCTAGAGAATATTAAGTATAATGCAAAATATAAAATCATCTCATCTTTGTATTAACGTAAAAGTCACTATTATCTCAATTTATTTTTAGTGTTCCTCCAAAAATACATTTTGTAACAAATTCATCCAATTTATCTTTTTTATTTTTATTAAGATACTTATTTGTTTTTAATTTAAATTATGAATGTCTGTTCATGCTTGTTTGTGTATGTATACATGTTTGTGTATATAGGTGATCACAGGGTCCAGAAGAGGACATCTGATCCCCTGGCAGTAGAGTTACAGGCGTTTATGAACTACCCATTACAGGTGCTGGGAACTGACTTCGGTCTTCTGGAAGAATCGTACACAGTCTTACACACAGAGCCACTTCTCCAGACATCTTATTTTAAAAATTACATTTATTTATGAATGCACTGTGTGTATGTGTTTTGTATAGGGTGTGAAACACACTTTTCATAGTAGCAGGCCTTCTTGTCAGAGTATCTTTGGACCACTAGCCCACAAATAATGAGGCAGAGATTTATTAATTATGAAAGCTTGGCCTATAACTTAAACTTGTTCCTAATTAACTCTTATAACTTAAATTAACCCACTTATATTAATTTATGTTTTATCACATGACATTACCTCTCTTTCATCTTGCCCCTCCTTTTTCCTCTCTGTGTGTCCTGGCTTCTCCCAAATGCCTAGATTCTTCATCCTCTTCCATTTCTCCCCGGAAATCCTACCTATATCTCCTGCCTAGGTATTGACCATTCATCTTTTCCTTTCACCAATTACAGCAATACACCTTCACACAGTGTTCCAATATCCCACAGTATGCCATGGTACACGTGTAAAGGTCAGAGGACAACTTGCCATAATCAACTCTGTAACATGAATTTAATTGGTCTGAACAATAAAAACCCAGAGTCTGTTATTAGGGGGTGAAAAGCTGCAAGATCAGAGAAGAGAGCAACGAGCCACTAGTTCTTAACCTCTACGGAAGAGGTATCCTGTCTCTACAAGTCCTCAGACTGAACGCTCTGAGCTCTTCTCTTCTCCTGCCTTATATTCCTCTCTCAACCCAGCCATATCCCTTCCTGTCTCCACCTCCCAAGTACTGGGATTAAAGATGTGAGCCAGCCCGACTTGGTTCTGTTTCTCAGATCAGTCTAGTGTAGCCCAGGGTAGCCTTGAACTCACAGAGATCTGCCTGCCTTTGCTTCTTGAGTAATGGGATTAAAGGTGTGCGCCACCACCCTCTGGCCTCTATGATCCTCAGGCAAGCATTATTTGTTATAGCACTAAGCATCACCGCATATCGTGAGTCTCAGGGAAGAAACTTAGGTGATGGTGCTTGCTAAGAAGTACCTTTACAGGTTAAGCTATCTTGTCTGCAAGCCCCAGCTGCCCTCCAGCTCTTGCTGTAGTGGAACATGACCTTGAACTCTGGATCTTTTCCCACTGCCTACCAAGTGCTGGGATCATGAAGGTCTGCCTGGAATTAGGCTCAACCTTAGAAGAACGTCTCTGATGTCCTCCCTTCTCCAGTGAGAGGAAGTCTGTTAAAGCTCAAAAGCATTTCGGTGGAATTTACTTACCTTTCTGTCTTCTCAAATTATATTTACAATAATATGTCTAATCTGAGTCCTGGGGCTCTGCACTCTTTTTAGTAAGCCTCTTCCTCCTCTTTGTCTGCATCTCTGATAAGCCCGGAGGATCAGAGGGAGAGCACTTGATCTGAAATCGCACAAAGTTTCTGCCCCTTACAGTGTATTTGATGGGAATAAAAATGAATGCTGCTGCTCTCCCCTGGACCCTTTTGTTCGACTCCGCTGTGATTACGAAGCCCGTTAACTGAAGTTACATCCTGTGTTAGAGCAGTGCTTACTGGTAATGGGGACCAAAAGGTTTTGGAAACTTCAGACGTACCGGACTCCCCACAGAAATGAATTCAGCTCTGAAGGTATTGATACAGGCCCTGAGCGAGGCTGATGCAGTGGGACCGAGAGAATTGTGTGCCATGCAGGAAAGAAAGGAGTCGTGGAATTAAAGATCGGATGGATATTCTGTTCAACCACTGTCTCCTCTGAAGTTTGTCGCAGCAAGTTAATCAGGCTCAAAGTGTTGTCGCCCAGAACGATATCAGCCGTCTTGGTGGTGGGAAGTGGACTCATTTCAAAGATTGTTTGTTTCTAATAATTATGCAGGGTTGGGCTCACTTAGTAGCTGTTTGTTGGTGTGGGTAGATATGGTAGGCTCTTGTGCATGTCTGTATGCACATACATGGGAGCCAGAGGACAGCCCCAAACTGTCATTCTTCCTGTAGGTGCTATCTACTTTGTTTTTGAGAAATGGTTTCTTATTGCCTTGGTACTCACTAAGTAGGCCTGGCTAGTTGGCTAGCAAGTCCCAGGGTTTTATGTGATATTTTCCTTCTTAGTGTTGGTTTCATTTTGTAAGCACTGCTTCTAGCTGTAGTGCTTTCTCCACCCACTCCCCCTACCTTGGCTCTTTTGGAAGAGTGTCTGTGTGTAGTAGTCTTATCCAGGAACTCACTTCATAGACCAGGTTGTCCCTGAACACAGAGAGATCTGCCTACCTCTGCCTCCTGAGAGCTTCTATTAAAGGTGTGCACCACCATATTGGATTCCATCTAAGATTATTATATTTTGAAGTCACAATACAGGTCAAGGCAAAAAAAAAAACCAACATGAGTTCTAGGGCCACTTAGCTGCATAGTTTCAAAATAGTCTGGATTACATACTGAGACCCTATCTCAAACATAGAGCAAGAAATTAAAAAAAAAAAAACTAACTTTCTCTCCTTGCCCCTCCCACCAACAAATTGATGTGAAAGAGTGACATATTTTTGGCTATGAGATGTTTTGGATTCAGGTTTTACTTATCTAATGAGAAGGATTCATTAATCTTTCCTCTTTGTCACTCACCGAGTTAGTCTAGAGCTACATAAATAGTTTGTTTAACATGAATCCGAGTCAAATATAAATATGCTAGATCCATTGGGAATTTTCTTCTCTTCAGCCTTTGGGTGCTAACGTTTTGGGTTATAGCACTATATTTTTCAGTTCTCATCATACCTCTGTGTGTTTCTATGAATGTGTGCATGTGTGTTTGACAGGGCTGGGAGAAGGGAAGTTACTGAAGACACATATAACTTCCCCAAACATGTCACCATTGATGGTACCTGCCTTCTTTCACAGTATGGGTGCCAGCATTTGTCAAAGATTAGAGAATCAGAATAATTTTCCAGGTGGGAATTTCTTATCTGCATGTCAAAACTCTCCAGCCTCTACTAGCTCATCCCCCCTCAATTACTTGCTGTAGGAAACTCCCCTCATCCCCATATAAACTTTGTCTTAGTCATTAGAGTTCTATAACAAAGCACAATAAACTCTGCAGTGTATAAACTCTTGGCTCTGAGGTACTGGCTTTATCCTTTCAAGTTGATAGCTGTGAACTCACCAGGGCCTATTTCGTAAGTGTATGTCTTAATTAGGGTTTCTGTTTCTGTGAAGAGACATCATGTCCATGGCATCTCTTAGAAAGGAAAGCACTTAATTGGGGTTGGCTTACAGTTTCAGAGGTTTAGTCCATTATCATCTTGGGAGGAAGGATAGTGGCCTGCAGACATGGTCCTGGAGAAGTAGCTGGGAGTTCTACATATTGATCCAAAGTCATCATCACAAGTAGACTGTGTCACACACTTGGGGCACAGCTTGAGCAAATGAGACCTCAAAGCTTGCCTCTAGTTACACACCTACAAAGCCACACGTAGCCCAACAAGGCCATAACTCCTAATGGTGCTACTCCCCATGGGCCAAGAATTCAAACGCATGAGTCTATTGGGGCCATACCCATTCATACCACCACAGTACACTAAAATCATTCACAGTGACTCTACCCTCATGATGTAATTATCTACCTCAAAGGCTCTTCCTCCTGATGCCATTGCCTTGAGAGTTGGGAATCTAACATATGTCCTCAGGGAAGATGATTGTTTTAAGGTAAGCCCACCGTAGACCACCACAGGGACTCTAGTAAAGCCAAAAAGGAAGTCTTTATTACTGGCCAGTGACTACATGGGGCACTTGTCCAAATCATGCAGCCCCAAGCCTTACAGCCCCTTGTCTTTTATGCACAAAAAACACATCCTGGTTAACCCAGGTCAGTTAGCAGGAAACAGCACTACAGAAGCCAAAAAGCAAGGTGAGTACATTTAGGGACTTTTCTGGAACTTTGTACTAGCTCTTTAATGGATTAGGTCTGTGTTCCTGGTTTTGGTGGGTGATTGGGGCCTACATGCTGGTTTTTAGGACAGCATGATGCCTCTGTCATGGCACTCGTTATGCTAAGATCTGGAGTACTGCTGCATGGACACAAATACTAAAATCAAAGCATCTGTTGAGAAACATGGCAGACACGCAGGCCTCCTTATGCTGAAAAAAGTAACGCAGAATCAACCATTTATAAGATGGATTTGGGTAATAGAGGAATGAGTGAATTACTGAATTGTTCCTTTCCTCAAAAACATCCCTATCCTGAGGCTGGAAAGATGACTCCATGAATAAGAAGAGCACGTGGTAGGAAAGTGTGAGTCCCTTGGTTCAGATCCTAGCACTGAAGTAAGAAGCCAGGCATAGCCTGTAACCTCGTTGCTATGGGAGTCAGAGACTGAGATTGCTGGGACTTGGTGGCTACCAGTTCAGCTCTAAGTTCAGCAAGAGACCTCATCTCAGTGCAGTGGATAATGATAGAGCAGGACGCCCAGCATCCTCCAGTGATGTGTGTGTGTGTGTGTGTGTGTGTGTGTGTGTGTGTGTGTGTGTGCCCAAGCACATTTACACCTGCGTGCACACCAGTGTACATGTACCACACACTCAGACACTCACACACTCAAATTCCCTGTCGTGAGATGTGTTAGCTATCTATATCAATTCATATTTCATTTTAGAGAAGTTGTGACTTTATCACTTTAAACACTTTTGCTATTAAAAATTCAGACCAACTTATTGAAATCATCCCAACATATGGGTGCAATAAAATTTTTTATGCTATCAAAGAGGGTGCATGTCACTTATCTACTATATTAAGAGTAGAAGATGGATTTGGAGTCCCAAAAATTGGAATGCCAGTACCACTCAGAATGTTAGCGGCTGCAGTGGCTGGAAATACCTAGATGATATCTTGCTATTGTTGTGGAAACTGTCTTAGATAAGGGTTGGATGGCAGAAATTGTTCTACCCAGAGAGGATAGTAATGGTTTTTATTTTGTTTATGTTTTCTTCCATGAATGGAAGGATGGTTCAGACTCACTAAGTTTTTTACCTGCCCTCCCCTCAGCATCAGAAGAATGAACTGTCAAACTCTGTTTCATTTCATTGAAGATGCTGTCACTTGAAACATGTAATTTTATGTTATCTGCCACCAAGAAAATGCAGCAACAAATGTGCATTCGGGCTGACAAGAAGTCTCAGTGGATAAAAGCAGACACTGCATAAGCCAGACAACCTGAGTTTCCTCCCAAGATTCTAGGGTGGAAGGAGAGAACTGACTCTCAGGACTTGTCATCTGGCCTTCATGCATGCATTGCAGCACATGCATGCCTGTATTTCATACACATATAATGAACATACACAATATAATAAAACTTACATGCTGTTGATCCAATTTTAAATTCCAGTTTCAGGAATGTTAAAATGTGTAAAAGTGTCTTGCCATCAGAAACATCCTGTCTGTAATTTTCATGTGATATGTGTATATATTACATATATGCCCATATTCCCAATGTTTTTCTATGTGGTTATGTATTTTTTTTAATATTTTAAATTGCTTTTACTCATTTTATCTCAGATTTTATGTGTTTTCATCTCATGTGTTTATTTTGTGTGAAGGATGGGCAGTGTGCACATGCCAAGTCGCATGTGTGGAGGTCAAAGGACAACTCTCAGGAGTTGGTTCTTTCCTTCCTCCACATGGGCACCAGGGACCAAGTCAGGTTGGCAGGGTTGGCAGCAAACACCTTTACCTACTGAGCTATTGCTTTGCCCCTTGCTTGTCATTTTCAGCCTTACACTTTCCACTCATCTTTACAGTTGCTCCTGGCGTTTGACACAGATCATTTAGCATGGTAGGAATTTTGAGACTTTGTTAGATTAGTTTCTCGGTATCCCTAGCCTTCGAAACAGGAAAGGGGTCAGACGCAGGAATGTTGGTGGACCTAAAAAGGGAATAAGGCGGAAGTGTCCATTCTGAAGAGGTGGTGCTGGGAAACAATTCACAGTTAAGAGTGGATAGCGTTGTGAATAGGAAAACATATGGATCTCCAGTTCAATTCCCAGCGCCCACATCAGACAGCTCGCAAAGCACTAACTCCAGACCTGATATCCACCGTCACCAGCACTTGCACACATGTACACAGACACACATTTATACTTAGAGTTAAAAACAAAATACATTTGAAGCATGTGCTACCAAATCTCCATCTTGATTTTCCAAGGAAGAAGCTGGACATTCTTAGTAGGTCAGATCTACAAGCGTATCTTGCCCTGTCTCTTTAGGACTGTGATTAGAAGCATGGACCATTGTAAGTGGTTTCTAATTCTCTCTTGTGATGGTTATTACTCCTCTGTAAATTCCTTTATCCATATTTTATTGTCTTAGTGAGGGTTTTTGTTGCTATGAAGAGACACCATGACCATGGAAACTCCTTTGTTTTGTTTTGTTTTGTTGTTTTTCGAGACAGGGTTTCTCTGTTCATCCCTGACTGTGCTGAAACTGTCTCTGTAGATCAGACTTGCCTCCAACTCACAGAGATCCGCCTGACTCCGCCTCCCGACACAGGCAACAAGAAGTGATCTGAGACACTGGGTGTGCCTTGAGCATGTAGGAGGCCTCAGTTCCCACCTGCACTGTGACGTGCTTCCTCCATCAATGCCACACCTACTCCAACAAAGCCACACCTCCTTATAGTGCCACTCCCCATGAGCTTATGGAGTCTGATTACATTCATGCTACCACATTTATTTTTGTCAGTTTGGAATTTATTAGGTTCTCAATACAAAACAACACAAAACTAAGAGTACATATAATAATCCTGATGTCATGTGCTAAGTGGTTAATAAATCATGCATGTTTATGTGGTGATGGATGTTTGGATTGTTGGCAGTTTTCCCCTTAAATAGCAGACTACCATCACTTTCTTCTAGTCCTTCTGATGGTTATTTTAGAACCAATTCTTAGGAACTAGATTGCTTTGTCAGAGGTTAAATAGTCGTTGTTTATGATTGGAAGGGACCGTTCTCACACCGTTTCACTGTTACGAGGATTTCAGACATCTTCCCGCACACCAACTGAGTTTGATTTTTATCCCATTTAGCTTTAATTAACATCTTACAAATCATAGTTGACCTTGAGAACCTCTGTACATCTCTGATGTTTGCAGTATGATCCTTGACAGTAAAAAGCACAGAAGGTCAAACGAGGCAGTTCTCAACAGACTTTAACAATATACACTGGTACCTGCAAGACTTTGAAGAAACTCACTCAAAGTTTTAAGTGTTTAAGTTGCATAGAAAGTATTTAAATAAAGTGAAGCTGATTAAAATCTAAAATCTAAAGGTAAGAAAATGGCTCAGCAGTTAAGAACATTCACTGATCTTGCAGAGAACACAGGTTCAATTCCCAATTCAGGCAGCTCCAAACCTTCCAGAACTCCTGCTGCAGAGTATCAGATCACCTTTTTCATGGACACCAGGCACACATGTGGTGCACATACATACATGTAGGCATTTACATAAATAAAAACAAATCTTTAAAAATAAAATCTCTGTAATGTGGAGATGGAATCCAGCACAACCTTTGTTCGTTTGGTCTCCTATCCATCACTAAAGAGATGTAAACATAAGAACCTCCCTTCACTTTTCTGTCTTCTTCCTCCTCTTCTTTCCTTGCCTCCTCTCCTCTCTTCCCTCTTTCCTTCTCCTTTTCTGTACTGCTTGTCTGTTTTCTCCTTGAGACAATCTAAAGTCATCTGGGAAGAGGGAACCTTAGTTAAGGAATTTTCTCCACCCAGTTTGCCCGTGGGTATGTCTGTAGGGCATATTCTTCACTAATGACTGCTGTGAGATGGCCCAGCCTGCTCTGCACAGTGTCATCCTATGTGGGCCTGGGCTGCGATAGACAACCATAGGTAGCCATATGTCCCTTCTGCCAGAGGTATGGGAAATGCCTCCTTCTGGCAGATGGGACCCAGTGTTATAAGTTCCTGAAGAATGCTGGGTTTTATCTAACTTGCTAAACTTTTCCTGTAGTTCAGCTGGAGCTCGTTTCTGGATATATAGACACCTTGAGACTTAACTAATCACCCAACACATCAGCTATTAATTACTTGGGATATGCCTTTCTTCAAGCCCTGCCTTGCCTGTTGGGCAGGGTGTGTTTTATAGTGCAAAGAATGGTTTTCAGCAGTAGAGTCCAACATAAAATAGATGGTTTCACATTTGAACAAGTTAATTTATGCAGGATAGTGAATTTGTCAGCCCTAAGCTTGTCACTCGTTCATGTTGCTTCCTCTTTTATCAGTGAAATCTTCCAAAGCTTTGTATGGGCATCAACAGTGCCTTCTGAATTTTTCAATGATCTCTAGCAGGGGCTGTGGATGTGGTTCTGTTGGTCAGGAGTTTCCCTGGTCTGTTCAAAGCTCTAGGATCCTTACCCAATGTATTGGTGCATTCCTTAAATTTCAGCTCTTGGGAGGTAGAGGCAAGAGGATCATTTGTATAAGATCATCCCAGCCTGAGCTACATGAGACCCCGTCAGGAAGGAAGGAAGGAAGGAAGGAAGGAAGGAAGGAAGGAAGGAAGGAAGGAAGGAGAGAAGGAAGGAAGGAAGGAGAGGAATATAAGTCAGTAATCCATCTTTTATTCAATTCATTAGCAAATGATTGGGACTGGCAACATTAAATTAGGATGGAGCTCCTTTTAGCTGTTCAATTTATAGATGGCTATATTCTTTTATCTATCCATATGGTGAAATTTGAAAGTCTCAAATTGAAATCAACATTCTCACTCAGAAAAGACAGTGTTATCATTTATGCTTTCTCCAGTTATGCATTTTGTATGTATGTATTATGTATTTTGTTTATAATCTCCCTTATCTTTGCTGGGACAAGTATATCAAATGGGTCTTGACGACAAAGAAGGGTAGGGGATCAACAAGAGATGCCTTTCCAATACCATCTTTAAAAAGAAAAAAAAATGTCTGTTGTGTTTTGTTCTTTTCTGACAGAATGATATGTTGTGATTTAAAAGCCTGAGTGTGGAAGTTCAGTGGCAGCACCTAGATCTTAGCCTTCGCTGCTCCCAGTAGTGTTTTGTTCATGTATATTGTTATGGTTTAAGTAAAATGCTGCAGGTTCCCCGAGCAGTGGCAGGCAGTGGGCAACAGGTGCCAAAACCTTGGCAGGCCACGAAGTCAGCAGGGTCCCAGATAGGGAGTCATGTGGTGGGTGTGAGATTTCCGTGAGATAGCCAGTCCCATGAGGAGAGACAGACAGATGGGCACACCACAAGACCACACTACAGGTCTCTGAAGGTAGCTGGCCCCGGGTCGGGAACCATGCCGTGGGTGAGAGACAGAGACATGGGTAGGCACACCATGCAGAGTGAGGATGGATATTTCTTTAGTGGGTTATGGAGGGGAGAAGGGGATAAGAACAGAGAGAGAGAGAGAGAGAGAGAGAGAGAGAGAGAGAGAGAGAGAGAGAGAGGGGGAAGAGGGGAAGGGGAGAAATGGAGACAGAAGCTGCCTCTTTGAGAGGGAGCTGGAAAAGAAGGGACTTGGGCCAAGCAGGAAGGAAGATGTGCCTGCCTCAACCAGGGGGTTGGAGGGATAGGGGGTGGGAGAGTGGGAGGGGTGGGTGTGGCTTGTCTCTTAAAGTTACAGGACAGACCATTCCATATGTTCCCAAATGTTTCATTCTAGCTCCATACAGTTGAAGCACAGACTTTCCTGCTTCCTACCTAAATACTAAAATAACCCTCCAAAGAGAAAACCAGGAAGGAAGTACTGAGCTAAAAGTGGCTTTGAGTAAGTAGAAGGACACAGCCCCATCCCCCACACCCACCTTTTCATCAAAGATTTTTGTTGTTGTTGTTGTTGTTATTAAGAATTTAATACTTAACCCAGGGAGATGGCTCAATCTTAAAAGCACTTGCTGTGCAGGCTTGATAACCTGAATTCAATCTTCTGAATTCATAGTGGAAGGAGAGAACTCATTCCTAACTTGTCCTAACCTACACATACTAGCCACAGCACATGCACACCTGCACACGCACATACACACACACACACACACATACCACAATAATACTAAGTTTAATAATGTTAGAAGGATACCTCTTAGCTGCTAACGTGTTTGCTATTGCAAGCATGAGGCCCTGATTTTGAGTCCCAGAACCTCTATTTTAAAAAACTCAGGTCTAGTGGTCTCTACTTGTAACTCAGTGCTGCTGCTTGGAGGTAGAGACAGGAGGATATCTAGGACTCACTAAACCAAACAGCCTAGCCTACACTCGGTAAGGCATAGGTCCCGGTGAGAAACCCTGCCTCAAAAAGTGAGGTATGAAGCGGCTGAGGACAATGTTTGAGGTTGCCCTCTGACCTCTGCAGTGCGCCTACACACAGAGAGCACTCAGGTTCCCATATGCTTTCTCCTTGTCTGTGCATTTTTTCTCTTTCCTGACTTATTTTGGGGCAGACTGACATCTTTCCTCTGGGTGTTGCTAACCTCTAATTGCAGATTTATTGGGAGTCCTAAGGTAAGAAGGGAGGAAGGCTGGAGGAGAAGGAAATAGAGAAGCCAGGGAAGAGACTGTAGGAAGGCAAGAGAGGGAGGAACGAGGGAGGAGGGAGATGAAAAATGGCTAAATGAAGATAAATGGGAGAAGGATGAACTAGGGAGGCTGAAGGGGAGGAGAGCTCGGGAGGCGAGCTTGCAGGACTGCTGTGCAGCAGCGTTTGCTGGAGGATCTCCAGCAAAAGTGGTGTAAATCAATGATGAGTAAATTAATAGGCAATCGTGCAAGTGGGACTCGCTCATTTACACTAAGCATAATACATCATGAATGACGGAGAATCCTTCGACCCGAGGGCCATACCTTTTTATCTACCTAAGACCCAGTGGAGTGTGCTGTCACTTCAAGGGTAAGAAGGCAGAGGACTTTGGGCGTGTCTCCTCCTCTGAGCCCTGTTAACAGGGCAGAATGTGAATAGTACAGAAACTCTTCAGACTCTGAGGGTTAGGCTGTAATATGCAGACGCGAAGGCAGTGTTATATATTCCAGAATTCCCCCTGCAATCTGTGAATCTTCCCTTAAGTTCTTGAAGGGAGCTGAGCATATAGCCTTGCGTGTAGAGTGCTTTCTTAGCCTGTATGAAGCCCTGGGTTACATTACCAGAATCCCATAAAGCAGATGTCATTTTAGCACTCAGAGGTGGAGTAGGAAAATCAGAAGTTCAAGGTGACAAGGCATTGTGGCATAAACCTTTTGTCCTAACACTCCAGAGGCAGAGGAAGGTAGATCTCTGTGATTTCATGGCTGCACTGGCCTCTATCAGGAGTTCCAGGAAGGTCAGGGTTACGTAATGAGACCCTATTTGCCAAAAGAAAAAAAAAGTTCAAGGTTATTCTCTGCTACTTAGTGAGCTTGAGATGGTCTGGAGACACTGTCTTCTATAAATAAGTAAATATGAATGTGCAAACAAATTATTCATAAAAGACTTCTCAGCACACACTATGTGGGTGTACTAAGACCAATTTTCAGCTTTCTTCATGGTTTAATCTCACTCCTTTGTTTTCTGTGTAAAGGAAAATAAATTATTTCTGAAGTCTGTAAGACAAAATGCCAAGGATAATAAGTAAAAAATACATTATCACAGGTTTATTAAAGTTTATATCAGAAGTCACCCAGTATGCTCTAAGTCATTTGGAGTATCTCCTATTACCCGTATGACAGGTTATCCTTAGAGAGCATGTGTGTACAGCATCTAGAACTGAAGAAGACTATCAGGAAGTCTTAACCCGTGTTAGAAATAAGGAGTTCTTTTCTGTTGAGAATTTAGGTAAAGACTGTAACTTAACTTTGTCCGCCCATTGTATTTTGCATGCACTCTGTACTATGGCTTCTGTTGTTCACCCTATGCCTGACTTCAGGAGCCAGACTGGCTCCCTCCTCATTCCCAGTATGTGAAGGTTACCCGTGAACCTATGTCCATCTCCCTTTTCTCTATTCCTCCTATCCTACATGAGGGGTCGGATCTTTTGTCTCCTGTCTGGAGTTGTTTGGCAGTGAGCTATGATTGGGTATTGCTTCTAATAAATTGAATTTATAAGAGTGCTACCTGCTGCCAACAAACCCAGTCATTATACAGTACGTATATTTCCAATGTGTTCCTGTAAGAATCTACTCAGCCAAACATAATAGGCAATTAAAATAAATTTGAAATAACCCGTGCCTTCTCTAGGTTTTAAAGTCATTAAACTAAAGCTAGATGGTCCGTGTTTGCCATGTCTCCGTTTTCTTTATCTGCACAGAAAGGCACGTGGATGTGGAATCTTGTATGTCATATGTCTGCAGTAGATGTTCGATTCTGTTCAATCTACATCTCTCCAGTGGAACAGTCTACAACACTAAGCTTTTTTATGATGAAAATTAGTTATATACCAGGTATTCTGTCTTTTCAACCATAATTCTCTGCCCCAAAGAACAGTATGTCCTTGTAACAGACTGGTGTTACCTTTCATGATTCCTGTGTTTACAGAGAGCCAAAGGATGTTCTGGGATCAGATCTGAGGACCCCATTAAAAAAAATCTCATCTTTTTATTCATTATTATTATAGTTCTTTTATCCTCATAACTTTCAAGGAAATGTCTGTAATAATTGAATACAAATTTAATAAATGTGAGTAGTAGATGAGAGAGTTGAGAAAATGACTTGGTGATGTATGTATGTGGATATGTTGCTAAGATTGATTATAAAATTGGAACTGAAGGGTATGGGGAGATGGCTCAGTGGGTAAGAGCACTTGCTTTGCAAACATTCCAGAACCCATGTTAAAAACAAAACAACAGGTGTGTCTGCTCATACCTATAACCCCAGCATTAGCAGGCAGGAGCAGGCCGATCCTTGGAGTCCAATGGCCAGTGAGACTAGCCAACATGGAAAGCTTTCGGCTCAGTGAGAGACACTGTCTCAAGGTAGTGAGGTGGAGAGTAAAGAAGACATCCTGTGTACTCCACATTTGCACACGTGTACTCACATCTCAACATACACACATGCGCATACACTGCATAGATATACCACAAACATCCAATTTAAAAAGTGGCCCTGAGGTTGCTGATACTTAGCAATGGAACAGTTTGGTGACCTCATTTTCAGATCCAATAGCTAGCTTCTTCCACTCATTCTGGAGAATGAGCATGGGGAAACAATATATTTTTACATAATCCTAATCTCTTAGAAAATGCACCACTTAAATTTAGGAATTTGATCAAGGATATTATTGATATCCACATAGTGCGGATTCTCTACAGATTCAAGTACAGTATTCATGTTCCTCGTCTCAATCCTAACTACCCTTTGATGAAGAATAGAGGCGGCATTTCGAAACTTAAGTAGCAAATGCAATTTTAGGTGATATGATTTTTTTTCTCATCATACTCTGTTCATCTTGTTTGTGAATACATCCCTAATGATGACCTAATTTGTAAGCTTGCAATATACAGTATGTTGTTGAGAAAGATTCTTTTATAGGGTCATGTGGGTCTCAGAGGACAAACATTACCTTGCAATTCCTCAGGATCTGTCCATCTGGTTATTTCCAATGCATTCTCTCATTGTTCATGAACTCACTGATGAGGATGTGCTGGCTGTCCTAGCAGCCCCAGGGATACACTTCTCTCTGCCTCCCCAGCTCTGGGCTCACTGATGGTGACCTAAGCCCTAAGAGACCCTTTCTCAGAAAGTAAGTTGAAAGAGCGATAGAGGAAGATCTGACATTTATTTCTGGCCTCTGAATACACACACACACACACACACACACACACACACATGCTGGCCCCCTCCCTGAGTACACAAATGTAATCTCCCTCAAACACACACGCACAGATGTGTATGGGTGTGTATGTGTATTGTAAAAGAGAACGGCATGTTAATGGAAGCAAGATATATGATGTGTGACCAGGGTGCAGAACCCTGAACTTCAGCAGTGAAGCAACACACAGGTATTCCTTTTTACACACGGTATCTCTTTTAGTCATTCTCCATTTGTTTTAATTACAGCTGTGAGATGGTTGCCTTTGAAGGGGCAGAGTGCAAAAGGCTTTAGAGAATAGATGATCTTCCAATTAGTCACAGGCAGCTGACATGGGGTAGTGCTCCTGTGAATGAGGGGGCCCCAGCGGTACTCATATCCCCATGTAACTTCTGAGCTTTCTGCTGTGCAAAACCCTTCACATTTCCCATCACTGACCTTGCCTTAGTCTCGAAGACTGTCTTTGACCATGCTATTCCCATGTCCTCTCTTCATCCCTCGTCTGCTTAGCAAGCACCTCTGTACCCACCAAGCCATGACACCAACTCCGCAGAGCCGTCTAGACATCCCTGTGAGAGGCATATGGCCCCTAAGCTGTTCTCACCCAAACACTGGGATCTCACTGTCAGCCTGTCTGCTGGTCACCTTGAGGGTCAGTGCTGTGCACAGTTCACTTTTCATCTGTGCTTCTGTGGTGAGTGAACCTGTGATGCTCTAAGAATGAAGACTTGAAATGAGGAACGTGAGGGTTACAGGACCACACGCCGCTTCCACTCAAGAACTCATTACTCCCAGCTTCCACCGTCACTGGTTCCTTTAGCTTATCCATCACTCACCTGGAGATAAGCCATCCTACCCCCTCACTCAAGTTCCTCTACTCCCCATAGGTGTTTCAGGGTATATGTGGGAGGTGGAGGAGGGCTCTGTTTGCATGAGGCATCTCCACTCCAATGTGGCCTGACAGCTTTTCCCTCAGTAAATCACAGAAGGAGGATGGGTGACTCTGTGAAGTGAAACCTTATTTCTGCCCTGGATATCTTCACTCTCCTCTCTGTGGTACCCTCCTTCTCTTCCTTGAGAATGCATGTAGGTCTGCTGACCTCAGGGACTTTGTTACTTTCTTGGCCCTCCTTGCCATCAGGACATCTGGACACCACCCTCTTTCTCTCAACACTGTGCCTGTGGAAGATCGGGCACACAAGTTATGCTCTGATTTAAAACGTGAAATTGGGTTCGTGGAATGGCTCAGTGGGTAAGAACAGGACACACATGGTAGAAGGGGAGAACAGGCTCCTGCAAGTTCTCCCCTCACCTCCGTTTGTTCTCGGTAGTACATACATACTCCCAGGCATACTCACAAACGAATAAAACAATAATATTTTGCATGATTTTTAATTTCAAAATATCCCTTTGTGCTGTATCTTTGCTTTTCTATGGGGATGACCAGTATATGGATGCTGAGTTCCTTGGAATGTTCCATGTTAGTAGATGCTCATGATAAGGGCAGAAATATAAAGCCTAGAAGACATTCCTGGCACCCCTAAGCCACCCTGCTGTAGAATATCTCAGCCTGTGATGAACACACTTCAGTTTCTCAGTAGGTACTTCTCCACACAGCTTAGGGTGTGTGTGTGTGTGTGTGTGTGTGTGTGTATGTGTGTGTGTGTGTGTGTGTATATATATATATATATATGGCAGAATGCAGTGTTAATGTGAGAACAATGTATATTATCTGAGCCTTGGCTGCAGAATCTACCTGGAAGTGGGTTTCACAGCTTTGCATAATTGCCTTCTCTTTGTGTTTGCATAGATGGCATTACATGGCTGGAAGATGAAGGCAATTATAATTTATTATGCTGTAATTGTTACCTAAATGTTTTTGAATAAGCAAAAATCACATCTGTTTAGGAATAAGTTGCACAGCAAGAGAATTCCCTGTGAAATGAGTGCACATTCTCATATTCTGTAACTGTACACATAAAACAACATATTTATTTCCCCACCGAGTCCATTACATTCCCAAGTCAAACTGCATCTTCTCTTCCCTTCCCATATTAAACCCTTTGATTTAATGGAGGTTTTAACTACTGGTTCTTTAGGGAATTTTCAGTAGGCTTCGTGCAGATTAGGTTATTGGAAAGTATAGTTATTTGCTTGTAAAGTGGCAGTTCTATGTCAAAATTGGTTTTCTCTGGAGCCACAACAGTAAAAAAGATAAGTCTCTGCTTCGCATCCCAAACACACCCTGATGCTCCCACCATGATCTTTTTCTCTTCTTTTCCTCTTGCTCAGCACCATTCTGACATAAGCTTCTCTAGGCAGACAGATATGAACTCATGTAGCCAGGAGGACTTTGATGTCCAGTGGTGATGGGAGATGAGGCTTCTCATGCATTCAGGTCGTTACTGGTCAGTGAGAAGTCAAGGTTGATGAACATCATTCTTTTTCCTTCCGAATTAAATTATGAATTGCACATAAGCCTAAGTCTATAGAAATATAACATATGGAATAATTATCTCTGTATATATGCATGCATGTATGCATTTATCTATCTATCTATCTATCTATCTATCTATCTATCTATCTATCTATCTATCTATCTGAGTTTGTTTGTCAACAGAGTCTCTTATAATCCAGGCTACCCTGTTTCTACTACCATAGCATAGCCAAGGATGACCTTGGGCTTTTGATTCTCTGGCATCTACCTCTTAAGTGCTAGGATCCAACAATATACCCAGTTCTTATTTTTAACATTTTATTTTTAACTATGTGTCTTGGTTAAGGTTTTTATTGCTATGAAGAGACACCATGACCACATCAACTCTTCCAAAGGGAATATGTAATTTGGATGACTCACTTACAGCTTCAAAGATTCAGTCCAACATCTTGCAGGCAGCAGGAAGTCGACTGAACAGTATATTGAGGGAAAGTTGAGCAAGAGATCTCAAAGCCCACCACCACAACAACATACTTCCTCCAGCAAGGCCACACCTCCTAATAGTGCCACTTCCTTTGGAGAGCATGTTATTTCAAACCACCACACTATGTATGTATCTCTGCGTGATTATGTGCATGTCAGGGCAGTGCCTGCAGAGGCTAGAAGAGGGAGGGCATGAGGTCACTCACTGGATCATGAGTTCAAGTTACAAGCCATTGTGAGCCACTTTATGTGAGTTTTGAAATCTGAACCCAGATCATTTAGAAAAACAGTAGGGCTCTTAACCGTGGAGCAATTTTTCCAGTTCCCTCTTTGTCCAGTTTTAATGTCATGCTAGCAATCAAACCCAGGGCTTTGTGTATGTTAAGTGAGCACTTTGCCCTCTGTGCCACATTTCTTGACAGTGTTTCAGGTTTGAAACTCTTAAATGAGGGGTCCTTTTAGGTGGACTTAGTCACCAGTCTGACATGCTGCCTTACAACACAGGTCCTTCTGATAAAAGTTATTCTAATGGCCTCTCCAAGGTGAGTACCTTGGCCTGGGGAAATGGCTCGGTGGGTAAAGTGCCTGCTAAGCAAGCATGAGTACTTGAGTTTGGATCCCCATCGTATGTAAATGCCAGGCATAGCCAGGATCTTCTAAAAGCAGGCTCTTCTCAGTGTGCTTGGTGTAGGTACAGAATTCAGTGTGGCACAGAACCGTTTTGCTCAGCTGTCCTCAGGTTCCCCTGGAAGTCTTGAGCCCTCCTAGACAGCCTCACACCTCTTTGTGAAACTGCTTTAAAATTAGTCCTCCCAGTTTGAAGTGGAGGATTCTGAGACAAAGAGCCTGGGTGTGGCTCCCTCACCTAAGGTTGCCTGTTCACAAACAGAAGTTCAGTGGCTGTAGGCCTACTGAAAGCAACTAGCACAACAGTATTGTTGGGCATTCCCTGGCTGGGTGAAAGGGTGACTTTCATTCCTGTAGCTTATATATTGCTACAAGTCCCCAAGAGGCACGGCCCCAAGGGAGATTAGTGAATGTATGCATTAGCTTCTGTACAGTGATACCCCAATCCATATGCCTCAGACATAAAGGAACTATTAAATTATATCCCGGTTTCTGTTAAACCTCTCCACTCTGCAGTGATACCTGGGCTCACCTTCTCCTTAACCCGAATTAACACATGCTCTTAGCAGTCTCAAATCTAAGACAAGTCCCTGAGATGATCAAGTGACTGGGAAGACAGGAGAGAAGAAAATTAAAATAAACGATAGGGTGACCTCCTCACACCACTTGTGGTTTCTCAATTAACCAGAAGACACCCAGCTTCACGTTGCTGTTCTTTCAGTAATGGGTTTCACCTTCCCATTTAGTGCCAAACCACACGGGTGCCACGCACAGACACACACACCTCTAATCAGATTGGCAGCAGATAGGATTAAACCATTAAGGCAATTAAGCAGTTCTTAGATAACATTTGATCAGTTCAATGAAAATGCAAATGCTTTCTTCTCTTAGAGAAGTAAGTTGACAAAAGGTCATTCCACATCCTATAATCTTCCTTAACTCTCTCCCTAACCGAGATTGCAGTGTTTGGGTTTCAGAGCTCTGTGGACTGGAGGGTGCTTTTCTTTATGTTCTATGTGCACCGGTGTGCACATTCATGTGGTTAGGGCTACTTGTACGTGTGGGTCTATGCATGGGTGTCTGAACTGTGTAGGTGAGTGGCTATGAGTAAGGACACCAACATCTGTCCTGTTCAGGGGTATGAAGGGGCGGTGTGTATGGCCCATCTTTGAGATGCTTCTGGAGTGAGCAGTCTCCACTGAAGATCCTTCCTCTTCCCCCTTTCTGTCCCACCTTAATATGTTCTCCGTCTTTTCTGTGTGCTCCTAATAGGCTCTGCACTGGATTTGATCCACAAGGCTGCTTTCTTTTAGGAATAGCCTCTTCACACACACTCCAAGTGCGAATGGACCCTGTCCTGCTTACTTGGAGGATGGTGTTTTTACCAGTAGGCAACTTTCTTCTAAGCTTGCTTTGTAGGTGTGACAGCATCTAGCTGCTTAGCTCTCCACTTTACCAGCCCCAGTGTCTCCCCTGTGCTAGAATTTTGTGAACTTTTAGTTAATGTCTTTTGAGCCCTCTCATTTCCCTCCCATGACAGGAGCCCAAGGGATCTGTAGGGTGCTCCCTGGATTGCCTACAGAAGGACAGAAACACTTCCCAGTTGGTGCTGTTGATTGCTAGTCCAAGTGAATGCTACTGTGCAGAAAGGAGTTTGGGTTGATCTGGGGCTGGGAAAGTGGTACTTGGATACACACATACACACACCTACTTCAGTTCTCGAGAACATCTTGTAATCACCCTTCTGGCTTCGGTATTTTTCTTGAGCCGTTCTACCTCCATTTGGTTTTCTAGCTCAGAACCTCAGAGGGGAAGCAGAGACTCTGTCTCTCCCGGCTCCCTCGTGGGTGTCAGTAGTTTTAGATAGGAGACACCTCAGAGAATGCCATCTAATTCAGAGATTTATAAAGGTCACCTTCTGGGCCCCAGTGATTCACCGAGCGTTGAGCCTTTTAGTTCACAGAGCACATGTTTCCTCCTTGCACAAGCGCTGTGCAGGCCCCTCTCCTGTCTTCCCCACTCTTTACACACAAGAACTACAGAGATATTTTTTCTCCTCTTCTTTTAGACCAATTCACTGCTTTTTCATTTTCCTCTGATATAAGGTAGCAACAGAATGTGCGCACAGCTTCTTTATGGCTGAACTGCATTCTTCACCAGTGCCCTGTTTCAGATTGCCTAATGGTTTGAGACTTCCATAGTCAGCTGGCATGCCACCCTTCTAAGGTCTTAGGACATGCACCCTCAGGTCCTGTACCCTTCATTATTACTGTATGCTGCTTCTCTACGCCGAGCATGGGAGGCCCTGCAGACCACAATGTCAATGAAAGCAGTGGCTTCTCTTTTTACGTAGAGCTACTCCAGATCGGTATCACGAAATGTAGGCAGGAATGCCAAGGTGGCTGCATGAAGCCGCTGGTCACATTGCATCCACAATCAGGAAGCAGGGAGAGATGAATGCTGCTCTCTGCTTGTGCTTGGTGCAGAATCCCAGAGACAGGGATTGGAACCGCCCACGGTGGGCAGATCTTCCTACCTCAGTTAACAGAAGGTGATCCACTGTAGGCATGTCTGTCATTATAGATTGTTTTAAGTTGACAGTTAACGCTGACCTTCAGATGTGCTGTAACCATTCCAGTCTTTAGTGTACCTCACGTCAGCTTTCTTGAAGCCCCTTAAGCATTCTTTCCTAGGCTGGTTTTTAGTCCCTGGGCAGAGTGCTGTGTTACTCCTTCCATAATGTATCTAACCCATTTTCAGATTTTTTTTTCACTTTTTCTACTTTACAAATAATGTTGTATCTCAGTGGTTATTTCTTTAGAATACATTTCTCACAGGATCATTCAGTAAAGAGGAAACAAACTCCTTTTAGAATGGGCTTGTGATGGTCCTGTTTTACTTCAGCCAGTGCCCTGCAGCCGCCAGTGATCTATGAGGGTGCTCACTGAAAAGCCACACGCCCCTCTTTGGTTTCCCCTTTACGAAAAAACAAGTCCATTCCACCACATAAAAATAAGTTCTTGTGCATGATTTATAATGATTTAGGTTCACATCTTCAAGTTTATAAAAATATTGAATCTGGACTCTCTCCAATTTCTCTCTTAGTAGGAAGGCTCAAGTTCGGTAAGTAATTTTGTTAGCATTTTATTGAGTGGAGACGTACACTTGGATTTCTGAAATTATGACAAGGAACAGACAAACAATTAATTAACTAATAAATGAATAATACCTGTTGAAACCTGAAGTCCTGCAAGGATTTATCTAAGCCATTAAGGAAAACTACCAAAGACACGGCTGCTTTTGTCTCCATAGAGATGACTGTTGGCAGGAATGACAGGCTGTAAGCGAAGTAGATTGTCAAACAACCACTGTCTGGTTTTCCATCACTTCCAGCTGCTATTCACTGCATGAAGAGAAAAGCCCTTCAATGCTGGCAAACAGGACTTGGGGAATTGCTGAGCTGTTAAGAGCATATACTGCTCTCACAGAGAACCTGAATTTGGTTTCCGGCACCCATGTCAGGTGGTTGACAACCACATGTAACTCCAGCTCCCAGAAATCCAATACAAGCATATAGTGACCTTAGCATCCATGAAAGTCAGTTCTGTTAGAAGCACTGCATAACTAGATATGGTTTGCGCACTTGTAATGCAAATTGTAATGAGAATTGATAGTCCAAGGTCTACCAGTTCTCAGCTACATAGTGAGTTTAAGGCCAACTTGAGCTATGTAAGAACCTCACAAAAAACAGTGTATTACTAGGACCGTGGGGTGGCCTACTTCATGCTGTGACCTTTGACTGCTGCTTGTATTGTACTTTAAGCACAATCACATATCGCATATCTGCATATTTTTCTAGTGTTCCCACTTAGCACCAAAAGCTCTGGTTACTTTAAATGGTTGGTAAGTCGTATAGCAAACATGGTAGAAAATCATTATTCTATTGTGTAGTAAACCCCATGAATTACATCTAAAATGTTACTACTGTTTTTATGTGGTCTTTAAAAATAGGGAACATGAAGTTAATTTATTAAGCGGGTGCATCTGTAGGAGAAGAAGCTATCTCTTTTTTTCAACTCAGTCCTGTTTCTTATAGAGCGTATCGACTCTTCAGTGATTAAGAAACATGGCTCAGCTTGGCAGCTTGTTGCCTCTACTGTTCCACCTGTACCCCAGAGGGGTATACAGAGATAGGAGGATTATAGGCCTAAGGCATAGCCTGCAGGATAGCTCAGCAGGTAAGGGAACCTGTCACCAGAGCTGAACACCTGCCCCAGGACCCACGTGGTAGGAGAGAACTGATTCTCCAAAGCTGTCCTCTGACCTTTACTGTGGCATGTGTGTGCCCACACAAGAAATACGTGAAATAATAAAGTCCTAAGGTGAATTAACTTCATATGATTTATGTCCTCATGGCTGTTTTATTCATATAGGTGCATGTGCATTTGGTGGTGGTGGGGTTGCCCATGCACAGGTATATGTGTGCATTTGTAGGGACAAGGACAAACTCAGGGTCATTCCTTAGACAACATCCATCTCGTTTTTTGAGCCGGAGTCTCTCAGTGACCGGGAGTTCCCCTATTCATCCAGACTGCCTCCTCCAGTCTCTTCCTTTCCAGCAGTGGGGTAACAAGTTCATGCTCCCATACCTTGTTTCTTGCCATGCGCATGCATGCATGCGTGTGTATGTCTTTAATAAGAGTCTAGGAATCCATTTCATGTCCTCATGCTTGCAAGACAAGCACTTAACCAGATGAGCCATCTCCCCTGCTCAGTTCACATAATTTTGCTTAAGGATTCTAGAATCTCCCATACTAAGTCAGGATTATTCCTTAGATTTTGACCAGAATAAAGGTTTGTTTCCATTGTGGGAAAGGTGAAAGGGTGGAAGGTTAATTTATCTGAGCACAGCTGCTTCCTAGCTAGTCAAATAGTCATTTACATAGAAGATGGAAGAGACTGGAAATGTAGATGAGTTGACAGAATGGCTGCTTAGTGTGCCCAAAGTACTGGTTCTAGCACCATGTAGATAAGGCATGGTGACATGTGTCTGTGTTTCCAGCAGTAGTGTTCATGGCTATCGCACTAGAGATGACCGCTCAGACACATTATAGCCAACTGAAAGACTGTATTCCACCTGGCTGGCACTATACTCAAGTACTGAGGACCACATGGACTGCTAAATAATATGGTAAAGGGTTTTTAGAGGTGGGAATCACATGCTGGTATCTGGCTGGGTAGCTGCAGGGGGAAGTTTGCACAAGAAGGCTCTTTTCCAGAAGCTAAGTTACTGGGTCGTCTTGACCCTGGGTTCTTAGAGTAGAGTTGCGTAGTCTTCCATGGGATTCTCTATCAAGGAGATCAAGTTCTAGTTTCAAAATGGCCTCAACAAGAATGCATGGTGGAGGAACCTCTGCACTGTCCTGCCCTGCCATGATGGGGAGGTAGGGCAGGAGGCTTAGTAGTTCAGGGTCATTCTCAGGTACATAGTGAGTTTGAGCCAGCCTGGACTACACAAAACTGTCTCACCAATACAAAATAAAATTTTAGAAAAGCAAAGCAAAAAAAAAAAAAATGGAGGAAGGGAAATAATAACAGAGCATGTCATTGGGATGGTTGAGAGTCATTTGCTTGTGGCATAGAAGTGATCTGTGATATTGCTTAAAACAGTGGTTCTCAGCCCTCGTAATGCTGTGGTGACCCCCAACCATAAATTGGCTACTGTTATGAATCTTATGTAAATGTGTTTGGAGATAGAGGTTTGCCATTGGCTGAACTTTACTGACTTGGAAGCTCCTGGGTTCAGAGTGTGTGTGTGTGTGTGTGTGTGTGTGTGTGTGTGTGTGTGTGTGTGTGTGTGTGCATGCACACACATAGAAGGAGATGTAAAACAGGGACTTCTTGGCTGAACCCTCTGTACTTGCCCACTGATAGCAAATGTGTCTGGTCCAGACTGAAGAATGCATTCCAGCCAACTGGACAAATCAGTGCTGTCCTCTATCCCTGAGCTCTCGTCTGATCAAGAAACACTGCAAGAACATCCTGGTGAAATTTAGCTCCAGTCCCTGGCTGTCTTCAGGGGCACAGCCTCCCAGCCTACACCCAGCATGTCCACGCGCCACCCTTTCTATCTCTACCATCGAAGGGGATTTTATTTGATGCTTGTTACACCAAGATGGCATTAAGATGGTAAATACAGCTAAAATCTGATGTCTTTTAAAACAAAATGACAAGCATTTTCAGGTTTTGTTCAGAAGCAAGGCTCACTAAGCCTAGATTATATTTTACCGCTTCCAAAGGCATTTCCTGCAAACTTGCTTCCTCGGGCTATTCTGTGAGCTGCTGTCTCGTTCCTATATTACATGAACTTTTCTAAGACTTGAGCTGTTGTTTTAGTAGAGACCAGTCTTATTGATTGTGAGGATGTCATGAGATGAACATGGATGATGCAGGAACCTACCAGGCTCCTTTTGGTACTCCGCTCTTGGTTGTCATGGTTGCTGAAGCTTCCCTGCAACCTAAGGCTCACACCTGTGTCCACATCCATTTTTCCCAAAGGTTTTTCATTATTTCTGCAGAGTATTTTTTTAATAATGAATTTTTTAATTAGTTGAGAATTTCACACATACAAACAATGTATTTTGAGCCCATAACCTTTTTTTTTTCAGATAGTTTCTTTTTTTTTATTGAGAAAAAAAAATTTCCGCCTCCCACCCTCCCCCCACTCCTCTCCCCCTCCCTCTCGAGTCCGAAGAGCAGTCAGGGTTACCTGCCCTGTGGAAAGTCCAAAGTCCTCCCCACTCCATCCTGGTCTAGGAAGGTGAACATCCAAACTGGCTAGGCCCCCACAAAGCCAGAACAAGAAGTAG
>NC_022010.1:25676375-25690213 GCF_000317375.1 Microtus ochrogaster
AAGAACTCCTAAAGCTGATAAACACCTTTAGTAATGTGGCAGGATACAAGATCAACTCCAAAAAATCAGTCGCCCTCCTGTACACAAAGGATATGGAAGCAGAGAGGGAAATCAGAGAAGCATCGCCCATATACCTTTTAAGTACTTCCAAATCCACCTTCACCTCTGCCCACATCCCCACTTTGTCATTTGTCTGTCTGTTTATTCTGGTAACCTGTGAAGGCTATTTTGAGCTACTGCTATATTTATATGTCATTGGCTATCCAGTGATGTGTGGTCAACTTACCAGTAATCATCATCTGCCAGTAGCTCCTCAGAGGTGAGTCTCGTGGGCTCCTTACCGTCCGTCCATGCTAGAATGCTAATCAGGGATTGCTCTTGTTCAGGAAACCACAGATGCGTTAATTTATGAGTGCTGCCATCCTGTCGTGTCCGGCAGACACTTGTTTCAATTCTCTCCAATCCCGCTTCCTACAGGTTTTCTGATCCCTTTCTAAGGAATGTCATAAACAGAAACGCTTTCTGGGCTTTGGCATGTTTCTAGTATGGCTGATCCTATCATGACACCAATGGTTTGGAACTCTGTGCTGAGTTCTAGAGCCTGCTCTCTCAAGGGGATCAGAAGACTGTGACCTCTTCATCAGACCCCGCATCTCTTCTCTGGGAGCAATTCCTAGAATTCTTCATGTACCTTACTGCTCTAGAATGATGCTTATTTTCCTCTCCTCCATTTGGAGAACTGCTTGTCTTTAAAAGAAGACATGGGGATAGCAAGATTGCTCATTGGGTAACGGTTGCTGTTGCCAAGGCTGAGAGTTTTCATTATATTTCTGGAATCCACATGGTTGAATGAATCGGTTTCTGTAAGTTGTCCTGCTATCGCCACATGTGCGTATTACACACACACACACACAGCACACAAATGAATATTTTGATGTGATTGAATTTTTTTTTTTAAAAAAAAAGATGAGGTTGGGAGGAAGGCTGTCTACATTTCATTTCCTTTAGCCTTCCATCCACAGATGGGTAGGAGGAGGCTGAACCTGGAGCTGGAAGATCATGTTCTGGACCAAAGTGACTCTTCTCAGTGAGCTCATTGTTATGTTTTTTCACTGTATCACTGTGCAGGGTTCGTATTCACCCCAACCTCCCTCTCTTCCTTCCCTCCCCACTGGTCCCAGGCCTCTCCCAACAGTCTTTTTGTTTCTCTCTCTGTCTCTCTGTCTCTTTCTGTCTCTCTCTCCCCCTCCCCTCCTTCTCTCCTCTCCTCTCCTCTCTTTCCCTCTTTCTCTCTCTTTTCTTCTGTCCCTCCCTCCCAATTTCCATCTCTCCTTCCCTCATTATCTCTTCTCTTTCTCAATATATATTCAGATCTTGCCTTACATCCCAGAGAAAACATACAATATTATTCTTTTCCCTCCTCTCCCCTATGTTTGTCCCCCTCTCTAGACTTCTTTCTCCACCTTCTTTTCCTGCTTTTGAGACTGACATTTATATAAGCTGCTTTCTTATTTGAGATTAGATGGAATCAGAGGACATTCTTTGACTCCATATTTTGGAATTTGAGGGGGAATGTAGCTCACTTGGTAGAGTACTTCTCTAATCCACATGGAGCCCTGGGTTTGACACCCAGCATAGCATAAACCGGATAAGGTCTTGCTGTCTTGTATTTCCAGCACTTGGAACGTAGAATCAGTAAGATTCCCGGTCCAAAGTTGTCCTTAGTGACATTAGGAGTTGCAGGCCAACCTGGGATTTTTTTCTGGAAAACAAAAACAAAACAAAACAAAAAACAAACTAAAAAACACAACTTTTGGGTACCTTTTGTATTTGGTCATCAGCACTTGTGTCTGAGTTTTTTGGAGGAGGGCTTGTTCTTTTATTTTTTAACTAAGATATTAAACTCAGTATCAGTTCGAAGCCCTTTACAAATTTCCTATCTGCCCTGTGCCCTGCTCCTCCCAAAATAAGAAGCAAAGGCATGAAGCCTGCCTTCTCTCTTTTGTCCATAAAAGTAAAAAGAGCATCTGCTTCCTCTTAATAATAGAATCCGTGTGTATTTAATAGAGGCAGTGATTTGTCCCCAAGCTGAGTTTAGATCTGAAAAGATGAGAATAGTAGAGCCTGACAGCCAGCCCACAAACCAATTAAGTATTTCTAAGCTGTCAGAACATGGGGTGGAGTTCTCTGTTCTCTACCGACAACCCTCACAATAAAAAGAAAATTAGATCACCTAAACACATTTTCAGTAAAGATGGGACTGAACACAGGTGACAAGACAAAAGGTGGGTTGTCAGTTAGACAGGGGTGCAAGCCGTCAGAGCATCACAGAGCAGGGTGAGGAAGAGAACTGCCTCTCAGAACTGCTGCTAACTAAGTTGTTCCAGCACGTCCTGTGGGGAGGCCGCAAGTCACAGGACGTGTCTGTGAATGTGGCTAGGGTCCCTTAGATCTGAGTTTTTCATTTTGTGTAGTTCTGAATCAGTTCCTGAACCGGCTTTATATGCCTTGGACAATGTGGGTCTTGAAAACAATACCCGTTGTGACACATATGTCAAGAAACTCTCAGGAAGGCATCTGGGAGATGGCTCAGTAAATAAAACATACACCGAACAAACGAGCCCACATAAAGGCCAGCAACAGTATCATGCATCTGTAATCCCATTCGTAGTGAGACAGGAAGCAGAGATAGGCACATCCCAGAACCTCATGGGCAAACCACCTGGTGTGGATATCATTATAAACAAGGATTTGTATTTGAATAGTGTGAAATTTTTGCCTTTTGGGGTCTGGACCATGAAGCTTAATGTAATATAATAGAATTCTATTTAAATAAGGACTGTTTGATGTGCATTCTGAGGCTACCTAGAGGTTTCATTCCACTTATCTTCTTTCTCACTTAAAGAAAAAAAAAAGAAGATAAAAAGGCAAAAATTATTGTCCTGGTTAGTTTTTTGTTGCTGTTGCTGTTAGTTTGACACAACCAAAAACATCCTAGGAAGAGAGACTCAGTTGAGGGATTCAAATTGAACTGCAGACATGTCTGTGAAATACTGTCTTGAATGTTGAATGTTGATGTAGGAGGGTCCAGCCCACTGTGAGCAGCAACGTCCCTAGACAGGTTGGCCTGAACTGTGTAAGGAAACTTCCTGCCTAAGTCCCAGCCCTGACTTCCCTCAATGATGGCTTGTGACCTAGAAGTGTAAACCAAATAAAACCTTCCTCCCCATTAGTAGCATTCGGTCAGTGTTTTGTCAAAGCAGAAAAGTAACCAGAACAAATGACTTTGGGTCCAGAAGGAGAGTCCCATCACTGTGACAGTAAACCTGAACCTGACAGCCTTGAGCCTCACATCACAGTAAGGATTCATTTGAGAAACAGCCTGGAATTGGCACACCTTCCCACAGCCCCAGAAAATTCTTAATATACATGAATTGATGAGCCCACCATAGTTCACCTGCAGTAGATACTGTCACTGCTGGGGCAGCTAGTTAGTAGGGGTGACATCAGTCAGCCCCAGGGCCTGCCTGTTCTTCCTATCACAGATTCATGGAGAAAGGAGTTGTGTGGGTCATGTCACAGCAGTGGCCTTCAATTGCGAAAAATTTCTCCAAGCCTCATAAGCCAGGGCATGGCACTGAATTCCTCAGCCCTGCTTATCCACCCAGAGACATGAGGATGGCAGAACTGTGGATGCGGAGCACGGCTACCCTGCAGCGGTAGAAAGGACTCCCACAGACTTCATTAGCTGTATTTTGGCACTGGAGCCCAGACCCCTCGTGTGGTTCGAGCAGTGGTTCATATAATGATGGCTCTCCAGTTGTTATGGGCAGACCCCATTTTCTTTGTAATCAGAAGGTTGCTTCCTAGTCCCGTCTCTTGGTAAAGTGGTAAGTGCAGAGCTTCACCTTCTAAGACGTTCCCAGCTCTCAAGGATGTGATGAACTTTCCTTCCTTCCTCTTTTTAGGAGAGAGAGAGAGAGAGAGAGAGAGAGAGAGAGAGAGAGAGAGAGAGAGAGAGAGAGAGAAAGAAAGACACACACCAGGTTGCCCTCAAACTCAGAGATCCACCTGCCTCTGCCTCCCAAGTACTAAGATTAAAGGGTTGCACCACCATGCCTGGCTCTTTGGCCTGTTCGGAGCTGAAAATTCACTTTGGAAGCTGTTGCTACTTGGGCAAGGCTTCCATACTTCCCTTTTTTTTTTTTCTTGACACAAATGGAGACTTCTCCTGTGTATGTATGTATGTCTATGAGAACATCTATTTCTTTCATGTCTCTTGTTACTACATGGCAAGGTCTTAACCTTTGGATATAGAGTTTTGAATCATAATGAAGTCATCTTAAGCTGTGAGACTGTATTTGGCAGGAGTATTGTGCAGGAGATAATAACTAATATCTTGAGTACTTTCTAGGTGACCAGCGTAGCATTTTAGCACTGTTTTTCTTTCTGTTCTGTTGCTGTGCTCAAAATACTTAAGAAGAAAGGCAATTTAGAAGAGAAAATCATTTATTCTGCTTACAATTCCAGGTCATGGACTGTCATTGAGGCAAGGCAAGTCAGAAAATTGAAGACAGGCCCACTTGCTGTTCCATACAGGTTATCACTGACCAAGGAACTCACTTCACAGCCAGAAGTACAGCAGGAACCAAAGAGGATGCTGCTTGCTGGCTTGTTTGCCCCCTATTGATTGGTGACCTTTCGTGTATAGTTCAAAACCACCTGCCTAGGGAATGAGTGGTGCCACCCACAGTGGGCCATGCCTTTCACATCAAATACCAATCCAGACCCACAGCCGCACAGGCATGTCCGTCTGATCTAGACAGTTCCTCGAGTGAGTCTTTCCTCTCAGATGACTCTCGGCTATGTCAAGTTGACAGTTATAGCTAACTAAGCCAGACCTTTTTCAATTTCAAATCAAAGAATTTGAAGAACCCATTATTGCCCAGTTTCCTGAGAATCTTGAGAAACCAAAGCAGAGGAGTGAGGTCTGAGGATCTAACCCAGGGCCTCATGGTTTGTAGACTAGAGAGCAGGGTATGGGGAAAGAAAGGACAAAATGTTGCTTAGTGAAGTGTAGCAGTTGTCGTGGTGAGTTGAGAACCTCAAGGACTTGTAGAAGTAACAACTTTAAAGATTTATTTATTTATGTATTATGTATATAGCGTTCTGCATGCATGTATGCTTGCAGGCCAGAAGAGGGCACCAGATCTCATTACAGATGGTTGTGAACTGCCATGTGGCTGCTGGGACTTGAACTCAGGACCTCTGCGAGAGCAGCCATTGCTTTTAACCTCTGAGCCACCTCTCCAGCCCAAGTAATGACTCTAAAGCAGTTGAGTGTATGGGGCTAGAGAGTTGACTGGGAGATTAAAGAGTACCTCTTCTGTAGGACTTGAATTCTGTTTCCAGCGCCAGAGTAAAGTAGCTCACAACTGCCTGTAATTCCAGCTCTGAGGAATCTGCTGCCCTCTTCGGGCACTGCACTCATCACATACACACAGTGACGAACAACAAAACCGTGTGGCACAAAGAAAAAGGGGTATCAAGCTGTCATTTTACATTGACTGAATTATGAATGAGGAAGGGTCTTCATAATGCCCCCACTTCTCCTTTCTGCGTGTCAGGTCCTGGAGTCCTGAGATCCCCTGTTGCACTGTGGGTATGGACTGCATGAATTAAGATTCTGATGATGGGAGGGCTTCTCTTGTTTGGGGAGGTGGGAACACATCCATGAATGTCAGAACGATGCATGCAGTTCTGCCAGAAAAGTGTTTAGAGGCGAGACAACCCCCCCCCCCCCGCTCTCATTAAAGCATTGCACTGCTGCTCCAGGCTCTGTCTATTTATGTATAGATATGCTATGCCTACTGATGCTATGTTGGTGCTGCTGGGACCAGAGTGGGTGTTTTATACACCATGTCTTCCCAAGCAAGATGGAAAGGGCTTATAAATGCCGTTTCCAAGGAGTCGAAGGATGTTTTAAAAATTTATAAAACAAGTGTTCACTTACGGTTTCATTTGAGTTTTACAAAACATTTCTGCTTGAGTCTTGCCATGTCAGCAAAAGATTCTGGGATCAAAATGAGTAAAACCTGGAAGAATATAATGAAGTTAAAAAAATTGTAAATAAGACGTCAAGTTGCTGGTGAAAGGGATGTCAAGGCCTAAAGGATCCCTTCCTGCTGTCTCCTGAATGGAAAGAAGAGAGGTTTAATCTTGAAGATCTCTGTCCTTTGAATAAGCAGAAGGATTTGTGAGGGGAGGCTGGGAAGTATATCCGTAAGTGATAATGATCCGGTCTCTGATCAGCTCTTTTGTTTTAATGAAAGGGAGATAGATGAAGAGGTCAGAACACAAGCATTATAGCACCGGACCCCTCTACTTCTTGAGGAGTTTCCCAACACCATGACATTGGTGAGAGATAAAAATCAATAAATATTTCAATTCAGATGAACTGTCAGGAGATGTGAAACGTGAGGTCAGGCAGACCTGTGGACATTAAACCGTTCTTGTTAATTCTTCTCTCATGTTTACTTTGGTGAAGGCTTTAATCAAAACAAAATAGGGTATCTGCTGAGGTCAGTTGGTGCAAGGAGGAGGAGAAAAACCTCTGTGTGTGTGTGTGTGCACACGTATGTGCATGCATGCACATATTTATTTTTTTCATGTGGATGCCCAGGGCACAAAATTGTTTTTTTTGTCTGTAATATCTATTTTATTTTTTATTTATTTATTTTTAAGACTGGACTTCTCCCTGAGGCTGAAGCTCGACAATTTAGCTGGTCTGGCTAGTTCTCGAGCTCCAGATTCTACATTCACTTCCGTCCCCAGTGTTGGGATTGCAGAGACACACACTATACCTTTGCATGTGGATGTTCGAATCCAAGCTTAGGCCTTTGTGTTCACACGGCAGAACACGTCCCCAGCTGAGCTGCCTCCCCGTACACAGTGTATATTTCTGTTCACATTTGTCCATTCTAGTTTCCCTCACACCTCAGGCTCCCAACACCTTAGGAGCAAATGCAAGAAGTTGTTAATTTAAGGTAGCGTTGGGACACAGTCTACAGCTGGCCTTGACGTGTGGTTCTGTGCTGCCTTTACCTTTTCAGAGCCATTCTTTGAGTCTGAGAGGAGGGTTTATGAACAGTACCCTTGCCGAGCTCATGTCTGGTGGGGAAAAGCCAGTGAAAAGAACAAACAAGTGAATTAATGAATTCATAGAAGTCAGTTCTCACTCAATGCATTGACCAGGTTATCTGAAACTGGCTCATCAAGACTTGCTTACCGAGCTTTTTCACCCCGCTGTCCTGAAGCCCTTTCATCACATATTAATTATTCAGTGTATATGTTTGGAGCGTGATCTGTTTCTGTTTATTTTCCTTACTGTCTACATGCAGTCAGGCAGACACTCTGCCCTGGGTACTGTGTTCATTTTATTCCTATCATCCAAGAGTCCATAGCGTTAGAAAAAAATAGTGTCTCTCTCTTTCTCCCCCCCCCCCCCGTGTGTGTGTGTGTGTGTGTGTGTGTGATGCACATGCAGTCAACATTTGTACATACTACAGAGGCCAGAGGTCAGCCATGGCTGTCATTCCTCTGGCATTTTCCACCAAGTTTTGAGATAAGGCTTCTCACTTCCTTGGAACTCACCAAATGACTAGATTGCGGATCCCCCAAATCCTCCCATCCTCACCACCCCTCACTTTACACGTGAGCTCTGGAGATCAAACTCAGGTTCTTGTGCTTGGGCCACAAACACTTTTAACTTCTGTGCTGTCTTCCCAGCCCCACAAGCACAGTCCTCATTCAGCACCAGGACCAACTTGATTTTTTTTTTTTTTTAATAAATCACCGTTTTTTTGTTTAATCCCAAACCCAGGTTCTGTAGAGAGGCTTCCAGCAACACCCTTCTTGTTTAAGCCAGTTGGCACTCCTCCCCCCCTTTGAAACCAGAGTTTGAGTTAATCCTCCTGAAATTGCAAGTAGAAGATACTGCTCAGGGGAAAGTGGGACGCCATCTTGCTGAGACAGAGCTGATAGGGATAGCAGATGTGTGTAGGTACAAAAGAGTAGAGCCATGATGGCTCGGTCCTGTGGTGAAGTCAGAGCAAGAGAAGCGAGGGAAAGGGTGCAGGTAGTGCTGGCACTCGTGTGTTTTGGGCATCTGCTCCGTGTCAGTTGACATTCGTTCCCTGATTCTATCCCGACACACCACTGAAGTGGAATTGGAGACCGAGAGTTTGGTGATGAAGACCGCAGCAAATGTGCTGTTAGAACGACTTGCTTTGGGGGACTTGGAGGATCAGATTTCTCAAGGGAGTCAATGCTGAAAGGCTCTGGGATTTCTGGACAAGTTAAAAGGGGGGATGCAGTGTGGTGTGCTGGGGAGGAGACTCCCCGGTTTGACCTAGATGTGAATAATGACTTCCGCTGTTAGCAAATCCAGCCAAACACAACGCCATCCGAGTTTCTTAAGCCACATATTTTGTTTTTCCGTGAGGGAAAAATACTTTGAAATAGCTAGATGTGAATTCTGTACGTGATGTGTATTGATGCCGCGTTTAATTTCATTAGCTCCAGTATAGCATAGCTGTGCTTGTTTGACTGCTCAGGCCAGATGGCAGTGCCTTCTGAAGAAGAATGGTTCTGCCAGGTAATTGAATGTATCCTGCTGATGGAGTTACAATGGCCCATTTTCCCCAGCTCAGAGGAGGAAGTCTGATAGAAGAAATACACAATCTATTACTTAGCCAGTTTTTAGTGCCAATCAGAGGTGAGTGTGTGTGACAAGTAAGGAAGTCCTGCCCTTATGGCATACACATGGGGGATAAGAGTGAATGCTGACCGTTTATCAATACTTACATGTAGTTGGGAACCAAGTGCAGGCCTTGGCTTCCTCCTCAGCTAACAACCAGTAGTCTATTGACAGATGTTTCCAGATCACTGGACCCTTGTTGAAAGAATCAAAGGAGCACACACACACAGCAAAATAACACAGGGTTCTATGGAAAAACAAAATAAAGGGACAGAGTGGACAATTAATTACAGTGGAATAGCAGACTCTGAGGGAGACTTCCCCAAGAACATCTGGTTGCTTCCCAGGGTTTCCCCTCATAGGCCTCAAAGAAGGGGAATTGGTTGGCAGGAATGAGTTGTGGGCGCTTTTTCATTTGATTGATAGGCTGGGAGTATGTAAGCCTTTGTTTGATACATAAGTCCTTTTCCGTGATACATCTGATTTTAATCATATGTGTGCTTGATCTAGTTTTGTTTCTGTTGCTGTGATAAGGTATCCTGACTGAAAGCAGCTTTGAAGAGGAAAGGCTTTATTTGGCTTATAGCTCTAGTTTATAGTAGAGCGTTACAGGGAAATTGAGGCAGGGACTCAGGCAGCTAGTCCCACCATGTTTATAGTCAGGAGAAGAGAAATGAATAAACCTATGGTACCTATTTGTTGCTCATGCTCAGCAAGCTTTTATCATCCTTACATATTTCAGGGCCCAGCCTAGGGAATGGTTGTGCCCACAGTGGGCTGGGTCTTCTTAAATCAATTTACAGTCTTAACAGCCGAGGCAGTCTCCCTTATACATGCCTACAAACTAATCTGATCCAGACAGTTCTTCTACTGAGGCTGTTTTCTCTCAAGTTATTTTAAGTACTGGCAAGCTGACATACTAAACTAAGTTTCACAATATCTAATCAGTGTAGGCATAAGATAGCAAGTAGGGATTTTCCCCTGAAAATTAATTTTGAGGGGAATTTTGAGGACATAAATTACCTTACTATGCATGCACCCAGGACCAGTCTTGTCCAGGAACTGCTTCTGGATTGTTTGGCTGCAAAGGGGAAGTTATAATGATTGCAAGGGAACTATAGATCAGTGTGACCCAATTGCTTTCTTTGGCAGTGTTCTTGCAGCTGAATGCAGGTGGGGACCCAGGTGGGCACGGGTATTGTCTAGAAAGGGTTGTATGTGTAGCTCGAGCTGAGTGGAGTCTAGGGTTGCTAAGCTATCTTTAAGCTCACCTGTCTCAGACCACTGCAGAAGCATTAGCAAGAAGTGTATGCAAACACTGTGGCCACCGGGCAGTCCTCCAGAGAAACCATGTGAGATGTAGCTTTAGAATGGAGTCTGGTTGTGCTAGATATAGTTGTGTTTACTCTAAGATATTGGAAGTCCTACTTTATATGGATCTTACAGATCCATAGTACAGAAATATCCTTGTGAAATTAACATAGGAGATCAAACTTCTCAAAAAACTGGCACTGAAAATAGTTCGGTATTTATTGAAAAGAGTGCTCTGTGCTTGCCTCCAAGTACCCTTGCTGCTGTGTTTTTCTGTGCATGAAATGTGCAAGCTCCCAGTGGGGTGAGAATATGCTTGATGCGCTGCTTGGGAACTTTGTAAGCTTCCTAGAGATGCTGTGTGGAAGTCTTACTAAGGACAAGCTGAGCTGTTAACAGAATCACATGACCAGTGGAAAGCTGCACCATGCATTTCTTTCCCTCCCCTTCCTTTCCCTGCTCTGTCCTCCTCTGCTCCCGCCTTCTTCTTTCCTCCTTCTTTTTTTCCTCTTTTTCTTTCTTTCCTCCTTATCTTCACCTACTCCTCTTATTTCCTTCTTTCTTTTCCTTTTTATTTCCCCTTCCTTTTCCTCACTCTATCCTCTTCCTCCTCCTCCTTTCCTTATTTCTTCTTAAGCTCTGTGTATCTCAATCTATCCTTTGAATTAGAATACTCCTATTTTTGTCCTTCCCAGGTACTGGAAATTCAGACAGTGTAGAACTCGGCGAGTATGGTATCCTAATTAGCTGTAGCAGTCACTGTCAGCTTGACAGAACTGAAAGTCATCTGAGAGGAAAGCCCCCATTGAGGAATTGCCTACATCAGATTGATCTGTGGCCATGTCTTGGCGGGGCAATTTTCTGGATTGATAATTGATACAGGAAGGCTCATTCCACTTTAAACAGCATCATTCCTTGGGTATGTGGTCCTGACCTGTATAAGGAAGTGTGAGCCTGTGCATGAGCCATTAAGGGAGCCAGCAAGCAATCCCTCCATGGTTGCTGTCTCCAGGCTCCTTCCTCAAGTATCTACCCTGGCTTTCTTCTGTGGCAGACTGTGACTTGTAAATGTAAACCAAACACTCTTTTCTCCAAGTCACCTTTGGCTAGAGTGCTCGCTCAGAATGAAACTAGAACAGTAGCCCAAACCTGAAACACAATTGATTTGAAAAAAATTAGGACTTTATAAATCAGGGTCCTGATTGTCTGTCACTCTGTCCTCCACACACAGGAAATTGCTGGTTGACTTTGGATATTATAGATAGACAAATTCAGAGGCTCATGAAACCTACCTGAAAATTGAGCACAAAGATGTCAGACTGATTCGGGAATAGGCCTGTGGCATCCTGAGGTGGAAGTGTCCCGCTTGAGTCCTATTAGCAACCCACTGCCTACCTCAGCCCACACCCTGCACTTCGGTTGTGAGGCATCTCTGTTGGTGACTTTTACTATGCACAAGACTTCTGTTGTGTCACTGTATCTTCAGCCTCTTTCTCTCTCTCTCTCTCCCCCCCTCCCTTCCTCCCTCCCTCCTCATCTCCCCCCCTCCTCATCTCCCCTTCCCCCTCTCCCCATTCCTTTCTTCTTTTCCCTGCTGGTTAGCATCAAGGTCAGCCCAGCATAAGAGGCAATCAGCCCCAGAATGTCCCTGAAAGAGCCCTTTGAAGGATCCCCCCTAGAGGCCGCTGATGCGTCTCTCCAACGCCTGGTGATTGCCTCTCCAGGTTCTCTAGAGGGTCTGATTGCTGCTTTCCTTCCCTGTACCTTTTCTGTAAACCCCTCCTCCCATCCTGTCTTCTGTGGGATTGATTGGCCTCTTCCCTTCTCTCAAGGCAGCCACTCTCCAGCTGTCTTAGCTTCTGTTCTCTGCCCTCCCCGTTCTGGGTCCCTTTGTTCCATAAGCTTCCCATTGTACACTTAAACACCTATAGCGCCAAGATGAACACCCTAGAAAGTTCAGCCTCTCAGAACTGCCATATCTACTGCTTCCTCTACTCCTGACTTCCCAGGAGTAGAAACACAAAAGCAATGGACACCAGGACCAACCCTGTTGCACTTACTTAGGCTGGCTAGAAGAGGGCGCAGGCCCAGCTACTGCATACTTTACTCAAGGGCAAAGCTCATAGGCACTTCCAAGAGGTGAGATCTGTTATTTTTAAGTCATTTCTTTAAGCAAGGTTGGTATTTTTATCCTGATTTGCTGCTTTTGATACATGGTCCCATGTGACCCAGGTTGTCCTCAACTTCTCTTTGTAGCCCAAGTTGGCCTTGAACTCCTAATCTTCCTGCCTCTATCTCCTGAGTGCTAGAATTGCAGGTGTACTCATGGGCTCTTTTGACAAACAGTAAATGAGTGTATGTATTGGGGCAACAGCAGTAAGGAGGTGTTGAGCCTTCAAATGCCATTAACATGTTGATTGAGACCTTAGAATTCACCCTAGTGCTTGGTCATAGCTGTTTAAACACAGTCAGATAACAGTGGACAGAAAACACCCTGCACACTCCATGATTAGGATAATGGAATATGTAGGGTTCCAGCTTGGAGCCTGTTTGCCACCAGTCCTATGCCTTCACCCCTCCAGGAAGTACCATTCTGCCCCTTTATCTAATGGGCACTGCCTTCTGAATATCCCCAGGAGCTCTTGCTTTCCTCAGAATGCTTATCTGTCAGCCTCTTGCATGAGTTTTGGGGGAGCTAGTTATGGTAGGAAAAGAAATGAAGAACATCCGTCATGTGTGGCACTATACAGATTTGTTCTTCCAGAGAAAATTGCCTTGGGAGCAGTTCTTCTCCCACACGGGCCACCTGAGTATTTAGAGGATGGCAGAGATAACTTGTGATTTTTTTTTTCCCAAAAAATGTTTTGCATCCTCAGAACTTTTATCTCATAATTTTCCATTCAGAGCAAAACATGAGCCTCACTTGTCTGCACCCAGGGACGTGTGCATTTGGAGGTCCTGAGCATTGACCTGTGTCCTTTAATATTCAGAAAAGGTGAGGTTGTCCTAAGCTGCTTCACTGAAAGAATCTCCTGGAGTGGGGGCTGGGGGACATGTACAGAGGTCACAGGATAATGTAAGGTACCTTCTACCTTGCTTAAAACAGCGTGTGTTTGTATGTTTGTTGTTGATTCCTGCTGCCTATGTCCAAGAACTTCTGGAATGCTCTCTCTGACTCCCATCTCAGGAGTCCTAGGATCACAGACATGTGCTATACATACAGCATTTACATGGATGTTGAGGATGAAAACTCAGATCCTCATGGGGTCATGGCAAGTGCTTTTACTCACTGGGCCATCTCCTCTGCCTGAGAATCTCTTATGTTTCTCACCTGGTCTTTGGACATTCTTGGTGTGACATTGTGTGAAACTCAGGCATTCTTTCTTTTTCCTTTTTCTAGTAGCATCTCAGCTCATGTTCTTGTTGAGACGTGGTGACTCTAAAGCACACTTTGTATTTAGCTCGCTCTGCAGCCTCAGGGAGGCTCCCTTCAGGCTTTTCCAAATACAGAGAACTCCCCAAACCCTACAACTAGATTCAGGGACTCTTGGTTCCAGACAGGCAGTTCAACAGCTTGCCCTTGGTTCTTCAACCACTGTGGGATTAGATAAAATAGATTCCACTATAGGATTCTTACTTCAGAAACTAGTTCCTAAACCAGGCGGTGGTGGCGCTACGCCTTTAATCCCAGCACTCGGGAGGCAGAGGCAGGTGGATCTCTGTGAGTTCGAGACCAGCCTGGTCTACAAGAGCTAGTTCCAGGACAGGC
>NC_022010.1:25690313-25698642 GCF_000317375.1 Microtus ochrogaster
AAAAAAAAAAAAAAAAAAAAAAAAGAAAGAAAGAAAGAAAAGAGAAAAAAGAAACTAGTTCCTATGAAGGACATTTCTTACATGCAGAATTTTTAACAAGTAGGCTCATCACATAGCGAACAAGATGGTTTTTAGAGAACATTTATTTTTTTATTGATGTGTATATGTTTGTATGTACATTTGGGTGCCTAAAAGGACTTTAGATGCCCCTGGAACTAGAGTTACAAGAAGTTGTGAGCCATCCAGTGTGAGTGCTGAGACTTAAACTCCAGTCCTCTGGAGCAGCAATAAATACTCTTAACAGCAGAGGCATCTCTCTGACACCCCGGAATGCTTATAGGCAAGGTAAGGAAATCTATTGCTTTGCTGACTGTCTGTTTCTGACAAGGTCTCATGTATCTCCCATTGAGCCTTGTATTCACTATTCAGCTCCTGAGGATGAAGTCTACGGCCTTGTGGGTGCCAGCCAAGCACTGTACCAATTAAGTTGCATCCCAAATTCTGACTTTTTTTTTTTTAATTCACAAGTGAACACAAAATTAAGCAACAACCTGGTTCTCTTAGGTGTTTGATTTCTAGCCATGCACAAAGCCAGACCTGGGTACAGGCCAACAGCTAGTGTCAGGAAGACTGCAGGTTATCACAAGGGAAGACTGAAGTACACAGCCCTGGCTCCTCAGGGTTCCTAAGGTCCTGCCAAGCCTTTTTCCAGACAGCAGCTTGGAACCTCAAAAGCAAGGCAGATGGAACCTCGGGGGTCCTCGTTCGGGAGTCTCAGGATTCCAAGCTGTTAGGCTGTGTAGGCTTTGAAAATGCTACACTCCAGGGGAGCTGCATTCTGCTGCTCAGGCATCGCCATGGCACGTGCGTATGCCTTTCCATTTCTGTGACATTCATTTTGTTGTGTGTGTGTGTCCCTGGGACGGCTCCCACAATCTTAGCAGAGGCCGAATTCACGGTGTGTATGCAGGCTTCATTGTGTGCTGTGTCTTTCAGAGTCCCTAGGCCTGCTCCACTCTGGCCCTACCCCTGTTTTAGTTAGCCCTCTCCTCCAAAGGCTTCCACAGTGAGCAGTTCATCACCTAAGGACTAGTCCACCCCTGTCACTGGCTAAATAAATCAAAGTTGAGACTGTTTAGCTCTGTCACCAGAAGTGCTTGTCCTTTGCAGAGACGTTCCAGCATACTATTAAGCAAAGTACATTATAGACAGGTACAGGACTCTGCAAAACCCTGGGACAGATGCTAATGGCATTTTCATTAGGCTACTTCATCACAGGGTTCTGGCTGCCGGTGTTGGGAGGTGACAGCAGCGTGTCTCTTAGGGGAAAACATGGATATCTATTGAAGGAGAAAAGGAAATGAAAGGATGAACAGAATTCAGTCATCAGGAACCTGTATGCATGGTTTTGGAGATAGCTCACTAGAGTGCTCAGGTCTATACCCAACTAACGCCGCATACGCTGTACATGATTTTCACTTACGTAAACCCAGTGCCTCAGAAGTAGAAGCAGGGAGATCAGGAGTTCGAGACCACCCTTTACTACATATCAGACCTGAGACTTAGCCTGCCTGAAACCTCAGTAGCAAAGAGCAGTCTGACCTCCAGGTTTTGAAGGCAGCATCGAAGCACACATTGCTGCAAGAACAGTTTCCTTAGGACCATCACACTTCATTACTGATGAAGAACCCGAGTGTACATGGTACAGTGTTGGTCCTTTTTACCCTCATACATAGGAGGAAAACATCCACAGTTAAATTGAGTGTAGCTATGTAAGGTAGATCAGCCCGGATCTGCCTATTCATGGACCTCTTTAATTGCTGCAAGCCTCAGAAGTCAGTGACTCAGTGACTTTCTTTCCTTCTGTTTTTTTTTTTAAGAAAGCCTAAAACTAATAGTTTCAAATTCTGTAAACAAATACTAATTTTTAACATTAGGAAACCAGGTCTGACTTTGTAAAACGATTTGCAATATTTCATAACAGAACATCAACCTGAGATGCTCCTCAACCTCTCTTCCCTCTCTTCCTCCCTTCTCTTCTTAATATTGGGTTGTTAACAGTGGAGAAACTAGTGTATGTTAATTACCTTAAAAAGAGAATATCAATCTTAACCATAATGAAATGTCCACACTAAAACACAGACGTCAGCCCAGATATCCTGGCATCAGGCTCTTGCTCTTAAGGGATTGCTGTCTCCACCCTACGCAACTGAGTGCTATGGTCACAGGCATGTGCCACCATGCCTCGCTTTTATGTGGGTGCTAGAGATCAAACTCGGGTTTTTTTTTTTTTGAAGTTATTTATTTTTATTTGCATTGGTGTTTTACCTGCACGAATGTCTGTTTGAGGGTGTTAGGTCCCCTGGAACCAAAATTACAGACAGTTGTGAGCTGCCATGTGGGTGCTAGGAATTGAACCTGGGTCCTCTGGTAGAGCAGCCAGTGCTCTTAAGCCTGAACCATCATCTCTCCAGCCCCGCAAATTCAGGTTCTTCTGCTTGTGCAGCAAGCACATAGCTGACTGAGCCCCTTCATTAGTCTTATGGTCACATATCTGTCACTTGTTAAGCACGTGTACAGCCCATCCGTCCACTTTGCTCATTAAATTATAAGTGCATTTCCTTCCATTGCTGTCCACACCTGCCACCGTGCCATTGTGTTGGTTCTGCTTTGTTTTCAGGTTTGTGGCTCATTCTTCAATATAGCCAACCTCTTTCATTGATCGTGGCATCAGGGACTGATTCAGAAACCCAGCCCTGGAAACTTAAAACTCTGCAGACACACACAGGGACGACCTCCGCTTTTCCTAAAGGCTCCCTTCCTCTCCAGAAACTGAATTTTTCATGCAGTAATTAAAATTTGTAGGTCAAGCGTCCCAGGGCACCTCTTGCTAATATGGGAAGGCGGTGATCAGATTCGTTGGTGCGGCTCTTCCCAGCGCTGAGATTTAAAGGATGAAGGGTGACATTTTCCCCCATTTTGTAAATTAATACCATTGATCTGCCTAACAAGAACAAAGTTAGGCTTCAAAATACCAAATGATAAAGAGATTAAGACTTTAAATGGCTTTCCAAAAGGCAACCTCTATTGTAAGGCTGCAAGCTGACTATTGAACTTTCAATTAGAATTTCTAATAGGCTATTGACTTAAATGGATAAAATGTTGCAAGTGATAGCTTTCAAGATGACAGAGATTGTTTCTTACATTCTGGAATGTTACTTTATGGTGGTATACTGTTCTGGAGGGAGAATGAGTGCATACTGTAGAGAGTCTGCTGTATCTCTGTTGCAGCTTCTTCAAAGGTAAATAAATACATTTTAAAGACTGTGTTTTAGAAATATTTCCTGTTTTGTGTGTTTGGTGAGCATCGTCTCTGTTAAATCTTTTAATGTAGTGGAAGGCCCTTTAGCATTCTGGAACTCTTTTGAAAATGTTTAAAAATGTTACATTTATTTAGTGGTGTGTGCATGTGTGTGTGTGTGTGTGTGTGCGTGCACATGTGCGTGTGTGCGCATGTGTGTGCATCTATGCACCCACAATTGTGTGGAGTCAAAGGATCTCTAGAGGGAATTGATTCTTCCACCATATGGGTTCCAGGGATTAAAGCCAGGCTATCGGGTTTGGTTAGCACCCTTACCTGCTGAGACATCTCTTCAACTCCATTGTGGCAGTATCATGCTTTATGTATGTGTGCATTTGTATATGTGTATATATGTGTCTTCAGATATGCAGTGTCATGTGTGTACGCATATGCAAATGGAGGGTAGAGGTCAACCTTAAGTCTCCTCCTCCATTTTCTTCTCATGCTTCTTTGGCAAGCACTTTACTGACTCAGTAATTTCCCAGTTCTACCTTCCTCCTCTGTCTTAGGACTAAACCCTGGGCCTCGTGCGTGCTAAGGATGTGCTCTACCAGTGACCTGCACTCCCATCCCAGTGTCCTGCTTTTGTGAGGACAGTTTAGTGCTTGTGTGCCTTCACTTGGAGCATTAGCAGTTGCTCTGCCTAACGGCGTCACGGAAACCAGATCCTCACACCTTGCTCTCTGTCTCTGCTGCCTCCTCTCCGAATCTGCGTTTGTCTTCTGCGGAGGTCTTTGGAAGAGCGTGGCCCAGTGTAGGCCTTGTTATGAAACACTTGCTCTAATACATTTTTAAATACTAATTTTTCAAAGACTAGCCACCTCTTCTAGGATAAAGGGTTAATATTATGCTTATGTTACAGTGCATTAAAAACTCTAATTAAAACAGCATTACATTCCCATCTGCCAATCTCCAGTAATCTTCTTTAATTGCAGTAATTAAACTATATTTACATGTTCAGAATACTTGTAATTTAGCAAATTGCACTCTCTGCTCTACATTTAATCAAACAACCAGTTCCAGTATATTTAGTGTGGAAAGAAGTAATTTCAATGTTTTGATTACTATAGCAGATTTGACAGAGTAAGTGCCCCTCTAGTAGAGGCCTTGAAAGGGAAGGCAAACATGAGATACAGTCATGGATTTGATTGTCGTTCGAATGCCTAATTGCATGTTGGAAGATTAACTATTAAAGGATATCATGGCTGTGCTTGATATTTAGATACAAGCGATATTACAGCCAACAGCTACTGTCTCTTGGGAAAACTTGTTAGAGCTAAAACCCTGCGAGGTCATTGTGAAATTTAGTGAAATCTTTGCCTATCTTCTTTCTTTTAAGCTTAGGGACCATTTTATTAGAGTTTCAAAAAAAAAATCAGCATGTGACCAGGCTATAAATCTTACAGTGTTGTAAATCCTATGGAGAAGAAGAGAGAAACCCCTGCCTTTTAAGTTAGGCATGGATATCAGTAAGTAGAGGGTGGAGTCTCCACAAAAACAGTGAGAGTCCTGGCTGTCTGGGAAAGCATGCTTAGGCTTTTGGAAAGGATCCAACGAAAAGACTTCAAAGGGAGAAAAGGAAAAGTTACATTTTGGGTGAGAATTTAGGAAAGCCTGAGGGTCAGCATCAGTGAGGGTTAGTATCGCGGAAGCATAGGCTCAGGTGAGCATTGGTGAGGGTCATTGGGGAGAGTCAGCATAGGCTCAGGTGAGCGTCGGTGAGGGTCAGCATAGTCAGAGGTGAGCATTGGTGAGGGTCAGCTTAGGTGCAGGTGAGCATTGTTGATTATCACCATAGACTTTGGTGGGCATCAGTGAGGTCAGCATAGGTACAGGTGGGCATTGGTGAGGGTCATTATTGGTGAGTGTCAGCATAGGCCCAGGTGAGCGTCGATGAGAATCAGCATCTGTGAGGGTCAGCCAGAGGTTGCAGAGGCTCTGGGAGCACGTGTTGGCCATATTAAATATTGGCTACTATGTCTTCTACCTGATATCCCAAGGCTTTCCATGTAGTATGTCTGTTTCACACCTTCAAGTTAAGGTACAAAAGAAATCAGTGTTGAATAACAGCATCAAAATATTTGTGTCATCCCTCATCGTGAATGTGTCTCTTCTCTGGATCTTCTGATGAGTCTGGTTTGGCTCTAAACTGTTTTTCTACATCTGGCTTATTAGTCAGGCCACTTTCTTATCTTTATGTTTGGTTTTACCGCCTCTCTCTTCCAGGTTGTTCCATCTAACCCATCTCTTTAGCTTGTTCTACTGGATCCATCTCTTTAGGGTTTTAAAAACAGAAACAGTGTTGCTAACAATGATTAGTTAGAATCTGTTAATCAGCCCTAGACTTTTTTTTTTAATACTAACTGTTGCCTTGTTGCGGAGAACCTGTACTTTCTGGGTTTTAATCTGTATACACTTGGGGTGCTGGTATGGCTCTCCGATATGTTTTATAAAATAGTATGCTAGTTTATTCTTTGTAAAGTTGAGGCAAAGGCCGGGGAGACAGTTCAATGAGGAAAATGCTTTTTTTCCCTTGCAAACATGAGGATGTAAGTTCTATTCCCATTATCCATGGTTTTGTTTGTTTCTTTGTTTGTTTGTTAAGCCAGGAAGGATGGTTGGTGCCTGGAATCCCAGTGCTTTAGAGGCAGATAGAGGTGGATTACTGAGACCTGCTGGCTGGCCAGCCAACCTTGCCTTCCTAGCTAACAAATAACAAGGTGGCTGGCACGTGAGGAACGACACTGTGATTGTCTTCTAAGCATTCACACGGATACCTATGCACGCATATGAGCACGGAGAAACACGCATACACACATACAAAACACCAACACTAAAACATACACTGTAAAAACAAAAACAGGTGGACGTAACATTCTCTTTTCCAGTAGCTACTTTCCAGTTACACAGTGCTAACAGCATTTCTAAGAAGAGGTCTATCCCTTGGCTTTCAGATAACATATCAATTGGAATCAGGCACTGATGAAAATGGAATGGTATGTCATGCTTCTGTTGAAGCCTTGCTTCTTGACCAGGTGCAAAAAACAAAGCTACTCGGTTAAAAATGATATACAGCTGTGAGAATCTAAGCCTTTTTTTCATGGTTCTTCTAGTGGCTTGCTATGATATTGAGTGAAATGCTTTTGTATTTTAAATGTCATATTGGCAGAACAGAGTGAAACTGGTAGGGCCTTGGATTTTGTTATCCATGAAGAGGTCAAGATGAAAAATCTTGGCATGAAATAAATACTGGATCCAGCCTGTGGCCTGAAGAGCCTTTCTGCACAACTCTTTTCTTTGTTACTCATGTGAAAATTTAACTTCTAAAAAAAAAAAAGACACCATTTCCCCCCTCCCCAAATGCTCTAATTGCAAAGAGATTCTGATTAATTTATGTTAGCTGCCTATAAAATATAAATACCAGGCCAAATTAAGCCTGCTAAAGTGAAGTTCAAAGCCACATGTTGCTGGCATATTGCACAAATGAGGTCTTAGTGTCCCAGAGAGGCTACGAAATAGAGGAAGGGGCAAGCCAGGGTGGATGTCTGTCTGCCTCTTAACCTTTAAATTCTCTGGGGTTTTTTCTTGAGATGGCGGTAACTGAGCACACGTAAATTATTGAGCTGTTTGCTTTTTGCTGTGTGACATACTGTCTGTATCTAAGTATGGGAAAGCATGCCCATACATACATACATGCCCACGTATGCACATACATGTACACTACAAAATCTATAGGCCTTAAGAATGAGAAATGATTTGAGCTCAAGAGCCATTCAGAGGTTTCTTGGGGGTGCAGCACAGGTATGGAGAGGTGTACAGAAGGAATGAGGTAGACTAGAGAGTGGAAGCTGTGGCTGTCCCCTAGTACTTTATTTTAGATCTATGGTGCATTACCCTCTTTCCCAAACAATTTTTTTTTCAGAAACTATGAACAAAGGGTATAGGAGAAGTTTGATTCTCATTACTTATTTCACACTTTCTTATTAGAAGTGCTAATGAACAATAAAGAATAACAAAATTGGTAGTAATAATTGTGATCTCAGATGATCCCTAATCCAAAAAATAACACGACAAATTTTGGGTATCTAAGAATACACTTAATGAACTCATAAGGTGAGCTGTTCTCATTCTGTTGTTGTTGTGTTTTCCTACGGGGATGGGCATGAGGACAGAGTCTCAGGTAGGGTCTCATTCAGGGTGGCATTGGAATTGGTATACAGCCAAGGTCTTGAATCTTGAACTCTTAGTTCTCCTGCCTCTGAGTTTCTGAGCGCTGGGATCACAGGTGTGGGCCGTCGCTGTTGGTTTCCGTGGGGCTGGGGACAGAACCCAGCACGTTGTGCATGCCGCACAAGCGCTCTGCACACTGAACCAACCACATTCTCATTGTGAGCTTTTCTCATATTTGACCCTCACCAGAAATGCAGGTGTGGAGGTCAACATCCTTAGTATATTCTAACATGTAAATCTTTAACTTCTGGAACCTTCCACCTCAGCCTAAGAGAATGTGGGGACTGACATAGCAAGACTCGAGCATTTACCTCCACCAGCCAGAGTTTTAGCATTTGCACTTCTGCTCCCTTCACACATCATTTCTCAGCCCCAGGAAGTGACTTGGTGCTGCCAGGAAGGCTGTCACTCCTTTTGGGAAAGGTATCATTTTCGTTTCCCCCCAGTGGTGGGAAGGTGTTTTGAGATTCAGACATATTTCCTGTGTAGGGACTCCTAAATGCGAAGTTGGGGCCTGGTGAACTCAGTGGATAAAGTGTTTGCCATGCAAGCCTAAGAACCTGACCTTGCATTCCCAGCACTGACATAAAGCCAGCTGTGGTGCACAGACCTACAGCAAGATGAAAGGCAGAGGCAGGAGAGACCCCACAAGCTCATGAACCATCCAGCAGACACAGGAGAGTCATCACGAGCTCATGGGCCATCCAGCAGACACAGGAGAGTCATCACGAGCTCATG
>NC_022010.1:25698947-25722216 GCF_000317375.1 Microtus ochrogaster
CACGAGCTCATGGGCCATCCAGCAGAGACAGGAGAGTCATCACGAGCTCATGGGCCATCCAGTCGAATACACATCAGTATACATAAGATAAACACTGCCTCAGACTAGAAGGAAGGGGGATAGACACCCATGGTTGTGCTCTGACCTCCACATATGCACACATATACACACATTATTTGCATAGACACATTTATCATGAACATAAAGCTAAAGTTAAATTAGCTGAACATTGTGGAAAATGCCCAGGTAACCTTTATATATAAATTGCATGGAGCTCAAACTGCCCTCTGAGGCAGAGTTGCTTTTCCATGGAAACCTTTACACTGATGAGCGCTCTGATTTCCTGTCTCTCGTTGTTTGCTTAGACGGTGTAGTATGTCCTGAATAACAACTTTATTGTCTAATAAGGGACTCTGATATTTTAGGTCTTCCCTAGCATCATTTAGTCTTCTTCCAGCAAAGCTCTTCCCATCTCAGCAGAGACCGGAGTCTCTGTCAGGTGGTACAATTGCTTTTTAATGAACTCTTTCCTAAGTAACAGCATTACGTGTGAAATACCTTGTCCTGTATTATTAATGGACCCCGAATGAAAGCCACAAAGACATTGAGAAGTTTGCAATGCAGAAAAGGGGGGTTTGCGAATTTATTGCCAGTTCAGTGCAGTGCTAGTTAACAGCCTTTGAGCTATCGTATTTATCCCCCTGCAGAGCTTCTGTGAGCTACAACCTATGTAGACATTCCACCAAAATCTGCCTTAGTTATTTAATGCCCAGCCTGACTACTAGAGTTTAACATAGTGACAACTTCCTCAGAGGGGGACTGGGTAAGATGGGGGTGGTGATATTTTACAGCCCGAGAAGCTAAGCATTAAGATAGTCAAGGCCCAGCTCTCATTAGCTGAATGGTAGATTTTTCTAATTAGTTCTTTCTACAGCAATTAGCGAGGACCGGTCTAATCACTTCATGTGAAACCAATCTCAGGCTCTCGGAAAGAATGCCCTTGGCTTCTCTTTCAAATTGCAGTTTTTTGGAATTTTCCACATGCCCTCTGAGAAAGGCATCTGTGGCACATGCTTCTATTAAAGGTGAAACGGATGCGCAGGGACATGGGAGAATAGCTGACCGACGTGATTAGATAAAAGTGGTTGTCGGTGTCCCGCTTTCGCCAGACAGTCTCTCTGCTTTGGTGCCTGCCATGGAGAAATGGAGATGGAGAGTACAGCAGCCGTGCACAGTTTAGCATGGCCCCCACTCCATAGCATGGCAGGAGAATGTTACATGTAATAGAGTGAGCATGCATTTGAGGCCTGGGGCTGTGGGGCTTGATTTCCCAGCCTCTGCAGGACCCCAATGCTAAGGACTTGTATGTCCCATTACTATGCTTTTAACAGCTCAGCAGAACTTCTGGGATGAAATGGCTGCATTTGCCTGGCAAGCCAGGTTTGGCCATCCATCTTGAATGGTCCCAGTAGAGATAAAATGGTGACCAGCAGAAAAGACCATGTTGGGAACAGGGACAAAACGATCCAGTGGCATTTCTTCAACCTTAATTCCATCTTTGGGATCCTGACATGAAGTCTGGGTTTAAATAGAGGAAAGGAAGTATACATAACAATAGCGAGCAGTCCTGGACAAGGGGTGTTTCTGCCCATCACTTACCCTTCATGGTCTCAGCTCCAGGCTCTCTTATGCAGTGTTCTGACAAGTTCTCAGCCTCTGTGAAGTCTCTTCCTGGGAGACAGCTTTCTCCTTTGGATGCAATCAGGCTTCAGTCTTTCCCTTTCTTCTTGGGGGAATTTCAGTTCCCTGGATTCTGTCTCACTAGTTTGACAGCCAAAAGGGGAAAGACAAGCATGTCTTTGTAGGATGTCTTCCCTCCTGGCAAGATGGTGACGTCAAGAAAAGTGTTACATCTGCATCGTTTAATCCAGAGGTCACAGGTGACCACTGAGCAACTTAGTGATTCTGAGAAACTGAATTTTTCTATCCCTCTCCATTTTATATTTAGTTGAAACTTAGATTTGATCCGAGTGACTGGTGACTGCAGTACTAGACATGTGTGATTAGGTTTCTTGGACCTTGTCACCACAGCTGCACGGCCACCATGACTGTCGCTTTTTGTTCCCTCTTGAACTTTTTCTTGTGCTCTGTGGAAGTCAGCCTTGCGCTATTCACATGTCATTGTGTGTTCTACCAAGGCACTGCTTTATAATGAAGGTGAAAAACAGAGGCCAGGGAATAGCTTGATAGATCAAGTGCTTGCCATATAAACTTGAGGACCAGAGTTCAGATACCCAGCACCCTTGTAAGTCTGATGGCCTACCTATAACCCCAGGGCTCAAGAATTGGAACAAGTTGACTAGCTAGAATATCTGAATCATTTTGCTCTGAGTTCAAGAGAGAGAGAGACTCTGCCTCATTCTGTAAGGTGAAAAATAATTGAGGAAAAAACTTGTCAGCAATCAACATCTGACCCACGTGTACTCATGCTCCCACAAACACATTTACCCTCACACATCAGAACATGCTTGCACACCACACACACAGACACACAGACACATGGAATAAGTAAATAAAATGCGAAGAAGTCCTTGTAATCTTTTTTTTAAGGAAGCCAGAGTACTGCTTTTGTCTCTCAAAGGAGAGATGGGCAGAATCCATCTATGTCAGCCTGATAATGGGACCTTCCAAATCTCAGTGGTAGAACAATATTGAACAAGTCTCCAAACACCTAGATGAAGTGTATGCAAATGCATTCAACAGCCTCCCCATGATGTTTTAATTATAGTTAATTAAAGTAAACAGGAATCGAATATTTAATCATCTTCATCAATGATGTTTAACAAATGTTTTAACTTTGCTCATGGTCGTTAGTGGTGCCGTTGTAGAGCTCTCCAGTTCACGCTGAGCCAGTGGGTTCCCAGCATGCATCTTGCAGCCAGTCTGCCCACCATTCCTGTGGCAGGAAAGTTTCTTTCAGTCTCTGAGACCCTGGAATTGCTACTATTTAGAGGAGACTAGAAAGAGCCCTGAGCTTGTATATCCCCTGGAAGGCCTATTGATGTACTCAGGAAACGCTTGGGAAGACCTACTGTGCACTAGGAACTTTGATTGTCTCTGGGAATGCACAGGAGAGAAGGCAGGACTGTCGTGTAGATTACTGGTAAGAGATCTTTCATAACAATATTATAGACTTCATTTTCAATCATCCGAACAGGGAAGAAAAGGGCCACATTGTCATTGTAACCTCAAGCCACTGACACATAGACAGCTAATGATAGCACCATACAATAAATGGTATATCCAAGGTATGTAGTGAGATATCGAAGAAAATTTGAAGGTTAATACATTAAATAGTGGCATGGAAAAATGGCCTTATATAACCTTGTATAATAAAAATGAATAAATAAAGCAAAAAAGAAAATCGGATTGGTGGGGTGGCCCATTTGCTGCGCGCGCACACACACACACACACACACACACACACACACAGAGAGAGAGAGAGAGAGAGAGAGAGAGAGAGAGAGAGAGAGAGAGAGAGACTGACGCTTATAGGCATTTGACGATTTGCAGAGTCTAAATGAAGGCAGAACATTCATAATGAGGGTTATGTTATCAGGCCTGAGATTCTCAGTGAACATGGAATGGCTACTCTTCCCAAGTTTCCAACATGATGCATGGCTGGTTTGAGCACTGAGAACCATGTGGTGAGTTTTGCAAGTTCTCAAGCCAAGATTAAGGTAAAACAAGAGACACCTAAGGCACAGAATTTACAGAGGTATTCTCTTTGAGGGTTGTACAAGTTCAGTGCTGGTATTGACAAGAGCCTAGGGCTGATTCTAAAACTGTGTGCCTGAGGCACTTCCCTTCCCTTGTCCTCAGCCTGACCCTCAAACATGACTGTGATTTTTGTGCAGAGAAGGGCTCAAAAGGGACACATATGGGGAACACACCCCGGTCAGTACTGTAGATAGGGCAAGAGAGAATGTAATGAGACTTACAGGATACAGCCAGAAAGACGTAGGGAAAGAACATGAAAAACAAGAAGGAAAAGAGCCTGACTGTGCTGTAACCATACTCCAAAAATCATTTCTTGAAACACGATTAATAAGAGCTCAGAGACTGATATTGGGGATCAACCTGAAGACCAGAAAAACAAAACAACCAGCCACTGACCCCTAACTCTACCTCAGTCCGAAATAGTGATCCTGCTTCCAGGAAACCTCAGAATGAGACTGAGAGCTGTTTTATAATCCTCTCTAGGGCTGGGATTAAAGGCATGCACCACCCTGTTCCTATGGCAACTAGTGTGGCTACTGGAATTAAAGGTGTGTGTTACCACTGCCTGGTCTGTAAGGCTGACCAGTGAGGCTGTTTTACTCTCTGATCTTCAGACAAGCTTTATTTATTAAAATATAAATGAAATGCCACTATAATTTCCTGTCCTGAGCTTGGTATTTCTGTCCTGTCCTCAAGGTCACGGCCAAGTCAAATCCAGCCCTGCCCTGTCTGCCTAGAACTGTGCAGTTGATTTCATTTTGAAAGAGTTGTGCAGAAACTGTAGTTTGAAGAACGTGTGTGGACCAATAGATGCGCTGTACCTGCTGGTCTTACGTATTCATAGAACTGCTGCCTTGGTGGTTCTCAAAATTCAGTGACCTTATTTTAAGAGATGATCAACACAACTTAGAACCTTTTGAGGGTTAGGAGACATTTTAGAGAGTTTATCAAGAATAAGCAAAGATGACATTTGGCTAACAGTATGTCCCTACCCTACAAAACCATTTGTTTTGGAACAAAGTTTTCCCACTTGACAAGTTTAAAATCACCAGTGCTGCTTAACACTCCTTCGCATATCCAAACCTTGAGATGTTTTCTGGAGGGACTCTTGCCTGCCCAGGCATCCAAGAATACGTTCATCTTGGGAAACAAATAGAAGTCATCCTGGCTCTTCGAGCTGTCTGCTGTTCTCTCTTCTTGTGTGTGCTGTGATGGCGCTAACAGGCTATGTGCAGGGCCAGGTCCGTTGTGCCTTTGAGTCAAAGAAGTTTGAAAACAGTAAGCATATGACTGTTGGTGGACCGTTCTGAGCTTCCTGGGTCCTCACTCTCTGTGTCCACAAAACATTGGGAAATGCATGGCATTTGCAGAAGGTCCTGCAAAGTAACCTCAACTAAATTCAGTCCCTGTGGCTTGGGTGTAGAATTATACACCCTGCCGGTGGCATGCCTGCTAAAGGCCATCTAACACAGTTTCTGTCTAGGCAATCTCCTAAGAGCCTGTTCACAAATAGCGCTTGGGCTGTTGGTTTCTATGACAGTCAACACGCGGTAAGAGAGGCTCTGTCATTGTTGGCAGGCTTACTTCCGTTTCTTCTACATGCCTCTCTCAGAACGAATGTTTTTGGCAAGCATCCTGATTTCTTTGTGTGTATATGTATGTGTGTGCCCAGGTGTTTTCCTGTTTGTATGTGGGTGCTGGGGGCAGAAGTCAATCTTAGATGTCATTCTTCTCTCACCGTTCACCTTGGCTTTTGAAGCAGGGTTTCTCAGTTCCTTGAATTTCACCAAGCAGGCTAGACTGGCTAGCCAGTGAGTCCCCAGGAATCCTGTGTCTCCCACTTCCAAGGATGAGGATTGAAAACACAGACCACCACACTCAACATCGTATACATGAGTTCAGGGGATTAAAGGCAGTTCTTATGGCATTCAAGACATCCCTAACCTGTGTATCTGCTGTTTTAAGTTTTATGTGTAACCTCTTCAAACCTGTCCTTTAATGTCTGAGTGATGTAGCATGTCCCCACCCTGATCTCAGTTCCTTCCTACAGGCATCAGTCCTATCTTTACCGAGTGGAAGCCCCTCTGTCCCTATAAGCCACCTTCTTTCAAAGCACTTGATACGTGTGGCCACTCCTTTGAAAGTTTGTTTGCCTATTGTACTGGATGGTTTTGTGTGTCAAGTTGACACAAGCTTGAGCCATAAGAGAGGAAGGAGCCTCAGTTGAGGAAATGCCTCCATGAGATCCAGCTGTAAGGCATTTTCTCTACTTGTGATTGATGGGGGCAGATTCAGCCCATGGTGGGTGGTGCCATCCCTCCGCTGATGGCCCTAGGTTCTAAAAAAAAAAGCAGGCTGAACAAGTAAGGGGAAGCAAGCCAGTAAGCAGCACCCTTCCATGCCCTTTGCACCAGCTCCTGCCTTCAGGTTCCTGCCCTGTTTGAGTTTCCATTCTGACTTCCTTCATTGATGAACAGCAATGCTGAATTTAAGCTAAAAGAACTCTTCCCCTCCCAACTTTCTTTTTGATCATGGTGTTTCATTGCAGCAATAGAAACTTAACTAAGACACCTGTGATCAACTAAGGTCCACAAATACTGAGTCAAAATTTTGTTTAAAAAATATCAATTAATAGGTTCAAGTTGTATGCTGTCCTGATAAGTGTAGTAAAAATTTCACATAGTGCCCATCCCAGGTACTCAGCCTGTGAGTCATCCCTTTTCCCCAGGCAGTCTTCACTATTAACTGTGCATATCATTGCCCTTTTCCTAAGCCTGGTCCCCACACCCCACGAGTCACTTCGCTGTTTTTGGTTATCAGGCAGGTTGTCCTGGAATGCATCTCTTACACCCTGTGCCAAGATGCCCCCGGCTTTGACTTCATCCCGTCGCTTTAGGTGTGGTGGTACTTTGTTACTAGAGTTGTTAGGCTTAAACAGACATAATAGTAGAATGTAGAGAAAGGAGATTTATCAGACGCAGCCACATGGGGAAGACGGACAGAGCTCCCTAGCCCTCCTTTGGCTTCTAGTAAGGGAGCTATGTGTGCATAGATTTCATGCCAAGTTGAGCAGCCCTGGTTAGGTGCAGACCCACCTACTGTGGACCCATCATTGCCTTGCCTCCAATCTCTCCTGCTAGGTAATCTTAACAAGTCCTCAGAGCTGTGTGAAACCTCTCTCCAGGCACCAGGCTTCCAGCTGCTTCTTTCTTCAAGTACTCTCCTACAGAAATGCTGGCTTCTTAGAGCCCATTGTTTCCCATAGTGGTCCAATAGGCAAGGGGAGGTTTCGATTGTTTCTTTATTCCTGCCATGGTTCTTACCGACTTAATCCTTCACAAGAAGAGAGCAATATAGTACTGTAGGGGAAAGGCTAGGTAGGTGGGGTGTCCAGAGAGACAGAAAAACCTTATGAGACAGATCATGTAACATTTATTATAGTAGTGTATTATTGGTTTATCTGTGTCATTAAAGTAATTGTTGTTAATCTCTTATTTGGCTAATTAATAAATTAAGCCTTAGTACAGGAATGTGTGCATATGGGAAAATAGTCTACAGAGGAGCCTGTGGGACACAGATGCTTTCAGATGTGCTCTGAGGATCTTCTCAGCCATTTCCCAAGCTAAAAGCAGAGTGTACTAGGGAAAGTAGGCTAAACCCCTGTTGTGGTGGGGCCGGAATGGAGGTGATATCCTCCTGCTCTTCCTCCTCCTCTTCTCTTTTCCTGCTGCACTTCACCCTCTCCTCTTCCTTATCCTCCTCCTCTTCCTGTCCTCCTCACCCTCCCCTCCTCTTCTCCTTCCTCCCCCTCTCCATTCTCCCCTTCTTTTTTTTCCTTTCTTCCCCTCCTCAAAATTTAGGGTGAAACTGTCTTAATCAGGTCAGTTCTCTCCCCAGGCAGCAAACCTTTTCCCCTTGCCTATCTGAGCTACCCGGGGAACGTCTGCTTTAATTTAGAACATAGTCTGGAAACTTGATTACCATCAGCTAATACTTTCTGTTTAATACAACCTGCACCTCCCACATCATCTTTACTTTTATAATCTTTGGCCTTTGTTGTGGTACAGTGAAGCATTAGAACACAGTCCAGGCACCAAAGTCAACCCCTGGGTCTGTTTTCTGCACACATGAAGCTTCTGAGGTCTGTGTGTCAGGGTCATACCCTCCACATAAGGAATGCCAGTGAGTGTTGGTAAATGGCTTGGTAACCTTGAACCCAAGGACATCGAATCTTCCCCAACCATATAAAACATGCATTCCCTTACCTCCTTCCTAGGACATAGCCTGTATCTGTGCGTATCTGGGAAGCCCTGCTCACTATGTTTCCCTGCACTAAGTTCCACGCTGCTGCTCCTCCCTGAATGGCTTCCTCTGTGTCCTGCAGTCCCACACAATCTACTTGGATAGGTAGTAATTCCATTTTGTGTTGTGTTAAATTATGTGACCAAAACAACTGAAGGGGGTAAGGATTTATTTGGGCTCATGGTGGGGAAGGAAAGGCCACTGGAGTGTGATGTGCCTGATCACATGGCATCTGCAGTAAGGAAACAGATGGACACTGGGGCTCAGCTCATTTTCTTATGGGTGAAAGGTGAAGTCCTGTGTGCATTGGTGATCTGGGCACAGCATTATAAAGGACTCCAGTCACATTCAGGCAAGTGGTAAAGTCTTACCCTACTTCATGTGTGGATGTTGGTAGTGTATACAGGAAGTATTGACCACAGCTTCCTCCTCGGGGATGCTTATAGCCTGAGACTGCTTCCTTTCAGAGACCTCCTACTGAGATCAGCTAACTGTGACTCCTAACTCTGTGTTATATGCTGGATGCACTGAGGGCATCTCCCATCAGCACGCACAGCTCACTCTCAGCTTGCCTGGGCTTGTATCTGTGTGTCCGTCCTTTCTTGATTCCCTCATTGCCCCAGTCAGGCTTCCAGGACCCAGACACATGAGTCTCAGCACTTTCTCATTTTTTATTCCATTCAGGATGCCAGCCCATGAGATGGTGCCACCCATAATCCATGCAGGTTTTCAGTGAACCTAATCTAGAAACTCCCTCACAGTCATGCTGAGTGGCTTGTCTCTGAAGTGATTCTCATTCCTGTGAGATTGATGATCGAGTCAGTATTAAGTATCACGGTAGTTAAGAACTAGCCTAGGTGTTTTGTCCTCCTTCTCTCCTATAATCCCTCCAAGCACTGTGTGAAGGAGATACACCATTGCCATCTTCTGTCTCACCCACCCGAGGTTTGACAAAGTGAAGTAGCTCACCAAAGCCGATGTCACAGGTGCCCTCTATTCACTGACCCTCCCTTTCTCCTGCTCCAATCCCACGCCGGTGACGAGGGGATCCTAGAGCAGCCTATAGGCTTATTGATTGTTCTACTGCTTGGCACACAGCAAGGCAGGTCTAAATCAGCCTTGAATAATAGAATTTTCATGAGTGATTAACGTAAAAGCCAGGATTTAGAGATTGAGCATTGATTGTTAAAGGATAAATGCTATTTGGAGCATCTTACTGGATTTGATTAAAAGTGAAATTCAAAAACCATCACAAAGATGATTATTTAATAGTGGGACTATACAGACGATTTTTTGAGGCTCAAGTCATTGGCACTCCTATGGTTATTGTCTCAGTGCACAAAACCAGAGTATAATGGCCCCTTAGAAAATCGGAGGCTAGTACCTTGACAAGCTACTGTGAGCTTGGTTTCGCTGTAATGTAATCAGTCTTTGAAGATTACGGTTTTGTTTTATGTTGTTGTTTTTCCTCCTGCCTTCATATTCTTGTTCATAATACATACTTGGCGATGGGTAGACAGAAAAAATATCATTTTATATTCCCCCCAGGGCCTCCAGAATCAAGAGAGAATTGATTTCTGAATGAGAGTAGGGGAATGTATTAGCCTATCAGTGTAGCTCTTGTGGTATAGTGCCTGCATAACATATGAAGTCCTGAGTTTGATTCCCAGCACTGCAGAGCACTTGGCCTCGCAATGTAGACCGCTATAATCCTAGAAGTTCAAGGTGTTGTGTCTACATAGCGAGTTGTAATCCAGCCTGAGTGGAGGCCTAGAGAGATGCCTCTTTGGTTAAGAGCATGTAATTTGGTTCCTAGCACACACATCAGGAAGCCCACAAGCTCCTCTAGATGCAATTGAGAGGATCCTATGCCTTGGGTCTCTTACCGCTAGGATGCTAATAACCAGGTCCCATTCCAACTGTCATACCCAGGGAGTGTATACTACTCTTTCCTGGAAGGCAAGAAATTATGAATGCACAAGTAGAATGCTGTAAGAAGCGCGGTTGTCACTAAAGGTTAGATGGGTTTCTGTTTGGAGGTGGAGTCACCAAATAGGCGGGGCTGGAGGAGCTTCAACAACTGGATGGGAGGAATTGGAGTAGAACTTGTGCTTAGTCATCTCTCCAGTTCCATGTTTCTTCTCCACTGTTTCGTGTGTGTGAGTGTGCGCGTGCGCTCACACACACGCTCACATATGCTTTGCTGTACATAGGTTCTTTCAGTCTACATGTAGGTCCCAGAGATGGAACTTGGGGTGTCAGACTTTCTAGCAAGGGATTTTACCCTGCTAAGCCATCTTGTCGGCCCTTACAAGATCGTCTTTTTTTTCATGACTTGAAAATACAGAAGGGAGAAAAAAAAATATGAATCAATGAATGAGAATGACATTTTTGCTGACAAAAATTCCTTTTTCTATGATTTTCTAAATTCTTCTATCATTATTTTTATTCTCATGGTGGTGACTTCAGCCAGCCTCCCCTTATAAGGGCCTGGAAGCACTGCAGGATGATACCTTTCCGGTCTCTTGAAGAAGGGAGGCTGGGCACTGGAAGGGAGTAGAACCTCCTCCCAGCAGCCTCCACCAGGATAGTGCTTTCCTGCGTGTACAGCGCTCCCCACTCCCCACCATTCATAAAGGCTCTAAGTGACTCAAGAACAGGAAGCACAGCCTTGAGCCTGTCAGATCCCCAGCCCCCTCGGTCCCCCGAGTCTTTCCTTTGAGCACACTCGAAGCCCAGCTTCGGCGTCAGGAGACTGCATGCCAGCATCTGGTGTTAATATCCACTGTTGACATTTGGCGAATGAGGACATGAGCTATTAGGAGAGATGTTTGCTTGTACCTAATTAATGTCCCGTTGTATCCCTTCTTGTTGTCAGCCCCACCTCCCCCTTCCTGGCTTGGCATTTCATTTGACTGACTAACTTTAAAAGTTAATTATTTCTCTGTTGAATGCTAAATGCCGCCGCTGTTTTTTTTTTTTTAATGCCATGACTCAGTGTGAATTATTAGTTATCAGAAATAAAAAAACAAGAGCCGAGCAATTATCAGCTCTTCACCTGAAGCCAGCGTTCCTGTAGCTGATCACTTTTTTGAACACAGAGCGGTGTTGTGGAGGTCTGGTAATATGGGCGTCTCTCTCGGAGAGGTTAGCTCCCCTCGCAGAGTTCCTGTGCTCACCTTGCTGCTTCGTGTGCAGGGCTGATGTGAGATCCTGCTGTGCCATCCAATAACAACAACTTCTGGCAAGGCCAGGTCTTCCTAGATCATTTTGCTTGAGTCTTCAGTCACTGTTCAGAATTACTTGGCATTTCCGGTAGGCTCAGAAGTGAGGAACCAACACTAGAGTGAAGTCCAAGCAGCTATCTTAAAATGTCTGTTTCCATTGACACTGGAACCTCTTCATGCACCTTCAGGTACCACGGAGTGACAATAAAGTTTTCACTAATACTCTCTGCCCGGCTTTGTTCCTGAGTTTCCATGATCCTCCTTGTGTTTGCATGCTCATCTTAAATTTGTAAGTCAATTGGTATGTTTTTGTATATATACGTTCATGTGTTTCACAGTTGCATGGAGTTGCCCATGCGTTTATCTGTACTTGAGTATAGAGACCGGAAATGGGATGTCTGGTATCTTCCTTAATTGGTCTTCACCATGTATTTTTAAAATTATTTTTATGACATTTTATTTATTTTGTGTGTAAAAGTGCATGCACACACTTGCCCCTGTTGTCATCTTACCAACCTTCTACCTTATTTTTTGACATGGTCTCACTGAGCTTGGAGCTCAAAGAATTTGGCTAGATTAACTAGACTTGAGGACCACAGGATCCTCCTGTCTACACCTTCCCAGATGGAAGTTATACTGCGTGTTGCCTCACTTGGATTTTTTTTTTATTTCTTTTTGGTTTTTTTAGACAGGGTTTCTCTGTAGTTTTGGGGCCTGTCCTGGAACTAGCTCTTGTAGACCAGGCTGGTCTCGAACTCACAGAGATCCACCTGCCTCTGCCTCCCGAGTGCTGGGATTAAAGGCGTGCGCCACCACCACCACCGCCTCACATTTTTTTTTCTTTGAATGTGGATTCTGTTGATTGGCATTAGATCTTCCTGGTTACAAAGCAAACACTTTGCCAATTGAGTCATCTCCCCAACCTACATCCTCTTTCCTTTAATAATCCTGACCAATAAAGACTTACAATTTATTTTATTTATTTATTTATTTATTTATTTATTTATTTATTTATTTATTTATTTATTTAGGTTTTTCGAGACAGGGTTTCTCTGTGGCTTTGGAGCCTGTCCTGGAACTAGCTCTGTAGACCAGGCTGGTCTCGAACTCACAGAGATCCACCTGCCTCTGCCTCCCGAGTGCTGGGATTAAAGGCGTGCGCCACCATCGCCTGGCCAAGACTTACGGATAATTTAAGTGACTAAGAATTTGAGTAGTTTATGCATGATTATGTGACAAGTAAATGATTGGCCCGTGTTAAAACAGACTTACAGTGTTCCCAACAGTGACTGTGGCTCACATAAGATAACTGAGCATATTGAGATGGGCTGTCGGTATAAAATACATACCAGAATACACACAGTGCCTCATAATCAATGAGTTCATCATATCTGCCCTTGTGTCAACTCTATGCTGAGGTGATGCTTCAGATGCATTATTGAGTATTGAAAGGAAATTTTAGTTATATTGTGCTATTACAGAAAATCTATTTCTGAACTGAGGACTGAACCTAGGACCTCTCACATGCTAAGCCCCTCCCCTCACTGGGGGATTCTAGGCAGGTGCTCTCCCACTGAGCCACACACCAGCCCCTCACTGGGTTATTCTAGGCAAGTGTTCTACCACTGAGTTACGTTCCCATCCCAGATATAGTTCATGAAAATTAACATGCTTGCTTTCTGTTTCTATGTCAAAGGCTGATACAGAGTTATAATACAGAACATTTTCTTCTAGCATGCTTTAATTTGTATTTATTTTTCTTTTGAGGTAAGTCTCGTGTAGCCCAGACTATCTTCAAACTTGTTATATAGCTGCAACTGCCTTGAAGTCCTGACCCTCCTGTCTCCACCTCCTGAGTGCTGGAATTGCAGGTGTCTATCAACATGCCACCACTACATTATAAATGTCTGATTCTACATTCTTGAGTGACTAGTGTAACTAACTTCTGACTATTCGTTCCTTCATCCTGAACATTGTATTTCTAGGAATCAGCTTTTAAGTACAAGTTTTTACCTAGTGGCTGTGGAGATGATCCAGTCAGTAAAGTGCTTTCTGTGACCTCATGCAGGAGGACCTCAGTTCAACCCCTAGGATCCACGTTAGTACAAACAAACAAACTGCATGGTGGCACATGCTTAGCATCACAGTAGTCAGGAGGCACAGATCAGCAAATCCCTGGGGCTCCCTGAATGGCTGCACCAGTCTAAACAGTGATCCTCGTTCCTGGGGAGAGAGCCTACATCAAAACAAGGAGAGAGGAAGGAGCCTGAGGGTGAGAGCTGTGGACCGAAAGTGCATATGCACATACCCCGAGACACAAGATGCCCATGCTCTCGCATCTGGGTCTCAAGACCTACCAGTTGTCCTTGCCTAATATGGAGCAATACAGCAGTAACATGTTACAAAATCACATGACCAGAAGGAGAACTATCCCTGTCCCCAGGGCCATCGACACCAAGTTTTTCTGTTCTTCCAAAGGCTGTTTCCAAGTGATGTCATCTTCCAGAGAGCGCCCTCCAGGTGTGGTTCAAGGTTCTCCTTTGCCCTCTCTTCCAGTACGTACCCATCACTCTGTGGCCCATTTCCTTCTAGATGCCCCCCCTGGTTGTGTTCCCTGCTGAAGGACCCCTCCTGCTATAGGCTGTTTTGGCACTAGGCCAGTCTGCCTTCCTTGCCTGTGAGAGCAAAGTCCTACCAGCATTGGCCTCCACCAGGGATCCTGGAGAAGCTTTACGGCTCTAGCAGGTACTCGCAGCTGATATATGACACTAATATAGGGTTCACTTTTATTCTCCACCTAAAAAAAGATAGATTGTTCCAAGTTTAGACAGGCTGTAAAACCATGTGCTTCTGGAGCCGCACCACCCTCCCCGGGGACCACTCTAATTGCTTTACATCCGTACAAAGGTTCCTTGTAATCGGGCTTTCTGCCTTCATTTGTCTTCTTTTCAGCCTCTTAGTAAAGACCTTAATTGGTCTTGGTGGGGCTTTTTTCAGTTAGTGCAACTATACCTTCAGGGCTGAACAAGCAGCAGACACTACCTGAGGGGAGAAGTGGGGGAGATGGGAAAGACATCAATACTCCTTTACCTTTCAGAGTTTAATTAATGTGCTCAGAACAAGGAACGGGCAGAAAGAATTTCTGCTCCTCTGGGACCCTGCTGCAGATCAGACATAACTGGGGTTAGGTGGAATTTTCTAGATCTCTTTCCCACTTCAGTCTCTTAGTGAACACTCATTAGCCTCGTAATTGTCTCACAGTAAACTGCTGTATCAGGTTTCCATCCATCCATGTTGGATCGAGTTGCCTAGCATCAGTAGGCTGAAGTACTGGGGGATGCCTGCGAAGGGAAATAGCCTCTAATTTCTGTTTCTTAGCTACTAATTATTTAATAATACATTTTATTGCCTATTAAAATGTGGCATAACTTGCTTGTCAGCAAAACGAGATGGAAACAAATCGTTTGAGGAGAAGGATAATTGGCGCTTGTACAGATGGCTTTTGCCTCAAGTTGGGTTGGTTTTTGTGGGTGGATTTCCTCGCCAGGTTTCTCAGTGCTGTCCGTGGGTAGGTCAGCGTTTCACGGGCTTACTGTATTACAGCCAGTCGTTGCTTATGCCATACACACTGGGTTATAGACCATGAAGGCGTCTGCTGTGTGGATAACTTTTTTTCTTCCTCTTCCCGCACTCTCCACCCCTAGTTTTAAAAGGCCCTAGTGGATTTTGTATCACACTGGAAATCACCTTATATGCTGGAAAACGCTCCAGTAGAGACATTGTTCAAACAAAGGGTGTTTTCATGATGGTTGGAATTGGTCAAAACTTGTGGGTTTTCATCTAGTTAAAAATAAGAAATCCATGTAGGAAAATTGGATCAGTCCCCAGTTCCCTGGTAGAATTTCACAAAGGTTTTCCTGTCGCTTAAGAATGACCCCTTAAGGAATGTTGCATAAATTCCAGAAAATTGCCCCCCATTGAATCCTGGAGGTACATTAAAAAAGCAAAGGGGGCACATTGTACGTGGGATAATTTGATGGCAGGATTAGTTTATGGGGTAGAACTGAGGGATAGAGTGTTTTAGGCTTAAGTGGGAAAAGTCAGCTAGTGTTTGCAGCAGGCCTGAGAATGTGCCAAGTCTGTGGTCAGGAATGTTTTGGAGGTGCTGAAGTAGAAGGGAGCCACTTTCATTCCACATGCCACCTCAGTCTAAGACCAGACAGGGCAGCATGCCAGCCTCAGGCAACTGCAAGCATAAAGACTTGACTTCACATTCCCAGGACTTGTGTAAAATGCCTGGTGTGTGGCATGTGCCTATGGCCACCATGCCAGGGATGCAGATACAGGAGGATCCCAGGAACTCTCTAGCTAAATCAGGAAGCTCCAGAGACAAGTGAGAGACCTTGTCCTCAACGGGAGGTGGACCATGAATGGGGAAGACATTGAATGTCCAAACACACAGAACATGCACATACAACCATGTGCTCTTAATTAACTCATTCATTAGTTAAACACAATAACGCTATCAATAATGTCCATCACTACATGTTTTAGATCCCATCCCCCATCCCTCTCTGCTTTGGAAGTAATCTCTTTGTCTTTAGGTTATCTCTTTTGAGCTCTGCCTACACCAGAATGTGTTACCTCTCTGTCTGTTGTTGTAGGCAACAGCACTTCTTCTCCCTACAAAGAACAGGACTCTATTGACTCAGACTTTTATGTGTAGTGAGCAAGTCTCATTCTGGGTCGATTTAACCTAAGGACAGTTCAAAGGAAAAGTTAAACATAGCTGAGATGATTATTAGGGAAACCCAGCTGAGTCTTTCATGGAAATACCAAAACCACAAGGATTGTTGAGAATCTGGAGAGGGCCAGGGCTGATGTATGCAGACTTCGGGGCTGTGCTGATGGGGCTCTGCCATTAGTTGCTTCCATCTCCAGTCAAATGGCTCCTTTCAGCATCACAGTAAGCTTTAGCCTGATAACAGTAGGGGATGGTGAAACACTTCCAATAAAACAAGAACCAGATCATCATGGGGGCCAGACCCAGTGAACCCTTTGGACCAGCCTTTCCTCCACAGTCTTTCTCATCTTCCTCTCTATCCTTCACTCTGTTCTCCTGTCATTCTGCCTCCAGCATGTCCAGCCTCAGAAGGGAAGCTAAGCAGAGACAGAGCAACAGTGTACACCAGGAATCTGCACCAGAAAAGGCATCAGATTCTGACATGCCATCCTAGGGCCCAGTGTCAAAATGTTTCTTTCCAGGGAATTAGGAACACCACTTGCAGTCTCTCTGCGAGTGCATCTGTTCTCTACTATTCTCAGCCAGAAGACACCCATTTAAAGAAGCAGGAGCAGGCTATGGACATACCTCAAAAGGTAAAGGGCTTGCTGTGTAAGTACGGGGACCTGAGTGTTCATTTCCTCAGCACCCCAGTAAAAGTGGGGCACAACGGTGTTTCATCTGTAACCTCAACACTGCTTAGTTGTGGGGAACAGAAGTAGTCAGATTCCTGGAGGTCACCAGCTGGGTTTTGTAGCTGATAGAGCAAGCTCCAGATTTTGTGAAAGACCCTGGCGTAAATAATAAAAGCAGAGAGCAGTAGAAAAATATCTGATAATAACCTCTTTTTGTCTCCTGGGGTCCATGAGGGGTCATGGTCAAGTTGGTGGCAGTTCTGTGCCATTACCTGTAATGGTGGTGTCTCTGCCAGTTGCAGAAGAAAGGGAACTCACTTAGAAAGCACTCGTCTGCTTATAGCAGAAAAAATGCACTTAGCTTTTCCATTGTGTAGCAGCTAATAGGCATTTATTTACACAGTGGAAGTTCATTTGGTGTTTTGTTTTATTCTTTTGTTTGGTTGTTTAGTTGGTTCATTGCTTATGAGATAGAATCCTATGGATAGGCTTCTTCTGGCCTTGAATGCTCTGTATAGGTGAAGATGACCTTGAACTTCTGATCTTCCTGCTTCCACCTTCCAAGTGGTGAGATTGTAGGTGTATACTCCTATATTGTATTTGTGGTAGTGGTAGTATGTGTATGACCCTGTGTTTATATGGTTAGTGTGCATATGTATATGGGAGGGGACACGTGGACTTTTTCATGTGCCTAGAAGGTTGACGTATGATGTCTTTCTTGGTCATTCTCGGTGTTATTTATTGAGACCGTCTCTCTCTGAATCTGAAGTGCATCAATTTGGCTAGACCAGGTAGCCAGCTTCTCTCATGAATCCCATCTCTGTCCCCATATGACAGCATTATAGGCAAGCGGACACACTCATCCACTGGCTTTTACATGGGTTCTGGGGTTCTGAACTCAGGTCCTTATACTTGGACAGCAAGTACATAACTGAGAGAGCCATCACTTTAAATTTCGTCCTTACTTTGGTTTCTTAGGATCAGAACAAGCTGAAAAGTTCATTCGTCACATCTACATGTGGCAATGGGAGGTTCTAGGAAGTGTGTTTTTGTGGGATGAGCACAGTGGAGCCCTGCACATAGAGGAACTTGTAAGAGGAATTTCTCTTTAAGGCTCCAAGTGCACGGACTGCTGTGTGTGCCTGACATCAGCATGGCCTTAATAATGCAGTGTGTACTTATTTATTGATCAGGCCAGTTAAGTGGTAAGACATGAGAAAGGGGGCACTATTATCTGGTAATTGACCATATTGGAGACTTAAGTGTTCTGATGAGGAACTGTGTTTAACCTTCCGATAAGATAAATTTGAAGATAATGCCTGCTTTAGTTATAAGCCTAAGATGCTAATAAACTTTATGCTCCAGCTACATTAAACAATGCAGTTTTGATGATGGCCATTGTGGTATTAATGGCTAGATGCTTCTGGAAGTTACTGATTTTTCTACTTGGGGTAGAGGCAGGCAGGTAGAAAGGGGCATTGTTGGACTGCTCTGTCCAGTGAGCCATTCATTCATTCATTCATTCATTCATTCATTTGGGAAGCATCTTCCATGAATGAATAATGCCTGTGACCACAGAGCACCTTAAGTTCTAACAAAATGATTTCCAGACTTGTATTATATATAAATCTAAACCCAAAGCTCACTGAGGTTTTCCCTTCCACTCCTTCCTTTAGACAGGTCTCCATTATTCCACGTTATTTCAGGATAAACTTTGAACTTCTGATCTTCCTGCCTCTAATTCCCAAGTGTTTTGTTATTACAGATGTGCAACCCTGTATTCAGTTTATACAGTGTTGGGGATGGAGTTCAGTACTTTGTCCTTAGCAAGCACTCTACCAACTAAACTTTATGCTTGTAAACATAAAGTTACAATGAGTCCAACCATCCCCACCTTTGAGTTCTTTCCCTGAGAACTGAGTATAGCTAGGTACTTCTTCTCCTAAGGGCAGATCCACACTTATCACAAGACACCACACATGATGCAACAGAAATAATAACAAAGCTGACGTGCTAGCACAAAGGTAGATATAGTACAGGCTTCCTGCAGATGACTTTAACATATTTTTTTTGGATGAATAGCCACCTAGGAGAGGGGAATTGTAAGCAGTATGTAAAACCAAGAGACCGCAGGATGTCCTCCTTGCAGCCTGGTGGGGCTACAGTTTGGGATAACCATAGATCCATCCCAGCACAAATTACTATTTTATATTTTTTTGAAACTTGATTATACATTTCTCCAGCATGCATTTTCTAGACAACAGTGTTGTATATAAACATCATGCAGGATGAGGGTATTTGTGCTCTGGTGTTGTACTCTGGAATAGGGTTTACTGGGCAGAGATCACTGAGAGGTGGGGTATTTTTCCTTGCCTAGTGGGGAAGCCTTGGGTGCTGCAGAGTACAGCGAGGATTTGAAGAAGATGGTACTACAGCCCAGAGTCAGTGGGAATCTCAACTAAGTAACTGATTTTTCTTTTTTCTCTCCTTCCCTCCTTCCTTCCTTCCTTCCTTCCTTCCTTCCTTTCTTTTCTTTTCTTTTCTTTTCTTTTCTTTTTTTTGTAGGCATAGATGTAAGGGATTGTGTTTTTTAATTTTCTTTTTATTTTATGTGTAGGAGTGTTTTGCATGCATGGGTGTGTGTGCTCATGTATGAATTCAGGGCCCATGGAGACCAGAAAAGGGTGTCAGATCCCCTGGGATTAGAGTTACAGTTACCTTCCATGTGGAACCATGGTCCCCTAGAGGAGCTGCCAGTGTTAACCACTGAGCCATCTCTCCAGCCCCAGATTGTCTTTAAGACTGATTATAATTGCGTGTCTATGTGTGTATGAGAGAGAGTTGGGAGGGGAGTCTAGGTCTGTATCATCTGGACTTGCAGCTGCAGGTAGTTGTAAACTGGTAAATATGGACAACATGTCCTCTGCTAGAGCACTGAGCACTCTCTGAGCCTGACCTCCGCTGGGGTCAAGAGGGGAGCTCTGTAAGAAAGCCCGCTAAGCATGAGCCTGTGGGACCATGATCCGGCAAGCCGAATCCCTTCTTAATTCCTGCATTGAGTTCCTGCCCTGACTTCCCTCACTTATGGAGTATGACCTGGACTTGTAACCCAAATAAATACATCTCTTCATTCCCCAGTTTGCTCTTGGTCAGAGTTTTTTATCATACCAGCGGACACCAACTTACTAGAGGTTGCTCTGATTGGTGACTCCCTTGAGAAAATTTGTAAATGAGAAGTGGTGAGATTTCCTCTGGTGCAGTCGGAGTGGCCTGAGGGAGGAAAGAATTCTAATGGGAGTTTAGGGGTGATCATTCACAGATCTCAAAGACTGGTGAAGGGAGTATAGGCTTAGCCTGGTTTCCTGGCTGTGAAAACAGTATGATTGTGAAGAGCAGCCCAGTAGAAAACCGATTTTGAGAACGGTGGAATCACCTCCATTTGGGGAGAGTCTGAGCATCTGTGGGAACAGCCAGGTGGGGGACTTCAGCTAAGTGCTAACAACTCCAGCTGGACCATAAATACTAAGACATTTCTGATGTTAGTAGCTGGTGTAGAGCCAGTGTTTAGTGCACACAGGGGCATGGGTTCAGGTCCTCAGGACAGAAAAAGTGGAGCATAGGAGAAGAAAGAGGAGGGGGGCAGGAAGAGAAGGAAGATATGCCAGAGGTGGAAGAAGAAGAAAAGAGGGGAAAAGAGAGGAAGAGAAGGAGGGAAGGGGAAACAGGAGCGAGAAGGAGGAGCAGGAGTAAAAATTACTATTGATGCTTAGAAGGTGAATACTCAGAAAAATATATTATTAGTAATATTATTGGGTATCCATAAAAGATTGATACTGGGGGCTGGAGAGATGGCTCAGTGGTTAAGAGCATTGCCTGCTCTTCCAAAGGTCCTGAGTTCAATTCCCAGCAACCACATGGTGGCTCACAACCATCTGGAATGAGGTCTGGTGCCCTCTTCTGGCCTGCAGACATACACACAGACAGAATATTGTATACATAATAAATAAATAACTATTTAAAAAAAAGATTGATACTGCAGAAGAAAGTAAAAGTATTCAGATGGGAACAGCAACATTTATCTGATCCCATGGAGATAGCAAACAAAAATGAATCTTTCAAGCACCCCTAGCTTTGCTAGGCCAGCCTTCAGCAAAAATTGTTTCCATAATGCATCCGGAGTGGAGACTGCTTTAGAATGGTTCAAGGGCGAAGAAATGGAGACCGCAGTGTGCAGAGTGCTTAGGATGGTGGTGCATGAAAAAAGGCACAGCTCAAAGGAGAGGCAGAGAATAAAAGCAGGTGTGTGTAGGAAAGCAAGAACGTATGTGTGTGCGCTAGGGTCGCCTGCTCATTGGCAACATCAGAAAGTTAAATTGAAACTAACCAAGAAATCTATTTTAGGCCTACCATTTACCAGAGAGTGACTTTATTCATGATGTTCTTCAATGAGCCTGTGTCCTCATTCCTAAAATGAAATTAGTACTCCCACTGTATAGAAATGTATGAGAATTCAATGATGTCTAGCTCGTAGAGGGGCAGGAGAGATGGCTCAGCCTATAAAGTAATTGCCATATAAACATGGGAACCAGGGTTCAGTTGCCCAAAGCCCATGTAAATGCCAAGCAAGCAAGCTAGGTAACCCACTTGTAATCCTAGAACCCAGGAGACATGATAGGTTTCTCCAGGGCAAGCCAGCTATCTAGACCAGCCAAGTCATCGACCTAAGTAAGATGGAAAACAATCAAGACAAACACCTGACCTCAACCTCTGACCTCCACAAACACATACACACGTGCATTGCACATACATATGTTCCTGCATACAGGCGAATATATGCCTGCATCTTCATATCCTCCTACATGCATGCAAATACACAGGTACATACCACCTCATACACATGCACATGGGGTGGAACGTTTAGAGCTCAGAAGATACTCTGTGAATGGTACTGATCTTATTTGCTTGGTTGCTTGCATGTTGTTCCTGTATGGAAGAGAGGAAGGACTGACTAGCTTTTCTGTATAACGCAGGGCAAGTTCAGTTCTATGCTGCAGCAACAAGTAGCCTGCATATATGAGTCTGCTCATGTAACAGAGATACCTTACTTTGTAGCCTATGTCCAACGTGGAGTGGTAAAAGAGCCTTGTTTATCTCTGTCCCTCCAGGACCCTGGCTGAGAGAGGCTCCATCTCAGTATTTGTTTCTGGGGTCACGTCAGAGCATCCTTCATAGCTCCATCCAACCTCAAGAGCCTAAAACTGCAAGAAATGCCGGGTAAATGGTGCTAATGGCAGGAGTGAGGGTAGAGCCGTGTCAGGAACTGTGCAAGTCAATAGCCTGGCATCTGCTTTCTTACCAATGAAGGCAGCAAAAATATGATCCACCATGTGTAGTGAGGGATTTGACAAGAGCAGTAAATGGCTGAAACAGCCGTTTTGTTAAAATAATTAAGCGGGAACATAGAAGCAAAGGAAAGGGAGGTTGTCCTGGTTAAATATTTATCATCAGAGCTGCACACAGACTGGAGCGGCGATGGCAGCTGCAGTTCAGCTGTAGCTTAAAATTAGAAGCTACCCGTCGATGATAATTGTCCCATGGGGGTGATTTCCCCCATAACAGCACACAGTCGGGGGATGGAGGGAGTGTGCAGAGAGCAAATCTGCTTGGAACCAACCGGAAGGGAAACTGCTGTGCAGGGCTGGGCTGCAGGAGGCATGGATCAGCCATCCAGCCAGCTCTCACAACCAGGTCCTTTTGCTTGGTCATTCTGTCAGTCCTTCTGCCAGGAGCCCATCATTCTGGCATTGAGAAATTTGGGACCTTGGCCTTGTTCTTAAAGAATGCCTCCCTGAAAGGGACAAGCTTGTGCTCCAAGTCTGTGACTTGTATGTTACTCAGCATTTCGTGGAGGACGTGAGAATAAAGGCAAGCCGTTAGGAGTAGCTTACTTTGGAGGAGGGGAAGATGGAGGAAGGAGAGGCTATAGAGTAGTGTGGTGTGATGGAAGATCGGGTGGTAGGGACAATAAAGATGTCTGTTGGTGAAAGGAAGGAGAGAAAAGCTGGTTGGACCCACATGAAGTTTGCACAGTGTGGTGCAGGGAAGGAGGAGTAGTTAAAAATGCTTACACTTAGTTGCCTAGAGAGACCCTATAACCAGAGACATCAACTTGAAGACTCCACGCTATTACAAGTGTCTTTTAATCTTCCACTGCCTCTGAGATGTTACAATTCCACAGTTTCCCTAATGACAGATTTCAATCTTCCTCAAACGTCTGTTCTTTGTTGTTTGCTTTGTGCTTCTGGCAATAGAGAACAGGGCCTCATGCATGTTAGGCAAGTGCTTTCTGGCTGAGCCATGCTCCCATTACATCACTGGAAGATTCTAGGGAGGTGCTCCACCACTGAGCCACACCCCCTGCTCCTCACTGGAGGATTCTAGGCGGGTGCTCTACCACTGAGCCACACCCCAGCCCCTCACTGGGGGATTCTAGGCAGGGGCTCTACCACTGAGCCACACCCCAGCCCCTCACTGGGGGATTC
>NC_022010.1:25722366-25740307 GCF_000317375.1 Microtus ochrogaster
ATTCTAGGCAGGTGCTCTACCACTGAGCCACACCCCCAATCCCTCACTGGGGAATTCTAGACAGGTGCTCCACCACTGTTCTATGCATGTCTAGAGCTTCTTCTTTTAGAAGGGATACTTCTTCAGATAAGGATGTTGGAATGTAGATGTGGAGAGTATGTTGGAACCAAGACCCAGGTCCCACAGTCTAAAAGTGCCTTACGGTCAGGTTAGGCTTCTGGATGCAACAGTGCATTTGGCAGAATCTGTGACCAGTCAGACACCTGTTAGGATACTGGAGGACAGATGCGCTGCTGCCTGTTCAATGCATTGCTTAAATGGAATCATGGGATATGTGACTCATTGAAGCTGACTTGTCTCACTCGTTTTTCTCTTGGTTTCAAGGTCTACACTGGCATCATATTCTACCATTCGTGTGTTATGAGCTGCTTATAAAACGGCTACACTTTACACCCCTACAAGTGTCCTCTCCGTGTTCCCCTTCCCAAGTATCTTCACCAATACTTGCTATTTATATTTTCCTGTAGTCAGGCTTGTGGATGTCTACAGGTATCTTCTTGTGTTTGTGATAGGTGTGTGTGGTGGAGGGTCTATTCACATATTACTACAGTTGTCCATGGAGGCACGAAGGGAGGTAGATCCCCTAAAGCTGGTGTTGGAGCTTGTTGTGAGCTTCCCAATGTGAGCAACAGGAGCTGCACTCCAGTCCTGTGTGAGAACTGCCCCTGGCCGCTGAGCCGTCTCTTCAGCATTTTTTGTAGTTTTTAAACTGGTTCCCTCATTCTCATCCATATTTTCAAAACCAAGGCATAAAATAGCCAATTCTGAGTATTTTATGTATGACAAAAATATTAAGAAGTTGTAATGAGTAGAGAAGGATTTTAGCAGGTTAAAGACTGCAGGTGTCGAAGGCAGCCAGAGCCTGTGGGGTCTGCAATGCTGCCCCTTCTTGCTGCAGAGAATAATCTGGTTGCCCTTGGCACCAGTACATTCAAAAAATATATACACTACTGTCCAGAACTTATCTTTGGTCAACTGAACCAAAGCATTTAAAACTTCAGTCTCTGTAGTTTTAAAATCTCCTCACTCCTCACATGATTCTCTGCACAGTGAGGGCTGAAAGCCACTGTGGTAAATAATTCAGCAGGATTAACTAGCAGAATGAATTTATCGATCATCTGCACCACTCAGATAACCATCTGCCTTTCATTTTGACCCATAAGCTTTCCTGATACACACCTGCTAACTGAATTTGATCAAATAAGCTTGAGGCATGCTCTCAGAGTACAGAGTCTTTTCTGCCTAACAGGAGATAAAACCTGATGTTTGAGTTTCCTTGCTGTGATAAAACACTGACTGAAAGCCACTTGGAGGAGGGGAGGATTTTCCTACCATCACAGAGGGAATCAGGGTAGCAATTTATAACCAGAAGCCATGAAGGAGTGTTGTTTGTTGCTTCCCATAGGTTGATGCTTAGCTAGCTTTCTTAAACAGCATAGAGCTACTTGCCTAGGGAATGTTACCACCCACAGTGGACTGTGCCTCCTGTATCAGTTACCAATCAAGAGAATTCCACCATCCAAAGCATGGGAAAGAGGAAGGGAGGAGAGAAGAGTTAAGGTTTTTCCTTTTCTTATTTAGTTATAGTGGCTACACATTTATTAATTTATTTCCAGTTACACTTGTCTTTGTGAGTTCAACCTATACTTGATGCTTTAGAAGTCAATGAATTACTTCATTGATTAGTATCTTTTCCAATGTATTAATTTCACATAAGTCACTGACTAATACCATAGTCATTAGCTCATAGGGAACCAGTATTTCTTGTTATGTTATTATGGTTATGTTTCTTTGAGCTGGTACTCTTACTTCATGAACTTGGACCTTTCTAGTCGACCTAATGTATACAGGTGGTAGAGAGTAGCTCATAGAGGTGAGGTCTCATGATTGAGCTCAGTAGCTTTCTAGAGTGAGTTTTATGCTCTGTGGGGATGGAAGACCATTTTGTCTCTTCTTTGAACTAAATGTCTTGTGAGTAAGCAGGAACAGAGAAGAACTGAATTGGAATAATATCCCATTAGATAGGCATCAGGCTGTCAAGGCTGGGAGCATGAGATTCCACATGGTAGACCCATCTTTCTTTAGGTAGATCAAAGGTCCCTGGCCTGAATGTGATCTGCAAATGAAAGCTCACATTGCCGAAAGGAGCAGTAGAGAAGACAGAGACCTTAGTAGCCTGACCTGGTGTCATTGTCCCAATCTGGTCCAAAGAGCTCTGGTTTCACTGTATGTGGAGATATCCTAACTGAAGTTGAAAGGAAAGGGAGGTTCAGGAGAAGGGGTGTGGAGGGGCCTGAAAGGGCCCGTATTTTCCTGTTAACTGCAGTGGCTCTAAAGGCATACAGTTGTTCAGACTTCTCTGTATTGTTTACCGTCCTTGTGGAAGGAGAAAACACCTGACCAAAGCAGCTTGAGGAAGGAGGGGGGTTTACCGTGGCTCATGGTTTGAGGGTGCAGCCCATCGTGGTGGGGAAGGCACGGCGGCAGGAATGAGACAGCTGTCCACACTCACACTCGGGAAGTAGAGAGCCGAATACTGATGCTCAGTCATTCCCGTCTTTATTCAGTCCCCAGCCCGTAGGATACTGTCACATACATTCAGGGTGAGTCTTCTGACTGCCGTTCACACAGTCTAGAAACTCCCTCACAGAGAAGCCCAGGGGTCTCTTTCAAAAGCTTGGTGACTCTAGAACCTATTCAGGTTGATGATCAGTACTAATCAACACATTCTCGTCTCAGAATCCAATAGGAGATTCAGGGTATAACTTAGTCATTCAGCACCTACTTTCAAGAAGGCCTGCTTTGAACCACCACCCCGCCCCTGCAGCACTGCAAAATCAAACCCCAAACAAGCAAAAACCATACTGCCTAAGTAGTCTTGAGTTCATTCAGTCAAAAAGAAGAGGGATTGTCAAGGTGAAGTGCGCCATACAGAAAACTGGACAACAGTGGAAGATTGGTTCACCGCTGTCGTCTCTACTGGTTGTCTCTTGGGCATCGTAGCATTGTTTCAATGTTAACTCTCTCTGTGTACTTCCTGACCCCACCCTCACCCCCACACCACTTTCTTTCTTTCTTAAGTAAAACCATGTGACTTCCAACCTGCAGCCTGGAGTCTATGACAGGTCCTTAAAAACAAAGACGAAACTAACTGTGTTAATAGCTTCCTCTTGGAGCACGCAGGCTTGCTTGCAAGGCCCAGAGGACTCATCTGCCCTAATGGAAGGGTATGGAACCATTCGTCCTGGGAGATGCACTCCATTAAGACAAAGAGGGAGAAGTCATGGGTGGGGGGAGGGCTGTGCCCTGCCGATGAAAGCGGCTGTCAAATTAGCGGGTCTGGAAGTTGTAACACACGTTAGGAACTGCTCAAGTTCACACCAGAGCAACCCGCTCCATCCGTCTTTCTCAGTTTACATTTTAATTGGCTTGTAGTGAAGTTTTTTAAACACCGAGAGATTGCTGACATACACTGTAATATCGTGTGAATAATTGATGGAGGGTTTGCTTAAGACAAGTTTTTTTTTTATTTTTTTCCCTTTGATTTGAGAGTCCAGGGCTGGTAAAGGGGAAGAGGAGGACTGGGAGGTTTGGTGGGAGGGGGCAGGAATAGATGAGCAGACCCAAGTGCATGGGGAGGGAGACTTGGTGGATGTTAAATGCCTCTCTGCTGGTGTAGTCCACGGCGGTGGGGATTTCAGGGGGTTTGTACAATACAGCCTTATTAATAACTATTCTGTCAAGAGAGCTCCCAATTAAATTGAGTTTGGCTTATTCCTCCCTCTTGGTTTCTTCATACGTGCGGATATGAAGTCTCTGCAACATGAGTATTAGATAACAAGGGTAGGTGTTTTCTTGCCTTTTTTCTTTCTTTTTTTTTCTTTCTTTTTTTTTTTGTGGGTAGAGCAGGAACAGTAGTTCGATTTTAATGACTGCTTGTACTACTGAGGATTTGCTTGTTTATGAATGCAAGAGCTGGCATCCCCCCCCCCAGAACTGTCTGTATCTCCCCCCACTCTCCCACTCATCAAGAGAAGATGGAAACTCCTGTCAGCAAGCAGCCATCCTTGCTGTGAACGTGACTCACTCGCTGGGAGTGTTTCTGCTGGACAGCTGAGAGTCTAGAATATCACCTAATTAAGACCTGGGGGAGAATCCACTTCCTCCTCAACAACAGGCATTCCTTCTCATTACAAAAGCGGGAAACAATAGAAAGTACAGAGACTCAGAACAAGCAGATTGAAATCATGATGAGGTAGGTCAGTGTGGTATCTGATCCTTTTCTCTGTCCACCAGTAAACATAATTGCAGTCATATGGGCTGTCGAGAGCTCAGCTCTTTCACCCCGCCATGTTACCTTGTGAGTGCTTTACTTCTTAAATATCCTGTACTATATACTTAGTGTCATTTCGAATGATCAAAGGGCTTTAGCGTGGTGTGATGGAATATGCACCAGCTATCTAGAACCTCATTTGTCTCATGATGTTGGAATAAGGTATTGACAGAGAGGCTGGAGACGTGGCTCCGTGGTTAAGAACACATTCTGTTCTTGTGTAGGATGCTGATTCCGTTCCCAGCTCTCCTATCTGGTGGCTCAGCACCTTCCCTAACTCTTAACTCCAGGTGAACTTGCGCCCTCTTCTGGGCTTCTTTGTCACCTGCCCTCCTAAGAGCAACCCCACCCTACCCCAGCCCCAAACACACACATGCATATAATAAAATATATCCTAAGTAGAATGCATTTTATATTTTAAAATCAATTTTATACAGGTAATTAATAAATATATCCTTCATAAATTATGTTGTTGCTGTTTATTTAATGTTTTTTATTTATTCTGCTCTGAGGAGCAGAATTTCCACATGAAACTAAGTCAGTCTGAGAGAAAGACCAGAAGAGTCTCTGAAATGGTTTTGTCTCGAAAATTAGGATGAAACATATTTTTAATTAGTGAGGTTAATAATTTCCTATTAAAAATGGTGGTGACATTCAATCTGAAGTTCTCTGAGATTATTGAGGTTTCTTTTTTTTTTCTCTTGAGATTTCTTAATCACAAAGCCTATTCATTAGGCTTAATGCAGGCTTATTTTTTTCTTTACCAATTGATAGATAAGTACCTAAGACCTCATGTAATCAGTTGAGATACTATAAATGTATTGCCTGTCAACTGCAATAAAAGAAAAGAAGGCAGTTAATTAAAGGGATGTCTTGCTGTTAAACCAACTTGCAGTCAATTGCTTGTAAGTAATGTTTAGTTTGACGGGCAGTCAAAGGGTAAGGAAATCAGTGTTCCGGCAAGACCGGCTTCTGAAACATAAATAAGAGAATGGTTTTATTGGGGTGGAGGTGAGTGGACTAACAGTTGGCACATTTTTTTTTCTTTTTATAAAAAAAAAATTCATTAGCTGTGCATTGGTGGTCTATGCCTTTAATCCCACAATTTGGGAAACAGAGTCAGGAAGATCTCTGAGTCAAGGCCAGTTTGGTCTACAGAGTGAGTTCTAGGACATCCAGGGCTACATACACATAGAAACCTTGTCTTGGGGCAGGCGGTGTGGATAAAAGCATATTTGTATGTTAGGAAAGAGGGAAGGGGATGGAAATATGGCTCAGCAATTAAAAGCACTTGATACTCTTCCGGAGAACCCTGTTTGGGTTCCCAGGGCCTGTTTCTAGTGGCTCACAACCACCTGTAACTCCAGCCGCTCTGGCACCTTCTTCTGGCCCCCTCAGGCACCAACACGCACACACACACACACACACACACACACACACACACACACACACACACACACCCTTGCGAGAGAGTGAGAGATTAAAACCAAGAAGACCTTAACATGTTCAGTCTGTTTGGGACCTTAAAGTAACTCAACTCTTGTCCTACCTGGGACAGTGATTTTTCTCCCAATAATAGTCTGGCTTCAAAATGGCCACTTGCATGCTTTCAAAAGAATGTAAGTCAGTAAGGCAGGAAGTCCCTAGGCCAAGCTCTGTTCTCTGAAGCTGGAATTCATCCTCCACAGAGCCAGTGGAATGTCTCTACCAGCATATCAGGTCTTAGGACAACTGCCCTTTCCAAGCCCCTAGCTACCTCTCTTGCTTGGGGGAAATACACTCCACACTGTGTTCTATTCTTCCTTGAGGTGTGTGTGTGTGTGTGTGTGTCGCACGCGTGCAAACATGGATGGTGGACAGAAGTCCATGCCAGTGCTTTCCTCTATCATTCTCTACCTTCATTTTTGACCCTGGAACCCACCCTTGCACCTAGGCTCACTGGTCAGCCAATCCCCACAGTTGTTCTGTCTCTGCCTTCCAGTGCCAGACACATGCAGCCACACCTGACTTTTACATGAAAGCCGGATCTCTGAACTCAGGTTCTCATGCTTCCAGAGGAAGCACTTTACCCCCTCAGTCACCCAGCCCTAATACACACACACACACACACACACACACACACACACACACACATATTTGTAATGGCAAGCTGGTAGGCAACACAACTTCCAAAGGAAGTTTCTTTCGAAAGACATGGAACAGACCCATTATTTTAAGTTTTGAACATTCATGGAATAAAGAACACATCCACAGGAGAAGGATTTTCCTGTGTAAAATCACACGGATATAAGAGTCCAGAGTCGTCAGAAGCCCGGGCTGTTTTTTGTTCCTCTCAGAGGCCTCTGCACTCTGGAAACCAAGCAACCTGAGCTTTTGCAAGTGCCCACATCAAAATGTGTTTACCTGGCAAGGGTAAGCCAGCCTCACTTAACCTCACTTACTGGTTTTTATTCTTTGTGCACGCTGTCCACTATTTCATAAATAAGAAATTTTTTTCCCATTCCAGTCTTGAGCCCAGCTTGGCAGTGTGGAATGTAGGAAAAGGCATAACTCACAGCCACTCCCTGGACGGGCCTTCCAAGACGCAAAGTTAATATGTCAGTAGCAATATTTGTGATGATCCCTCCATTCAGTGGAAGAAAAGTATTTATTCCTCTGAAAAGAAGGAAAAAAAAAAAACAGGTATCAGGTGAGTTAATGCAGGCTGAATGGGAGCTGAACAGTATTCAGAATCCAGACATGTTAAGTTAGATAAGACATTGGAGATTCGCTTTCTTTCCTGGCCTTTTAAAGAAATAGCAGTTTCCACTGGCTGGTGGTGGCACATGCCTTTAATCCCAGCCTTGGGAGGCAGAGGCAGATTAATCTCTGAGTTGGAGTCCAGCCCGATCTATAGAGTGAGTTTCAGGACAGCTGGGGTACAGAGAGAATCCTGTCTCTCACACACAAAAAGACAGTAACTTCTTCGGGCTGGAGAGATGGTTCCCAGCCCTCACCCACCACCCATGACCAGAAGCACCACCATAATAATTTCCTAAAAGATCTTGACTTAACAACTAGATTTGAGAAAGGGAGAGGCGAGATTTTCTTGAATGAGTAAGCTACTCAGATTTCTATATTGTCACAAGGCTAATTCCTTAATGTCATGAAGACATGAATGGAAAGGATGTCCCCACTAAACTGATAGACGTATAGCAGCATCCTTGGCTGTTACTTGAAGCTTTAAATTGGCTCTGTGTGAACTTCTTGTGGATCTCTTTACCTGCCTACACTTTGGTTCTCAACATAAAACTTATTAACCCTGCCTCCTAGAGCATGGTTAAACAAACTTATTCTGTAAAAGTCATATAGTAAGGGCTGGAGAGATGGCTCAGTGGTTCAGAGCACTGGCTACTCTTCCAGAGGACCAGGTTCAATTCCCAGCACCCACATGGCAGTTCACACCTGTCTGTAACTACAGTTCCAGGGTTTCTGGCGCCCTTACATAGACATACATGCAGGCAAAACACCAATAAACATAAACATGCATTGTTTTAAAAATTACAATAAATTATAAAATTATGCAAAAATTCAATAGTAAATCATCTCTGCGGGCGTACGTGGATGCTCGTGAGCTTGCACTTGGAGTTGTGTGTATAGGTGCACATGGACATGCGTGTAAATACACATGCGAATGTCACAGGACAATCTCAGCTCAATTTTTCCTTAGCCACTATCCTCTTTATTTCTTACTGTTGTTTTTTTTTTAATTGTTTGACAGATTCATATATTTAAATAATGAATTTAGTTGTTTCGACCCATGATTCTCCTCTCTTCTCCATCTCTTGCTGGAATCCTTCTCACATAAAGTTCCCCTCCTGTTCACATGTCTTCTTGTGTGTGACCATCAGAAATCCTTTCTCAAGCCTGTTTGTAGGGTTATTATTTGCCGGAGAAAGGGCAACTTATCAGAGGCTCCGCCACTGAATAACATCCTTCTTCCACCAACCATTAATTACCAATAGCTTTTGGGGAGAGGTGGAGCATCATGGACCCTCCTTCATCCACGATAGATTGTTGAAGTGCAGTAAACCCCAGCTGCAGCATGCTCGTGAGCACAATGAGTATTTCATTTCTGGAAGGTATCTTTTCCTGCGCATGTCTCCATCCTCTGGCTCTTCTATTTCTTCTGCCCTCACTTCTGTGATGTTACCTGAGCTACACCTTGTTTTATTGAAACAGTCTCTCACTGGCCTAGAAGTAGCCAAGTACACTAGGCTGCTGTCCAGGATGCTCCAGGGATCTTTCTGTCTTTGCCTCCCCATCTCTGGGAGTGACAAACATACACTACCACATCTGTTTTGATTGCTGTTTTGTTTTGTTTCTGTGCCGGAATCAAACTTGTGTCTTTGTGCCCATGAGGAACTCACTTTGCTCTCCGACACGGTTCCCTTGTTCTCTGTGTGAGCATCTTACTATTTCTCTTTACCCTCCTTCTCTGTGGTACTAAACACATGGCTTCATTATTTCTGTCTTGGGCAGAGATGAGCAAACTTGATCTATGAACACCAACAAGTATTTTAGCTTTTACAGCCACATACGGCTCTGTCCTGTGTCCTTCATTCCCCACGTCCAACAATTTGCAAATGCAAGAAATAACTTCATATAGTGTACAGAAATCGAGTGTGGGCTGAATTTGGTCTGTGGGCTACAGCTTGCCAATGTACATCCTGGGGAATCCTGAAGCACTGTCTGAGATGTGTGCACGTATGCTCTTGGTCTCCCAGTTTTCCTCTCTGCTGTGGCTTTGTTCTCTCCTGGTCATTGGCTGTCTGAGTGGTCCCCAGAGCCATACTCCTGTGATGCAATGGTGTGAAATGGTGTTATCTGCTGAAGGCCTGTGCGTATCTTTGTGGGGGGTGGACATCACTAATTAGCCTGTGCCTTTTGTGCCTTTATCCTTTATCTTGAATTGGGTTCTGCTAGGAGAGGACAAAAAAAGTCCTTAATTACAGTGATGTTTTCCCGATTTTCAACAGTTACCTGATGGAGAGCGGAGGACCCTAAAGGGGAGCTGTCAGTTTGTGGGTGTGTTCAGGAACCACCCGATGATTTTCTTTTTCTTTCCTAAGCATTCTATGGTACTGAGTTCTCTCAACCGAACCCCCAGGTCATTTCCCTTATCCGTCATCTGACTCGAGACATATGGCCTGTGTAAAAGGTGGCAGGTGTCCACCAATCAGATCCTGACACTGATCTGATGTGGTTTTGTAGAGTCTCGCTTACTTATTTGTGAATTGCCCTAATTGCAGCCTCTAGACTGTCTTTTTGGAATGTTTCCTGTTTTCCTAACCAGACAATAAGTAACTCTCACCGAGAACATGTTCTCCATTCTTTCTTGAAAGTCTGAAGCTGTTGGTGCAGTAACAACACTTTTATGGAATTACCTACTAGTGTTCTTACAGGCACACATATAAACCTGTTATAAAGCTTTCCATTTTGATCACTTTAGCATGTAAGTTCTCACATGTTGTGCAAATATTGTCACCCTACATTAGTATCATTATCAATCTTCAGATCTTTTTCTTTGCCTTCCTAAATTGAATCTTCATGATCATAAACCGCTAAGTCCCTGTCTTTCCTTCTCCAGCTCGTTCATCCGTCCTCCACTTCTTGTTTCCACTATCCTAGATACCTTATATAGATGCAATCGTATTTATTTATCCTGCCGTGAGGGGCCTTTCATGTAGTAATTATCCTCAAGGTTCGCCTGTGTTGTGCCTATATCAGAATGCCTTTCTCATTTTGCGTTTGATCTCTGTTGCTATGAGAAAATACACATAACTCTGATCAAAAGAAACTTAGGGGAGGAAAGAAAGGGTTTATTTCAGCTTGCGGGTTGCAGACCATCACTGAGAGAACTTAGGAACTCAAGTGGGAATTGAAGCAGAAACCATGGAGGAATGCAGCTTGCTGGCTATCTGTCAGGGTCATGCTCAGGTAACTTTCTTATGCAGTTCAGAGTGACCTGCCCAGGGAGTGGCACCTCCCATAGTGGACTGGACCTGTATCAATTAGCAATCAGGACAGTCCCTCATAGACATCCCACAGACCAATCTGATAAAGATACTGAACTGAGACTCTTTTCAGGTGTTTTGGTGTGTCATCTTGAAAGTTAGTCATAACAAAGCTGGATAAAAGTCTACTGCAGTTACACTCTCCATTTGTTTGTGCATTCATCAATGGGCACATGGTTGCTTGCACATTGTAGTTGTTCTGCATTAGAGTGAACACACTTGAGTGTAGGGTTTCATCTCTGTTGTGTATGTAGTCTGAAGTGATCTTTGCAATACTTTTGAATCTGTTAATATGAAAAGTATTTTTTAAAGTTTTCTGATCTTTAAGTTTTTAGGGGGCTATGGGAGGTAGGACTGGGGACCCAACCTAGGATCATCCTCCATGCTGGGCAAGTCAGTTCTCTACCACTGAGCATCAGCCACAGCCCTTGTTTTAAGCATTTTTGGCTATTCTTTTTATGTCATCTATCCATAACACAGCATAAATTTTCATCATAAAGAAATCTTGTTTTTAAATGCAATACACAAAAAATATCTAAATAATCAACCCTCTATTCATCCTGTGCTCCAGGCCCTAAGCTGAGATATTTATGTAGATTGATTTATTCAAGGCTGTCTGCACACTAACTTTATGTTACAGAAAAAGAAAGACTTAAAGAGGTTGAGAGAGCTATCCGTAGTCACAGAATGGTGTGGCAGATAGGGTTCTCCTTTGGAACCCAACAGCTGAAAATATCATGAAGCCTTTCATGAGAGTAGGCCACACTCACGCACACACTCCTTTTTACTTCCCATGCCAGGATTACCTTTCAAAGTTCAAAATCAAGACTGGCAAGATTGTTCAGCGAGCATTCCTGCCCACCCCGAAGGCCTGAGTAAGATCCTGTGGACTTACATAATGGAAGAAGAAAACTAACTTCTTCTACCTGTGCCCTGTAGCATAAAGACATGCATGTGTGTACATAAGCAAGCACCCTGACACACACTCAATAAATTTTTTCAAAGTTAAGTTCAAAATAAAACACTATAATAATATATAAAATTCCATGAGAGCTCTAAAGTGCCATGAACACGTGTAGTATTCACATTAGGTCTACTGATGTGATTTGTTAATAACTGTAGGAAGCAAAAGACATCTAGAGTTGTGTGCGTGTGTTCTTATGTGTGTACGAGTGTGTATATGCCCTGTCCATGCATGTATCTGGAAGTTAGACATCAACAGCAGAACACTTTTTTAAAACTCCCCACCTTGTTTGAGATGAGGTCTCTCGTTGAATCTGGAGCTCATAGACTGGACAAGCCTGGCTAGCCAGTGAGCCCTAGGAATCTGCCTGATTACAGGCATTTGTCACAAACCCTTTCCATGGAGATCTGAATTCAGTGCCTCTGCTTCAACATCAAGCAGTTTCCCAACTGATCCCACAGTCAGCCCCGAGACATGGTGAATTTTAAGCTATGGTCTGAACGTGATGCCGACTCCCCCAGGGTCTGTATTTTTGGTTTTGCTAGAACACTGTTTCATAGGTCCATATGTTCATCTTCATATTCTTGACAAGGGCACTGCCTTTTGAACTGCTGTTAGGCATTTCATGACTCCTTTGAGTTTTTGCCAGGGATAAGCCAGGTTTTCTCGTTGCCACCCACTGTTGCCTCAGGATAGGAATCGATGCCAAACACATAACAAATTGTCCTGTGGAAGTTTCTAGAATGGATTTGTGTCTTTTAAGGAGACAGAACTGAGGCTGTTATCTGTGTTGGTCCTAGGCTTCTATGGAGAAAGTATTCTGGCTGTAAATAAAAAGTGAACTACAGTATCACGTGAGGTATACTGGCTGCCTTGACAACTCATCACCCCCCCCCCGCCCCACGGTGGTTGGGTGATTTTACTCTCAGCCAAACACTGCTGTACCAACAGGAGGGAAGATGGATTTCTAAGTCAGGCAGCAGATTTCTCCATCTTCAGTGTCCATCATGGTAAATTCCAAGTGTTCTCCAAGCTCCACCAATATTGCTCTCTCTTGTAATCTTATTCCTTAAGAAGGCACGAGCTAAAATGTCCGCCTGCTTTATTGGTTTTGCCATGGCTGATAACCATTCTGTATTTGGTGAGTGTCAAAAATGTGGAAATTATTTAGATCTGCCCCAAATCATGATCAGGGAGACAATTGGATTCTTTTTAAGCCAGATTCTCCAGGGTGTAGACAAACCAATGTTAAGCAATGTCTGCAGTGGTTTGATGGATTTATATTGATTGTTTGATTTATTGACTTATGCAGCTCTCTTGGAGTCCTTTAGCATCCAGCAAGCGAAAACAGACGGTTTCAGAATCACTCTTGACTTGAGCACAAATGACATTCTCCTCTTTTCTGATTCATGTGGCTCCAGACTTAACCCGAATCAGTGCAAACACTGGAACACTGGTTCCCTTGGAGCCTCAACATGCTTAACATGCAGGGCAGGTAGAGCCGCTGGTTTAAGCATCAGGAGAAACTGGTAATTTCACTTGCATGTGTTGGTTCTTGTTTCATTTCAGGAGAAGTTGAGTGATGGAGACTTGGCCTGGAAGCCAGCCTCCAGCTCTGACGTCTGATGGTAACCACAGGAACCATCCCCCCTTCCTGCTGGCAGGGCTGGGCTGAGTCTGTGGCTGTGATCTCAGGGGAGAGCTGTGGTCTGCAGCTTTGAGTCTGTGACAGGAAAGCTAAGGTGACCCTGCAATATTCCAACTAGAGAGAGCTGTCACATCCAAGGCATCCACAGGGTCACAGACACATAACCCAGCTTGAACTGGCAGCTGGGGACCTGTTGCAGGCCAGGTGTCAGAAACGGGTAAATATCAAATGGTATCTGATTAAAAACAGGAGGAAGCTGGCGTCCTTTACCAGCTACAAGGAGCCAAAGTCAGCTGAATGGCGTTTATGTCTAGAGGACTCAGAAGCCACATGACCCAGCTGAAGAAGCATTCAAAACTTATCCAAACTATAGCAGTGCAATTTCAAGAAGTACCCTTTCAAGAACGTTTATCTTCGGTTTAGGATTATATAAGCATATTTCTCTTAAAATGACCACACATCTGTTATTTTAGATAAGTATGTTATACATGATACTTGTGAAGATAGTCATCTTGGGTGCCCTCTGAAGCCAGATCCTGGCAGTGACAACTGGTGTCAACATGAAAACGGAGCTCTCACCTCAAAGGGGATAGCAGATGGTTTATTCTGGAGACTGGTATGAGTGACCATGGCCAGGGAACACAGATTTAGGTTACCTTAAACTCTGTGTTGCGACATGCTAACCATTCCGGGAGTCCTTAGAGTAACACCATTGAGAAAAATCGTTACTCAAAATGATTTTCAAGTGCATTGGTTGAAATAGTAGGTAGGTGGGACCAGTAAAGCAGAGGAAATCGCTGCTACAGGCCTCTGATGTGAGGGTTGTTTTTTACATAAACACAGTCCAAAGGGATTTGTTTGTTTGTTTGTTTACCTTTTATCTGTTAGCCAGGCACATTGCTCGATAAGGAATGTCCAAGAAGGGAGACAAAGACAGCTCAAGATACTTCAGTTAGGCTCTGAACCTGCATCACTCCAGCCTCTCCACACCACAGTGGCTGAAATTCTTAGCAGTTACTCAGCTTGCTAACGGTTCGGGTTGAGGTGCTGTTTTTTCTCGAGACTTAAATCACACTAGATAACTCATGTTCTTATCTAATGGACCAGATCTGGTTCCTACTCGAATTCATTTTTTATTACATCAGGGAAAATACTGAAAGAGGAGAAAGAACTAACATAGATAGTAAGGGAAGTGTCACAATTAGATATCTGAATTTTACAAGATGGGTAGTTGTGTCCTTACGATATTGACAAGGTAGAGAGGAGAGATAAGGATGAGCCAATGGGTTAACAATGGCTCAGTCAGTGGTGGAGAAGTCAAAACTAAAGCCATGTAGAAATGCCTCGCATCTGGATAGGAGTCCAGAGAGTGAGCTATAGAACTAACTCTGTTAGAATCTAGTGAGCTCAACCTGCGATGTAGCTCAGTTAGAACACTTGAGTAGCACACAGGAGACCGGAGGTTGTCTTCTGAGCCACACAATGCAACATGGCACATGAATACACACACATTTCTTAAAAGAAACTATAGTGCTTTTTTTTTTTTTTTATTTTTTGAACTACAGCCTTGCACCCCTTGCTTATTACATAACCCACTAGCCCACGGAGGGCTTATTCATTTAACAGTCGTTTCTATCTTAGGAGGAGTTCGCAGCAGAACTGTTCAGCACCTCAGAGGCATTCTTCACAGCACAGACCTCCTGCTAGCACTAATTAGCCACAGAATTCCCCACCCAAACCCCCAGTGCCTGTGCTGTGCAAAAAAAAGTCTGCTCTTCCACGGTAAGGGTGATGCCCGACTCTGTCTAGAGACATCTGCGGGTGGCACGCAGTGTCAGGGTGGTGGTAACTCTTGGAGGAAGCAGTGCGCTGAAATATGACCTCCACAGAGCTTGGGTGACTGGCTGTTTGCAGCCTCCTCTCCTGTGGGAAGCAGGATCTGTCTCAGCTAGCACCTTTGGATGCTAACACAATTATTGGTCAGCAGCTGAGAAGAGCCACTAGTGGTCTGTTAGCAATTGGCCCCAGGCACCCACCCTCCAGCCCTTCGAGCTGATGATGAGTGTGGGTAGCAGCCTCAGATAGTCCATTAGAAAGAACAGAAGGAAGGAGGCGGAGCGTGGGAGGGAGGGAGAAGAAGAGAGCATGGGAGGGAAAAGGGAAGGGAGGACAGAAAGGTGGAAGGGATGGAGGAAGGCCAAGAAGAAGAAAGAAAAGAGAGAGGATGGGAAAGGTAAGAGAGAAATGGAAGGAAGGGAGGAAGGGAGATAAACGGAGGAGAAGGAAAGAAGGGCAGGAAAGGAAGGCAGACCCTGATTTCCTACGCTTGTTGCTCGTCTCAGTGAAGTGAAGCTTGTCAAGAATACCCCCCACTGCCCCTTCCTGCTGCTCCTGCCAGGGGGACCAGCCAAGGCTTTTACGCAGGCGCTCACAGTCTCCTGTGTTCCATGGCTCTGCCATTTGCTCAGTGGGGGGACGTTTTCCTAGCCAAGCAGCACACCGCTCTGCCTGAGGGATTGAGAACATATTGCTTGGCAGGTGGGCCCGCTCAGACACACTGACTGTTGTTTCAGCAGTGACAGGGAACATATATCACGCGGGCCCATTATGCCAGCGTAAATCCATGGTAACCTGTTCAAAGGACTGCAACCAACTAACAACATGTTTGGGTCTTAATAGGTGATATTTTTGATATACATAATTGGGATCTGAGAAGTAAGGCTGTGTGACAGGCCACTCTTTTACCATCTTAACGAAAGCTGGGCCTGCAGGAGAATACCATTCTCATGGAGCCACAAGCCCAAAGATGACTGGATGGAGTCCTAGCAGTACTGCAGGCAGCATGCGTAGGCAACGGGTGTTGCCTGGAGCTCATCCCAGCAGGGAAAGCAGCCCTCGCTCCTGAGGTCTTCTCTCTGCTCATTGACACTCTGCACTGATGGACAAAGGATCCCCTGGGATGGTCAGTGAACAGTGTCATAGCTTTCCCCTCCATAGCTTCTCATGGGAGCTCAAGTGGACAGGTGAGCCTCTGAGCAATCTCCTCTGGTCATTGTCAAGAGGAGATACCAGGACCTGAAGATGTGGCTCGGTGCTAAAAGAACTGGCTGCTCTTAAAGAGCATCTGGGTTCAGGTCCAGGAACCCAGGTCCCAGAGATGTGCACCCTGCCAAGCTGGAAAGCATTATTGGTGACTTAACTGGATTCAGAGTCACCGAGGTCACACACCTCTGGGTTGTCTGTTGAGGCCATTTCCAGAGGCGCTTAGCAGGGGAGGGAAGACCCACCACCCTGCATGTTGGTGGTGCTACTACATTTCCTGAGTTCCTGAAAGGAATAAAAAGCGGAAAGGGGGAAAATAATAAAAGCACGAGCATTTTTCTGTCTCTCCTCCTGCTCTATCCAGATGTGAGCAAGCTGCCCACACTCTGTAACAAGGCCTTTCCTGCCATGGTGGGCTGCATCTTCGTAAACCCGGTCCAAGATAAACCCTTCTCCTCCTCCTCCTCCTCTCCCCCTTGTCAGCTGTTTGTCCACAGCTTGGAGAAAAAATGGCCAGTATTAAAGTCCATGACCTAAGTGTGATGGGGCTTGGTGCCACGAGCCTGGCTGTGTCCCCATGGGAAGGAAGTTCACTTGACATGGAGGAGAAATCTGTCACCACACTGCTTACAGAAAACAAGCTTTCCCAGAGTTCCTAGAAGTGGACTGACGATGGCGTACAAGTTCCCAAAGTGTTGTCTTTGTTCAGAGTCATGGGCCCGGTCCTCATTTTCCACAGCCTGTGTTCCTGTGCTCCCATCCAGCTGACCCATTGTAAGCTTTACCTCCCATCCTAGTTCCATTCGTGGTGTGAGTGTGTGTGTGTGTGTGTGTGTGTGTGTGTGTGTGTGTGTGTGTGTGTGTGTGTGACTTCAAAACCTTGAACAAAGTAGCTTAAGGGGCTGACAGTCAGTGTGAGGACGTCACAGTGGCAGGAACTTGAAGGAACTGGTCACATTATATTCAGAACCAAGAGCAACATGCAGAGAATACACACATGCTCATTTATCCCCTTTTCCCCGTCTTCTTCAGCTCAGGATCCTCTTGCCTCTGCAGTGAGCAGTTCTTCCCATTTCAATGAACATAATCGAGATGATCCCCTGTAGACACACCCACAGGGCAACCCTCATTTAACACTCTTTTTTGGTAGTTTCTGTTAATTTGACAACTAAAACTTACCGTCAGACCTCCCTCATGTCATCATTATTATATTTCTGCTTCTTTATTCTGCTGTCTCTCCTTAGAGACAAGTTACCTACCCTCTCCTTGCTTAGCCAAGTGCTAGCCCTACGGGAGAAACAGAAGGAATGGTGAAGGCAGATGCACAATCCCAGGAGAGTAGCCTCGAGGAAGAAGGCCACTGTGGAGTTCTTGTCGTCTATCCCTTTGCTTTCTCCTAACAAACTGCATTGCTGCTGTTTCTGCCAGTCCTGTCAGTTAAGTTACTTTAAGTGGTATAGGGTTTATTTTAACTACTCTTCTACCAGCCAAGAGAACCACGATCATCTTTGCCCAGTATGCATGAAACACTGTTCTCATGCTAGCGTAGAAGTGGTTTCTTTAGAGCACATTAGAAAGCATCTTCAAGACCTGGATCTGGTGGCACAGGCCTTTTGAGGATGCTAATGTATAAAGGCAACAGTTTCAAGGCTAGCCTGGGGAAACTAATGATGCTGACTCAAAAGTAAAAAGAGAGCCAGGAATGCAGTTTTAGACACTTGCCTAGAATAAACCAGTTATGGCACAAGGGCATGGCTCAATGGTAGAGCACCTGCCTAGACCCCTCCAGTGAGGGCCTGTGGTGTGGCTCAGTGGTAGAGCCCCTGCCTAGAATCCCC
>NC_022010.1:25740587-25743381 GCF_000317375.1 Microtus ochrogaster
CCTAGAATCCCCCAGTGAGGGGCTGGGGTGTGGCTCAGTGGTAGAGCCCCTGCCTAGCATGTGCAAGGCCCTGAGTGAAAAATAATAAAAGGAAAGAAAATCTCATGAGACCTAAGACTTTCTTAAGTAGGGGAATCATGGAGAAGATCATTAGGAATGTGAGATGCGGCAGAGATGAGAGAGCTGTGTTCTGGGCAGCCTGGCTCGGAGCCATTATTGTGAGGTACTCGGGCCTCGGCACACCCTTTCAGTAGCTGCCACCCACTCCAGCGGCTGCCATGTGTTCTGGAATGTCTGCTCAGCAGTATGGAGGGTTTGACACAGCTGATTGCCAACTAGGAAAGTTTCACTTAAGCATCCTTTGGTGTTCTTTTGCTTCTCCTTTATCCGTATTTCTGGAGTATGTCTGTGTGGTGTATACAGCTGTAGTGTCCTATGCTGAGGCTAGAACAAACGTCAAATGCCCTGTGCTAGCACTGTCCACCTTGTGGCCTTGAGACACGGTTTCTCACTGAAGCTGGGTCCAGGCTGGCAGCCAGCAAATCCCATACAGAAAGCTCCAAAAAATTTATGTATGGAAAGAGAATACATTCGGTACATTTACATACTCATAAATCCTACTGCTATATTATTTTTCTGGAAAATAGCTTTATTTTGCATACCATCAAGTTGACCTTTTAAGTTCATCTTCTTGTTTCTGTCTGATACAGTGCCTGGTTTACAAGCAACTGTATCCCAAACCAGCTTTTTATGTTGGACACTGGATTTGAACTCAGGTTCACACAAGAGTCTTTACATACCGAGCCATCTCTTCACCTTAGACTTAGACTGTTCTGTCTTTTGATACTGGAGGCTGTGAGACCTGTCGTAGAGATTAAGAGTTTGTATTTGTATGGTACTCAACATACCAACAAGTGTGGCTTGTCTGGATGCAGTCTTGATTCAAATTCTGCATGGTTAAACTCAGCCCAGGGAGTGTGCTGGTGTGGGTAATGACAGAGTCCTCTGGACTCCTCCTTCTCAGACAGACTCTCTTTAAAATATCACTGTGGATTAGATGGATGGTCTGAGGAGCCTTCAAGCTGCTTAAAAAAAAAATTATGTACGGAAAGAAAATTCATTCAGAATACTTACCCGTTCGTAAATTCTACCCCTGAAATATTATTTTTCTGGAAAATGGCTTTATTGAGAGATGGCTCACAATGCCATAAAGTTCACCTTTTTGAAACACACAGTTGAATGACTGTTAGTATATTCAGACATTCAGTAGCTCAAATGATTATCACTGCAATTTAATTCCTGAACGTTTGCATTAATGACAAGAAAACACTCACGTGGCTTTTCTCTGATCTTTATTAATATTTTCTTTTTCTGATGAACTATCTATTCTAGGCTTGCTAATCACTCCTGGCCCGTTTACTCTGCCACCCCATTCCGAGGACCACTGGTCCACTTTCCGTCTCTGTGTACCTGACATTTCCTCTCTCAGATATTCTAAGCTGACTGATCCTGAGTGCAGCGCAATTACGTTTTCACACGTCTTTCTTTCAGTCTGGTGGTTCCAGAGTTTCAGGCACTTTTGATGAGGAAAACTCTACTTTTTTCGAACTTAACTTACATTCCCTTTGTATAACATTAAATCATGCCTCCTTGCTTGTGCTCTTGGTTTTTTGTGTGTACATGAGGGTCTTAGTTGAGATCTTTATTGCAGTGGTAAAATACTATGACCTAAAGGATCTTGGGAAGGGAAGGGTTTATCTCAGCTTACATTTTCTCATTACAGTTCATCAGCAAAGGAAGTCAGAGCAGGAACTGCAGCAGAAGCCATGGAGGAATACTTCTTCCTGAATTATTCCTTATGGCTTGCTCAGCCTCACTTAAACCCCCTAGGATCAACAGATGCTAGCACAGCCCATAGGAGACCTGGGCTGCTCCACATCATTAATCAGAAAATGTTTGTCCAAAGGCCATGCTTGTAGGGCCATTACTTTCAGTTGAGGTCTCTATCCCCAAAACTGGACAAAAAAAATGAACCAGTACAATGAGTGTACACATGTACATGTATAAGCATGTGGTATGAGTGTGAAGTCCAGAAGCTGATGTCAGAGCTCACCAAATTAGCTCAGCTGGCTTGCCAGTATGTCCCAGGGGTTCTCCTGTCTCTACCTCCCCACAGCTGGAATTACATTTGGCCACCATATCTGGCTTCTTAATGTGTGTTTTAGCGGGGGGATCCAGCTTGCATGCTCATGCTTGTGTGGCAAGCACTCTGCCAACGGAGCCTCTCCCCAGCTCTCCACCAACCGAGCTTCTCCCTAGCTCTTTGTTTTTGGTCTTTACCCTTCTCTATTTTCCTTGTGTTAAGCTATGTCTATGAGTGTCTGCATATGGATATGTGCACCTGAGTACGGGTGCCCATGGTCACCAGAAGAAGACATCAGGCTCCTAGAGCTTGAACTTACAAAAGGCTGTGAGAGACGGTACGTGGGTGCTGGGAAATGAACTCAGTAGTTCATGCTCTTAACCACTGAGCCAACTCTCCAGCCCCCACATCACCAGCTCAGTGTTTCCCCCAACTTAACTGCAGGATAAAAGCATAACATTCCTGTGATCCTTCTCAGATTTACCTTCTCATTCATCGGAACATCGCACATCCACCCTGTCTCTAAGATGAGCCTTGCTTTGTGCCCTCTGGTCTGGTCTGGTCTTTCCAGCCTTCCTTCTCCAGAGCTGGCTGTTGCCTGTTCCTTTGCTTCCTCTTTTTTTTTTTTTTTTTTTTTATTTTTATTTTTAT
>NC_022010.1:25743757-25755869 GCF_000317375.1 Microtus ochrogaster
ACATCCCCATTGTCTCAGAATGTGGGTGTACCCCTCGCGGTCCTGAGTTCCTTGCTCGTGCTCCCCCTCCTTCTGCTCCTGATTTGGACCAAGGAAGAAAACACAAACTGCTTCCTCTTTTTCACTTGCAGTAACACTCCACATTCATATCTGCTTCCCTCCTGATGCCCTTTTGGGTTCTCCACCTATTTCCCCCAGCTTTTTACCACCAGTTCTTTAGAAAGCAGTTTACTTTCTGTGGGTGCTTTATCTCCCTACTCTGTTTCTTCCTTTATTGGTTTACTATAATTTTGCTGCATGCAATTCATGGCGTTTCTAAATTTCTAAATCTCAATTTTCTTTGTCTCTTTCCCCATGACCATAAGGTGGTACAGAATTCTTTTGACAAGTACTTTCTCCTTTGACTTCTACACCTTTGACTCCAGTGTTCAGTGCCTTCCCAAATATAGCTGCCCACTTCTTTCTCCATCTTTCTGTTTTCTCCATTTCGATTCTCATTGCGCCATATGGTTCCTCTCCGTGTGGATAAAGTCCAGAATCTCTTCTCCCCTCTGATGTCCTGCCAGCTCTCAGACTCATCACTTACAACAGAACTCACACACACCCTGGCAGACGCCGTCTTCCTGAGTTCCTGCCACAGTGCAGCCCATGTCGGAAGCCGGACATCTATCACCTCCGTGCCTGCCAAAGATGACAGCCATCGTGTACTCAATAGCTCTTGGGTTCCATCTTGGCTGAGGCTCTCCATCCATCATCTCTGCTCCTCCTTGCCCTCATCCAAGTCCAAGCCTTCACTCCTGTGCTCCAGACTGTCACCAGACACACTTCTCACCCTGTTCCATTCCATCTTAACATGTCTGCCAAGTCACAGTCGTCCCCCAGCAAATGTCTTGTTATATTGTTTTCCTAATCAACATTCTTTCAAATCCCTCAAGCCCTTCTGATCGCCTTAACTGGGTTATGAGATTCCACAACGCAAATCTTTCCGACCTTGTTTTTCATTCCTCCACATAGACTCTATGTTGTAGCATAGAGCAAAACTGAGACCCTTCCTTCCTGTTTTTCTCAGATCCGAGCACCAACATGTCCTGAATCTTTAATCTAAACCAATCCTTTATTCATATGACTGTTTAATTCTTATGCATATTAATTGGACATAAGACTACAGTTGACGTTTTTATATATGTATATGAATATATTTTGATGTTATTCACCACCTATGACTCTCTCTACTTCCTCTGATCCCCTTCCTCCTCCCACTCTCTTCTACTTTTTATGTCTTATTTTTGTGTGCGATCCAATGAGTGTGACTAGGGTTGCTTACAGGAGCATGGTGAGCTCCTTTACAGGAGTACAAGCTACTTACTGCTGAATAATATCACCCCACCTCCGTGACCATAACTTTTAGTAAGATCCTAAGGAAGAGGCAGGACCTCAGCTGCTTCCCCTTCGCTAGCCTTAACTGCCCATAAATCCCGAGGGAAGGGTCTATCTCTCCCCTCCCCCCGGCAACTGTTAATTGTCTATAAATCCTCGGAAAGGAGTGGGAACCTAAGAGCCCCTTCCCTCTCTATCAACCATTAACTGTCCGTATATCCTTGAAAGGGAGGGCCAGAGCCTCAGGAACCCTTCCTACTCGATGATGGGATATTTATTTCTTCCTCAGCTCTTAGATGTTCAATTCTTTTATCTCTGTGAGATCTTTTTAAAATAGATTTTCTTGCTCCTTTGGATTTCCAGAATTTTGTGTGTGTGTTCGCTTAAAGAACAGGAAAGGACTTTTTGTTCTTTTAAATTTTAGTGCGTGTGTGTGTGTGTGTGTGTGTGTGCGCGCGCGCGCGCGCGCATTGTGCTGGGTTGTGGAAGAAGATGTGGAGGAAAAGATAACTTAAAAGAGTCAGTTTTCTCCTTCCACTCTGTGGGACGTGGGGTTTGAACTCCAGTCGTTGGGCGTGGCAGCAGGCTCCTCTCCCGAGCCCTCTTGCTGTCCTGTATCTTTCGCACTTTGTCTTCTACTGAAGTCGGTGCAATGTCTTGTTTCATGTGGTCCCCTAAAGTAGAGGTGCACTTTTCATTGTTACATTTCCTAATATAGCAATAGTGTATCTTTAATGTCCTGTTCTCTAAATGTGTATTTTTTGGGCGGGTGAGATTTTTTCACCTCTGTAAAACTCAGAAATTATAAAAACTTAAACTCGTTGGATGACAGTCCAACAAGTTATTGTCGAAAGGGCTCTGAATGGTGTGTGGACTCACGTTTTTCATCAGCTGAGGTCCGAGGTGGAATGGATGGGAGAGGGCCTGCCCACATCTTCACTCTGTAGTGCCCATGTTTTGGAGGTACACCATTATAGGGTACTTTCCCAAGTCCCCTAATCTTCTCTATGGTTCTATATTCTTGAAGTCCTCTCTCTGGTTCTGTAAGCTTAGGAAAGGTTATGCTAATTTAATTAGTAATGAGAGAAAGTGCATTCTGGGGAGTTTGGGTGACCTAACCAATGACCTGGTCCAGCCTGGCCGCTCCAGTCTGGTGTTCGGGCATGGCATCAAATCCTGTTGTAATTCCCTGGGGATCACATGTCTCCCTCTGCTGGAAGGAGGTGAGCCACTCTAGCGAGCTCCCAAAGGCAAGTGCCTCAAAAACAGCCAAATGGAAATTGTGATATTTCAATGAACTCAGAACCAAATCTGATTTTTTTTTTCTTTATAGAAACATTCTGTGTGCCACATGCCTTGGGAGCCAAGAAGAACTCGTACTTTGGCTCGCTGCTCCACCTTGCTAAGCTCAGACACTGTAAATACCCTCCTCTTCTCTCATAACATTGCATTTTTTCGTGAATTCATCATGAAGGAGCCACTTTGTAGGTTTGGCTGGTACTAGTGAAAGACTTCATTTTCTATTTCACAGCAACTTTTCAGTGGGGAAAAAAAAAGTGTGGTGTTGAAAGACTCGAATTCTTCCTCAGTGCCTGCAGACAGACTGATTCAGAAACCAGCAAGAAGGATGCAGAGAGGAAGGGCCATGCGTAGTCTCTATAGCTCTTCATCAGCGCCTGGTCTTCCTTGGGGGATATGAGTAAAGAGAATACCCACTTTCATCTTGATGTCCAGATTCATTGCAAAGTTTGTACTAGTTCAGACATTTTCCTCCCGTCTTCCAGTGGGCCTTAAACTCACCAGCATAATAGTAATAGACATAACATTGCACTATGTGTGGGTAGAAACCCAGGTTTACATCTAATTTGGTATATATCCAAGGATGGCCTTGAACTTCTGATCCTCCTACTGCCAGCTCTAGTTCTGGGCTTGCAGGCACACACTACCATACCTAGAAAGGAAGCCAGAGAGAACAACTACTGGTTGTTTTGGTTTTTAATTCCAGAGTTTTCACCTAGCTCTTTTTTTTTTTTTCTGTTGTTCAGTGTATTAGCCCTGCGTCTTCACTGGTCTGGTCTGACTGCCTCATCCCTGAGGAACCTCATCTGTCCCAGCTCTATGCAGATATCACAGAAACCTTTCTAACTTCCCTAATAAAGCTTCTTCTTGGAGATATTTCACTGGTTTGTGCCTTGATTAAGATGCTGGGGAAATAGCTCAGTTGGTTAAGTGTTTGCCTTCCAAGAACGGGGACCTGAGTTTGAGCCCTAGAACCCGCAGTAAGGAGAGAGCAAAGGGCAGATTCAGTGGCTTAAGCTTGTAAATATCTCAAGTTATAATCTCAGTTTGCAGGAGGCAGAAACAGGTAGATCTCTGGGATTTATTGGAGAGCTTGTCTGACTGAATTGGTGAGCCCCAGATCCCAGTGCAGACCTTATTTCAAGAAGGAAGATGGACAGTTCTTGAGGAATGATAGCCAAGGCTGACTCTGACCTCCGCTTCATGTCTATTCACTTGTAACACATATACATGTGAAATAAATTCAGTTTTTTAAAGTGTGTGTGTAGATGTGCATGTCCTGTAATGCATGTATGGAAATGAAAAGACAACTTGGTGAAATCAGTTCTCTGCTTCTCCCAGGTCAGTTCTGGGAATCAAACTCAGGTTTGCCAGACTTGCATGTCAAACATGTTTACCTGATCAGCTATCTCACCATTCCACAAACTACGAATTTTTTTAAGACCTGATTAATTGCACGATCACTTTCAAAACGAGTCAGGAGTCTTTGCAGCATCCTGATCCTGCCAACCTTGCAGGGCTGGAGCCCATTCTTGCTGTTCCGCAGCTGTCTGTACACTCACAGGTAGAAGCTCCCTGCTGGCAAGGCCTATGCTGCTGCCTGCCTCCCTCTGTGTCCCTCGGCCTAGGGTACTACCCAATCCCTTGGAGGCGCTCCATTTTTTTTTTTTTTAATGAATGACAGCACAAACTCATCCCAGAGCCATGGTCTCCCAAAACACTTCAGTATGTTTCGAGTTTTGTGCCTGAGAATATCTTACAAACATTTTCCAGATTTAATTGAGGCTTCTGGGAAGTCTTGCTGTGTTTTTTTCTTGCAAAAATAGAAGGTCGTTACCAGGAAGTCTTAGCATACCATATTTATCTGGTGAGTTTTGAAAATACTGAGTCATGGGACTAATGACTCAACATAGTATTTTCCAAACTGTGAGATAATCTTTGGACTTTGCAAGATTATTATATTAAGTGTACTTCTAGTCTGTCAGTGAAAAAAAAATAAGAAGCCTGTATTTTCACATTAGAATTCAAAGAACATCTGTTGAGCATTGGAAATAACATATTTTGAAAACCAACTGATGCGTGCTCCGCCTGCTTCCGCCTGCTAACTGGCGGGTCCCTCTGATAATATTGTGTGGTGACACTCTGGCTTTCACAGCCCACCATTGTTTGGCAACTTGATGTCTTCTGGAGTGTGGGTGTGGGTGTGTGTGTTCGCATGTGTACACATAAATGTGCATGCTTGCATGTGGAGGTCAGAAGTCAACATCAGATGTCTTCTTCAGCCAATTTTCACCTTGATTTTTGAGACAGGGTCTCTTTATGATCTGGGGCTCTCCATTTAGACAGGCTAGGTTCCTTGGTCACCGAACTTCAGGAAGCTTCACTCTGCTTGCACACCATTGCAGTTTAGCATGGTGATCTCAAGGACACACCACAGTGCCCAGCTTTTGTGTGGGGTTTAGAGATTAGACACATAATCTGATGTGCTGGGAATATAGTTCAGTTAATAGAGTGCCCACCTAGAATGCACAGACCTGGGTTGCATCGCCAAAGCACCCCATAAACCGCAATATACACGTAATCCCAGCACTAGGGAGAAAGAGGCAGGAGGATCAGGGATCCCAGGTCATCTTTGGATGCAGAGCACAAGCTTGTGCAGCAAGTGCTTTGCCTACTGAGCCGTCTCCTAGCCCTTTTCCTGGAATCTTTAGAAGTGACTCACCCGTCCAAAGACGTGCCTCGTGTGAAATTTTTCAGTTTCTTGTTTTATGGTGGGATTGGAGAAGAGGTTGGGTGACTCAGAACCATGGAGAATGGGTGGCAAAGTTTGCCACTGTGGCTGTTCTTACCACCAAGGAGTTGATTCGTTTTGTGGATGCTCAGCTCCTTCTAATAGTGTCAGCAGCCCGGCCCTGTCCTCCAGGCTGGTTCTCACCTCCTGCCAGCGTTTCCCCTCTCCTGGCTCAGGTTGTCTCATTTGCGTTCTTTCTTGGTGACTAAGCAGAAAAACTCCTGGGGTTTCCCACCACATGTGTACTGACAGGGACATCCTGCCAGCCAGCAGCCCTCACCAGAGTGGCCAGCTTCAGATTCCTGCCTTCTGGGGTTCGTCTGCCCCATAGGCTTTGTTTGTCCTGCAAAATGCCTCTAGAGCTCCCGTGACACTTTTGGAAGTCCTGAGAAATATACTGTTGGCCTTTCTGAATGGAAGGAAACAAAGAACACAGTCTTCTTTAGCATTCAATCATCCAGGGCACCACACGCAAACCCTTCTTTCTCCTTCTTGGCCCCTGTTGTGCAGAGGACAGCACATTAAATCATAAAAGAGGAATTGGGGGCTGGAGAGATGGCTCAGTCGTTAAGAGTGCCTACTGCTCTTCCAGAGGACCTGAGTTCAGTTCCCAGCATCCTTGTAGAAAAGCTAACAACCATCTGTAACTCCAGTTCCAGGATATCCATACTCTCTAATGACTTCCTTGGGGGCCTGCACTCAACTGCACAGAGACACAAGTACACACACACACCACACACAATTTTAAAGGTGGGGGATGGGTCTTGCTCTTGTCTTTCCTTGTTCTCATATAGCTCCCCATGCACCACCCCCCAAATGCAACAAATGTTTCCTGCTTTTGAAAGAATTTGGTTTCTGTAATGCAGAGCCCGCTCCCCCTGTTCAGCCTTCAATGCCTGTCTCCTTTGAAAGCCTGGTTGTTGAGCATCCAATTTGTCTCTTTTCTTCTTCACTTTGCTGCTCTTTTCTTGCACTGGGGCTGTCTCTTTATCAAAAACAGACAGAGGGTGAGCCCGTGACACCTCAAGGCAAGCAGCAGCTTGAAGCATTTTCTGGATTCACCTTGACATCTTTTCAACAGAGAAGAAAAGCAAGGGTTGAGAACCTGTTCTATTCATTTAGGCAGCAGCAGCTGCCTCTCAAAGCCGCTTCACAAATAGCCTCGTTGGTTGTTATTGCTTGATACTTGTCTCCCTAAGCTTTTCCCAGTTGTTTTGAAAGGACAGTTATTTTCCATTCCCCTGAGAACATACCTTATATTGGCATGTGTGCCTGTATATGCACATGTATGCTTGCATTGGTATTAGCACATGCCATTGGTATTAGCCTAGCCAAGCCTCATTCCTGCTCTTGTCCCCACATGTCATTATCAGTATCTATAATAATAATAAGGGCTGGGGAGATGGCTCGTCAAAAAAATCAAATCCCAGAACATACACAACAACAGAGACAGGAGTGGTGTGGACCAGCAGTGAAAGGCACTTGCCAGCAAGCCTGACAACCTAAGTTTGATTCCTGGGATCCACATAGTGGAAAGAGAACCAAATCTGTCAAGTTGTCCTCTGACTAACACATGGGTCCTTTGGCATGGGCACATGCATGCGTGCACACGCACACTCTCTCTCTCACACACACACACACACACACTAATTTAAAACAAATTTTAATCTGGGTGCTGGAGAAATGGCTAAGTGAGTAAGAGTGCTTGCTGTGCAAGCATAAGGACCTGAGTTCAAATCCCCAGAATCCACATAAAGGGGTATACATTGCCAGACAGGCCTACAACCACAGCAGTGTTGGTGACAAGAGGATCACTGGGGCTTGCTGACTGCCAGTCGAGTTTCAGGTTCAGTGACAGACCCTATGTCAAGGGAATAAAGTCGAGAGTGATAGGGAAGGATACCTAGTATCTCCACACATCTGCACACAACTGCGCATGCAGACACAAAAATAACCAAAAAAATCTAAAGGCCATGCATGGAAGAGTGTTAACCCCCAGTATTGGGCTCATATGAAGCTCAGATTTTGATGAGCAAATGGAACTGTGATATGGTACAGCCATTTATTACCCTTTTGCCTACTGTACTTGTAAATGCCATCTTTCCCCTGAGGAAGGTAGGTCTCCGCGGACATGAGTACAGCAGAAGATGCCCTGTGGCAAGTTGAAAGTGGGCAGACACACTTTTACAGTTACTAGGTCATTGCTTCTTGGTGGCATACAGGAGATGGGCCTATACTGTGAGGAAGCTGGTTAGAATAAGAACGTGTGGCAACCGAGTTCTGGTGTAGCCGGATTCGTCGTGGTGATCAGTAAATCTGCACCGTGCAGTTTCCCGAGTTATAGAAATACCACCAGGTGCACAGCTGACCTGTTTTCGGCTTTACCAGACACCTACGGGTATTTTGATGGAATGTTTAGCTGAACCCACATTTGTTCAGATCACTGTGTGTGTCCATTTGTGCAGGTTCACGTGTGTGCTCATGCATGTGGAAGTTGAAGGGCAACTTTAGCTGTCACTCCCCAGGCTCCCTTAACCTTCCTCATGAGAAAGGGTTTCTCACTGATCTGGAACTCGGGAATTAGGTTAGTGTGGCTAGAGAGGGAACCCCAAGGGATCCTCGTGTTTCTACCTCCTCAGCACTGGGATTACATGATACAGTACACTGTATCATATCTAACTTGTGTTGTTGTTAGTGCGACTTTAAGGATCAAACTAAGAACTTCATGCTTGCAAGGCAACCACTGTACCCAGTGAGCCATCTCCACAATGCTCAGATCAGATGAAAAATAACCTAATATTTAAACCTAAATCATCCCATCTTCAAAGCCTGAGCTCCATTCTGTCCTGCTTGTCAACGCTCTGTGCCCATCAGGACCTGTAGCTGGGACCATCTGTGGTACGCAGTCTTACTGGGAAAGGCGGGAAACGGATGCACCATGAGTCTCTGTCTGTGGTTGGGCTCTATGGGTGAAGAGAGCAGGGGAAGATTTCCTCTCCTGGCCTCCTGATGATATTAGTGCTTTCAAGTGGTCAGCATGAAACATGATAGCTCCTCAAGGGTACTTCCGTGGTTACCAGTGTTTGATGGCTTTGTAGTGTTTGATGAATATATAGAGTGAATATGTATTTTTCCCAGCTTTCAGCCCCTTAATTAGCATTCTAGAGTGGGGGAACCTCACTGAACTTTTCAAGCGCTTTTATCTTCTTATTTTTTTTTTTAATTTTCTTTTTGAGACAAGATCTTACCTTGCTACCTAAGCTGCTTTGAAACTCAGGTGATGTTTTCCAGCAGTTGGGGCTACAGGTTCATATTGCAGCTCCTATGTCATCATCTCAGCTTTTTATTTATTATACATTATTTGATATTTATTTAAATATGTCATCATTGCTGTGTGATTCTAAAGTTTATTTTAAATGCAAATGTTTGGTTTTTTTACTATCAGCCTTGTTTATCTTAAAACTACAGGATAACATAGATACACCATACACATATACATATACACACCTATATGTATATATGCTTATATATATGCACACATATTGGAAAATCTAGAAGAATTTTTCCATATATATGTCCTGTCATAATTAAACAAAGATGAGAGAAGCAAGTTAAACAGATCTTTGACAAGACTGAAACAGTAATGAAAAGTTTGCCCACTAAAATTTTAGGTTCAGATGTAGTCACTGGTGGGTATTACCTGACCTTCAAAGTACTAACACCTCTGCTTCTCAAACTGTTATGTCAAATAGAAAAAGGAGGAACCATTACCAACTCTAGCGTTAGCCTAATAGCAAAACCAGATCATCAGCCACAAAAAGATAACTACCGACCAATATTCCTGCTGATTCTCGGCATGTGTGAACAGTTCTTTTAATACGTAGTTATTAATTAGATGATAATTTCATTCAAATTATTTTGATTTTACTCCCACCCCTTCTCCTAACTCCTCCCAGATCTGGTCCCCCCTTCCAAACTCACGTTCATTCCCGGGCCTCTCTCACAATCCACCGAGTCCATCTCTTACTGCTTGTATACTCATGAGTATGAAGCCATCCACTGAAGCCTTGTTGAAGTCAACAAACCCTTAAACAAAACTGACTCTTTCTCCCCCTGAAGCCATAAGCTCTCAATAGCACCTCAGTTTGGGTTGGGGGCTGACAAACCCCTCCCTGTGAGGCTAGAATGCTGACTGGCTTGATCCTGTGCCAGTGACCACAGCTTCTGTGAAGTCGTGATTGCCAGAGTGCCAGAGTTCTGTCATGTCCTGTATGCAGTTTCTTGATGCATGTGAGCATGTGGCAGATACTGTTCTCCTGATGTGTCATGTCTTTTCATTTGCTTGACAGTGTCTTTCACTAAATGCTTTTTTTTTTTTTTTGAGACAGGGTTTCTGTGTGTACCCTGGCTGTCCTGGAACTTGATCTGTAGACCAGACTGGCCTCGAACTCAGAGTCCCACCCACCTCTGCCTCCTAAGTACTGGGATTAAAGGCTTGTAACACCACAACACTATGGAGATTGTTTTTTGAATATTTTAATTTTAATGAAACCCAATCCACCTATTCTTTCTTTAATATATTAGACTTCTGGCACCATATCTTTGCCAGAATCAAATGGTTTCCCCTGTGTTTTTCTCTAGGCTTGGCTTAACTTTCTTTGCACTTAAACTTCTGATCCATCTTGAAATCATTTTTTTAAATCTTTCTTACTGATATTCAGTATTACGCAGTTTCATGCACATCCTGTCTTGGCCAGCCTTTAGGTGGGTAGAGGCTGCCTAGGAGACTCTGGGATATCTTCTTTTGTAATTCTCATGTGTGCCCTCTGCCATCTCAGCCCTGATATAAACAGAGAAGCTTTAGACAGTTGTCAAGTATGAACTCTTCCTGTGTAAGATGGGTTCTGGTCTCCCTTTAGGTCTTACCTGTGTAGAGCATTCCTTCTTGGAGAAGCACCATTTCTCCGAACATACTCAGTCGTTGCCATGAGGGACTTTTTGAGGAACACAGATCCACAGCTCTTGCTCCCCACTGTTTGAGTAGCTCCTCATGTCACCTCTCATGGCTACAGCAGCCAATACACTTGACCTCTCAGTAGCACAGGGGAGAGATGTAGGGATCCAGGACCTGTAGACAGTCCAGGCAGAAATGTGGAAAAGTTAAGGGAAAGTATATGTCATGAATGTAGAGTACATGTATATATAGTGTGCTATGTTGACTGTCTCAGAATACACACACGTGTATAAAGTTAAAATTTGCCAAAATTTTCAAACACAGCAAAGATCATACGTGTGCTAATGATAGTTAAGAGAAATGTAAATACATGTAAAGACAGGTTAAGAAGATGGCCTAGACACTACAGTGCTTGCTTTGCAAACAGGAGGACCTGAGTTTGGATGCCCAGCACCCATGTAGAAAATCTCAGCATGGTCACACAATCTTTACTCACAGTGCTTAGGGTACAGAAAGGATGCAGGCATATCTCTGGAGCTCACTGACCAGACAGTGTAATCTACTTAGTGTGTTCCAAACCAATGAAAGACCTTGTCTCAAACAGCACTTTATGGAATGATAGTTGAACTTGTCCCCTATCCTCCGTATGCACATGCAGACACTTGAACATGCATGCACATGTACATACAAAAAAAAATCAAAGAAATCACTGCATAAGCTAACTGCAGTATGCATTGGCAGTGTAGGAATGGTTTTGTAGCATCTCCTGTTGCCATGGCAGTGAGCATAAGTGTTTTGAGGATCTCCTTAAGTGGTGATGAGATACTGATTGTCCTCATGAGGAGCTAGTTCTCCCTGTGTATTGCAGCCAGAAGTGATTTCTCCGGCCTCCCATATGGTTTTCACTATGTATAATACAGGCAGCATCTATGTATTGATTGACTGTATTATCGCTAAGCCTTCAGATCCACAGCAGGTTATTCAAAGTTAAGTTTGGAGAAAACCAAATGTAGCATGTTGAGTTTTTAAAACCTTTTTTAAAATTATTTTCTCTTTGGGGGGGGGGTGGAGAGTGGTCATCACAGCCCAGAGGACAACTAGCTGGAGTCAGTCCCTCTCAACGCCCTCCCCAGCCTTGTATGGGTATCAGGGCTCAAACCCAGGCCTTGTGCTTGAAGGCAAAATGTCTTTCTCCCCACCCCCTGCTGAGCTGTATCTTACCGTCTCGTGGATATTTTAAGTGCAGGGGACCGGGAACTCAGTGTCTTCAGTCCATGAGTCATTCAAACCTCAGTTTTACTTAGAACCAAGGACTGAGAGTTATAGGAGCCTGTGTTTGATTCTCAGTAACTGTCTGTGTAAACTTGTGTAAATCTGTATGGTAGGAGTGTCACCTTGAGGAGCCCATGATGGGTCTATGCAGAAAACAAACTCAATTAGATCCGTGTATCCAGGAGGCAGAGGCAGATGGATCTCTCTGCGTTCAAGATCAGTATTGTCCACAGAGCAAGTTCCAAGCCAGCCAGATGTACATAGTGACACTCTGTCTCAAAACAAACAAAAACAAAACAAGAAAAGATACCTGAAACTAAAAGAACAAAAAACTATTGGTGTCTCATATGTCTCATATTTGTGCCTTGGATTCTTTGTGTGTGTGTGTGTGTGTGTGTGTGTGTGTGTGTGTGTGTGTG
>NC_022010.1:25755969-25770969 GCF_000317375.1 Microtus ochrogaster
GAGAGAGAGAGAGAGAGAGAGAGAGAGAGAGAGAGAGAGAGAGAGAGAGAGATATTATATGCAGGTATGCATGTTGCACGTGAAGGCCAAAGGACAGCTTCAAGTACCATTTCTCAGGTACCACCCACCTTATTTATTGACCTAGTGTCTGTTCCTTGCTGGGGGCTAGCCAACCAGGGCACCCTAGAAATCTGTTTGTCTGTCTCAGCTTCCACAGTGCTGAGATTGCAAGTATATTCAGGTATACACAGCTTTTTGGTTTTATGAACATGAGTTTGGGAGACAAAGCTTTGTTTCTCTTGCTTGCACAGCAAGCACTTCACTGACTCAGCTGTGCCCCCAGTAATGTGGTATGTTACACCCAACCTTGGGATTTTCTCTCCCAGAAGTTCCCGACTCCAGCAGGTCAAGATATTTGATGGGTTGGAGAAGGTGGCGTAAGCAGGAGACAGACATAGCTCAGAATGACATGGGTAGAGAAGAAGAAAGCACACCTGGGAAAATGCAAGCAGCAGCAGCAGCAGCAGCAAGCTATGCTAAGGTAGAGCGTGATCAGCATGGTGTGTGACCATGACAAGCCTTAAGGACCACGAGGTCCTGTCACCACTTCCCTCCCACCTTCCCCGGGAGGGAGCCCCGGATGCCAGTGCCTCTCAAACTTTGCCTTTATCAGACTCACCTGGGAGCTTGTTAAAAAACCACATGCACCTTGGGCCCCTCCCACACCCACTCAATCCTAGTCTGTAGGCCAGGGTCAAGGCATCTGTATTTTTAACAAGCTCCCCAGATGATTCTAATGTGCACCCAAGTTGAGAAACCACCGCTTTAGAAGGTTAATCTGGCAACACTGTGCAAGATGGATTGGAGCCCGGAGAGCCTGGAGGTTCAGAACCACCAGCCAGCAATTGCAACAACAACCCCGGCAGGAGATAATGAGACTGGGGGCTGTGGGAGTGCAGGGGGAGGATCAGATAGGGGAGGCATTTTCTGATAAGCAGTCAGCAAGGACCTGGGTAACCAATTTAATGAGGAATGCAAGAAGGAGAGATGGGACCTCACAAATAATGTCAAGGTTTAGAGAAGCCAGCCTCCATGGTGAAGAGAGGAGTCACGGAGCCTGCCTGGGGATCTTACTCATAGAACACCTCTTCCCCACGGGGCTCACCTTTCACACCTGTCTCCTTCCCACAGCGCTGTGGAGCGCCAGGGAGGGACAGTCCTGTTGTTTGGTGGTAGGAAATATTTCCCAGGTGACCACATAGTTAAGAGCCACCTTGGTTTGTGTGCCTGTGACAATCATATTCCCAAAGTAGATACTGGAGGTGGTGGGAGCTGAAGGAGGGGATGGTGTGAGGTCAGTTTGGAATGACAGAGGGCTCTGCGGTGGCTCTGCAGAGCAAGAGCTCCTCTGTGAAAAATTAGCAGGGCTTGTCTCAGGGAAGCTGCATAGATAACAGACTCAGCAGAGGAAACCGGGAGAAAGCCCCATTAAATAGCCACACACAGGTGAACGATCAAGGAGCAGCAGGTGGTAGAGGTACAGGAGGCTATCACACCTCCAGCCCTTGGTATGCCTCATAACATCTAGAAAGTTCTGCCATCAGGAAAGCATCCTATCAAAACACTAGTGGTCATGTCCCCCAAGTGGATCTGTCACATCAGTAAGCTTCCTCCTGGACCAAATCCTCCTGTCCAGAGCCTTTCAGTGATGTGTTCCAGAGACTGCCAGCTTTTCCCATCCTTCCCATCCTCCAGGTTTCTAATCAGCCCATGATCCTTCTTTGCACGTAGTTGACCCAGCACAACCAAATAGAAGAGTTTTGTTGAGTTGGGTTTTATTTTTTCAATCTGTATAGGGCCAGGGTAATGAAGGTACATGCTATGCAAGCCCAGTGACCTCAGGTCACTGCAGCCCACTTAAAAGGAGAAGGAGGGAACTTCAGAAAACGGTCTTCTCACCCCAATACGTGCTTGTTACAGCACCATGATACTTATGTCTGCCTATGCAATGGGTGAACATCCTATCACACAATAATAATGTATAATTTAAAATAATACCCACATACATAATGAGTACAATCTTCTCAGCCAATAATAGCAATAATAATGATGATGATGCTGTAAATAAAAATCATTGTGCTTTGGGGTCCTTTCTCCCCTCAAAGGACCAGATATCCTGTCTGCATTTTGGAATGCCATATTTCGAAAAGAGGGCCAAACCCAACAATTGACAAATCTTAGCCAGAGAGAAACAAATTGAATAGAGTCACGTATCAACCTAGGAATTAAGGACATATGCAGAGATGCTATCTATATAAGAAGCCACAGATTCCCAGTCCTTGGTGGCACTATGACAAAGGACAGTCAGTCTGACACTGGTGGAACTCCACAGCGACTGTAGATGCTCGGGGAAGGGGGCTACACAAGAGTCATATATTTTTATGCTGGGATAGATTCAGAAGTGACCTTGTTCTCATAAAGATCCTGGGGCATCAGGAAAGGAAGAGGGTGAGCTATGATATGTAGCACAGTTGGTTAAGGGCTTGTCTAGCATGCAAAATCCTGGGTCCCCCTCCAGCACAGCACTACATAAAACACAGCTGTCATCCAACATTTTGGGGGTGGAGGCAGAAGGCTCAGGAGTTCAAAGCCATCCTTGGCTACTAAGTAAATTTGAGGATAGCCTGGGCTACATGAGACCGTCTACTTAGAGATCTGTAGAAGAGAGACAGTATGCAAGGGGTAAATATTAAAGAAAAGGAAGGAAGATACTCCTATTGCATTCAGTCTTGTGGATTACCAGGGGAGAGTAAATTTTGTGTTTCTACATGAAATGCAGACAGAAAGGCTGTATTTGGTAACCTTCTCTGAGCTTCCATTCCTATTGTAAAGGGAGGATGGTGGCAACCACTTACTGAAAGTCCTTTAAGACATCAAACACAAAGGTACCATTACAGTGCCCAGCATGTAGATGATCCCACAAGATGGTGCTTGTGATCAGTATGAGTGGGTTTCATAGAAAACATGTTTTCTCCTGCATGTCCGTGAAGATCACCTCTCATTTGGATTTTAACTATTTCCCCATGAAGATGTAGTGTGGGTGTCATTGAAATAATATTGTTACTGCGGTGCCTCCTCCAGTGCATTTTGAAGGCTAGCAGGATGAGTGGGCCTGGCATCAGATTTTCATAGAAAAGAATGCCCTCCAGCCCTTTGTTTACAAACAGGATTTTACTAAGCCACCCCGGAAGAACATGGTCTGTCTTCAGAGAATCTTCCATCACAAAATGAAAAGTAGGGTTTGGAGATTTCTGATGTCCTGGGAACAGTCCTCTCATTTCTTGTCATCTCCACCCCAGACAAAAACACGGTTGAGGAAACTTTGGGAGTCCATTTTTTCCCTTCTACCATGTATGTTCTAGAAATTAAACTCAGGTCCTCAGACTTGGTGGCAAGTACCTTTGTCCCTTGAGCCATCTCACCATCCTAGGTTGCTAATTTAACTGCCATCCCCGTAGGACTTTATATTGATACAAAGTGGAAAGGAACGTGACCTTCAGCTCTTGGCATCTTTGGATGCCTATTGGTACCTGTGTGCCTCCCACAGCCAGGAATCTGCATCCCAGAGAGGACCCCCAAGTATAAAAGTCACCCTAATACTGGAGTCTTGGGGCTTCAGTCTGCAATTTTCTTCTTGGTCTCTCAAGGAAAGAAACTGTGAAGAAGGTAGGGGGAACATCTCTCTGGTTTGCTGTGGGATCTTCTTGACCAAACACAGCCATAGAAGAATAAATAAGGAGGGCTTGGCAGGATGTTTTGATGCAGAATTCATTGCAGCTTGGTTTGTATTCTGGACACTTTGGGTCCTGTTGAATGTGGGTGGAAATTGCAGTCCTTTCAGATCAACCCTTGTGTTTAGAGAGAGGGTTTGGAAGGAGATCAAAGCTGTCAGACTTCCAGCCCGATTCTTACAGAACTGATTTGGAGGACGACTTGAAAACAGTCACACCCAGGTTTGAAAACAAGAAGCAGGAATGGGTCCAGAAGGCTTGGTGACATGAAAAGCAGTTGTAAGAGATTTTTGCTTTGCTTTGTTTTTAAGAAAAAGAAATTCTGAGTAGGGTCTTCTACATAGTTTATCCCTCCTATTTTCCTTAACACAGCCGGGCTTTTCCTGTTTTAGAACACCATATAAAACTCAAGTGGAAGTCTGCCATCTGTCTCCTACCCCTAACTTTTAGCTGGCTCCCCCAACTTTTAGTGGGAATGGGGTATTATAGAAATGAGAAGAACCCATTGAGGTCATATATAAAATATACAGCTAGGAACTAGAGTTGTGGTCCATTTAGTTGAGAATTTGCCCAACATACACAAAGTCCTGGGTTCTATACTCAGTACCACATTAACCCAGCCTTGATGGTGCCCTTCTGTAACCACAGAGAGGCAGTGGCAAAATATTCAGAAGTTCAAGGCCATCCTTGACTATTATATTGAGTTAAAGTCTAGACTCTGTCAAAATCAAACTGAGCTAATTTGGTTTATGTTGATGTGATTAAAAAAAACATTTTGATTATAAACAACCTGGGGAAGAAAGGGTTTATTAGGCTCACACTTCATGTCACTGCCCATCATTGAGTGATGTCAGGACAGGAACTCAAGCAAGAACTTGAAGCCAAAACCATAAAAGAATGCTGCATATTGTCCCATAGGCTCATGTTTAGCTAATTTTCTCATACAGTTCAGAACCATCTACCAGGGAATGTTACCACTCGTCATGGGCCAGGACACCCTGTATCAGCTAACAATCAAGACCACCCCACCACCACGCTCTGAATTTTAGCTTTTCATGTGTGCAATACTGATGGTAAACCCTAGCTTTTGAGTTGTTGTCAGGAGGCAAGGAATCCTAGCCAGGTTTGCATATACCTGTGGAGCCAGTCATACCACAACCCAGCTGAGAGGAGCTGATAGTGCAAGCTCACACACTGGGTAATTGCTTGTCTTTGCAGGTAAAGTCATGACAAGCTGGGTGTGTGGCACAGTGACAGAATACTTGCCTAGTGAGGGACTGGGCATGTAGCTCAGTGCCTTCATGTGCTCCTGGTGCTAGGTTCAGTCTCCACAGAAACCAAGAAGAAACAACAGTAACAGGATAGCACTTGCAGATTCAGCTTTCCTTTGCCTCATGTTGCTGAGGCAGTGTGAGTCATCATTTTTTTTTGTCCCCTAAGATGATGCACAGAGGAAGGAAACCACCAAACAAACCACTAGGAGGAGAGTGGCTCCATAGCCTCTTCTCTGGCTGTGTTCCTTCTACCTCCATCCAGTGGGACTCAGACAGCATCAAAATGTTTAGAACCAGGACCAATGCTTATCAGGAAAGTGTACATATTGAGCGTGGAGTCAGTGGGAACTTCCCTAGTATGGCAACAAACTTCCTGAAGGAGTCAGGGAATGTATGTAGTTCAGAAAAAGGTGCACATAGCTGGAAATTGGAGATCTCTTCCATTAACACAGAAAGCTTGTGTTATGTGGGGGTTTTTTCCAACAGAGACAGAAAGGGAAGATGCTTGAGGTACCATTGCATACCATGAAACTATATTTATGTGCTAAGACAAGCAATTGATGTTGCTCTATAAAATTTAGTAAACACCGCCTCCCTGCCCTTTCGAATGTCACTCAGAATCCAGAATCATGAAATTTTATACTATTGCTGGTTAGAAAGGGGTTCCCACTGGGAGCAGATGCCAGCTCCGTCTTCGTAGACGCAGAGAAAGTCCTGACATGTTTCATGCCGTTCATACGTGGAAGTCTGTGAAATGGAAAGGAAAACAGCTTTCTCTGTCAACCTGTCACTGATAGAAGCTTTTACATTCCATCAGAGTGACTAAACTTTAAAGCCGCTTTCTCCGGTGCTCAGTATCACTCACAAGTCCCCAGTGTGATCAGATTGATAGCGCCCCGGCACATGATAGAAGACCAGAAGCATTTTGTGGCACGATATTAAAAATTCATTCCCAGACCCGATAAAGCGTGGTTGACAAAAGTGTGAGATGGAATAAGGTGGGGTGAACGTCTTCATGCTTTATTGCTCTCGATTTCTCTACACAAAATAAATAGACAGAATGAACTAAAAAATCTCTTCTTTATGAAGGTGGGATCCTGGCAGCTGAAGGCATGCTCGTAAAAACCTTTTCCCTGCCACGGAACCCAGCAGGACTCAATGTCGGAGACGGTGGAGATTTATGGTGTGTGTACCGCAGACATAGTGAATATGTAAAGGATGTGTTCATGGCCTTTGCCCATACTCAAGATCAGAGAAATAGAGCACACATCCCTCCAGAAACGTGGGGAGGGGAGAAAGAGAAGGTAGGATGGTGATTTTCGTGCTGGCTGTGGTGGTGGTGTGATGCCAATTCCACCCCCTCTGAAGGAATTAAAAGAAAATGTGTGTTTCATGTCTGCCCTTTTCTCCCTGCCATCTTGTTTTGCAAGAGTAACACTGAGGAAAGCCAGGTTGGTGGGATGGCTCAGCTATAAAGGCTCTTGTCATAAGCCTTATGACTGGAGTTAGATTCCCCAGGATCTATCTACATGGTAGAAGGAGATAACTGACGTGCCTGCATCTCCTGACCTCCTCACATACTCCGTGGCATCTAAACACATGCATGCGAGCTCACACGCGCTCACGTTTTAATAAATAAAGCCTTTAAATGCATGACCAGCCCCAACCTCTGATTTTATCTGTCTCCTTGACCAAAAAGAACTCCTGACACTTCTCTGATCCACCACCCCCATCTTCCTTCTGCCCTCCTTCTTCTTGGAGGGCACAGCCTGCCAGAGGCTTCCCCTTACCTCCCTGCCATGGCAGGACAGAACGCCTCATTGGTTTCAGACATTACGTTTTCTGCTGAAAGCCAGCTCAGAGCTGGTGTGACAAATGGATTTTACCTGCTGCTAGAGAATGATGCTCTATCCCACCCGCCTGCTCACAAAAGCCCTATCCCCCAATCTTGCAAAGCACAACCCTGAGAGCAAGGAACAGAGATCTGCCTTGAGGCACCATCTGTTTCTGTCGGCAATGCCGGGCCCCTCCGGTTGCATGTGTTGAGGAGCACTGTGAACTTGACGACTTGTTGGGGGGAAATGTTTGGTCTTCCCCCCCCACCCCCCACCAGCCTCTCGGTTAACCATCTCTGGGCTGCTGAGCCCACAGGGTGGATCTGCAGGAGCTGCCTCTCTGGCCTCATCTGTATCAATTGAAAGTCAGTTCCTGGGAATCCACAGTGGTCAGCAGGGACCCCAGGCAGCCCCGGTAACATCCATTTCTCTTCTGTTTTGGAGGATCAGGAAACAATTAAAAACCTGATGGATTCCAGGGAGTATTTCAAATAAATCAGCTGATAGCTGAGACCATGTAGCTCTTGGTAGCAAAGCAATATTAACATCCCAGCCACATCTGTGTACAGTATGCTGAAATAAAGAAATTAACCATGCATCACCTCCAATAGAGCCAGCAGCTGGCCTGTTCTGAACCTTTCCAAAGTACCCAAAAGCTACTGATTTGTTAAGTTGTCAGCCTCCTTATGGACATCAAGGACTTCATGCATATGCCAAAACTCAAGCTAGCCAAAAATCAGTTAAGTTCCAGGGAAATCCAGGCACCGATTAAACTCGACCACGGCCGATATGTTTTTCAGAACAAAGCCAACATGGTGCGCTGGACGCAATCAGGGGCCACAGAGAAGGCAGTGTAAGATGCGGGATTGGGTTATGGAAAGATGGCTCAGCAGTTATGAGAATGCACTGCTCTTGTAAGGGACCCATGTTGGGCAGCTCACAACTGTCAGTAACTCAGCTCCAAGGGACCTGATGCCTCTGCCACCATGGAGACTGCAGTCAGGCAGATACTGACACAGACACATAAAAGTAAAAAATAAAAAAAAATTCGCAAAAAGAGACAAAAGTAGGGTTGGCAGTGAATGTAGTCAGAATTGCTGCCAGAATTTGTGATTACAGAATAATAATCAGAAAGTTTTTTTTATTTTTCTCTCTCTCACTCTCCTTAGACAAATGTGAATATGCGGAACTTGTGTTAATTGCCTTTAATTACAGTTCTACCCACCTCAGCTTTCCCAGCCTCCTCCTTGCACCTGTATTTGAAGGGATACCGTGATACCGTGTCTTCCTGATTTTTCTAGGAAATAGGAATCCAGCATTCTTGTAGTGTTCTTTCTAAAGTCGTGTAACAAGCAAGGCATGCTGGTGTTACTTGCCTGTGATCCAAGCACTCAGGAGGCTGAGTCAGGCGGATCCCTGGACATTCCAGGTGAGAGTGAGCTCCAGGAGTGAGCTTCAGATCAGTCTGGTCTACAGTACGAGACCATGTTTTGTGGGAGTAGTGAATGAATGTAAGAGTAGTAGGATTTAACATACCCTGAAAAAAAAGATTAGAGTATTATCTCCAAACAGACACTAGATATTAAAATACCAAATTCATAATGTATATACATGTGTGTTAGTCACATGAAGATGTGATTGTTCATCAATGCCCAGTAGATCTTTCCCCCTAGCAAGATGCATCAATTTTTAAAATATAAAGAAGGTAATGGTTGGAAAATAAAATGCAGCTCAGCTGTTCTCCTGCTTTTATGGCTAGGGAAATGGCTCAGTGGGTAAAATGCTTCCTATACATCCATGAAGACCTGATTTATGGGTCCCAGAACCTACATAAAAATCTGGGTGTAGGGGGCTGAGAGATGGCTCAGAGGTTAAGAGCACTGCCTGCTCTTCCAAAGGTCCTGAGTTCAATTCCCAGCAACCACACGGTGGCTCACAACCATCTGTAATGAGATCTGGTGCCCTCTTCTGGCCTGCAGGAATACATGGAGACAGAATACTGTATACTTAATAAATAAATATTAAAAAGAAAAAAGAAAAGAAAAAAAATCTGGGTGTAGCATCATATACTTGTAATTCCAGCAGTGAGGAGGAGGAGGAGACAGGGCAATCCCTGGAGATGGCCGGCCTGCCAGTTTTGATGAATCTGAGTACCAGGGTGAGTGAGAGAGTGTGTCTTAAAATATAAGAGCAAAAATGAGGGCAGCAGGTGTCAAACTCTGGCTTCCTCGCTCACATGTATGCATTCATACATGTCCCTGCAAACACACACACACACACACACACACACACACACACACACACACACACACACACACACACGCCCCTTGCCACTTTTCAGATTCACAGCCCTGAAGCTTGGGAGATGATCTGTGAGGTAGGCTCAGGAAGAACCACAGATTTCTATCAAGACCCAAACTGTGGCACAGAGTCAAGTGGAGACCATCAGGCATGTGTAGTAGAGAACCGGTTGTCATGCCTGTGTTCTCTCTGGAGCAGTGAATCAAGTCATGAAGGACATAGAAAAGCACAGTCAGGATAAAGGAACAGAAATGTATGCACTCGACCCCTGGAATCAACACCTACCAGCACCTGATTCGTTGTGGTTGGCCAGGTACTATCCACCACAGTTCCGTCTGCAGAAAGATGACTATAGTGAGTGCAAATAGGTTAGTACTGCACCAAGGACCTGGACACGGTATTGTGTGTCATGGGAATGAGACCCTCTTCCTCATACTTTGTTGTGGCTCTCCTGCATGTTATGGTTACATCAGACATGCTTTATGCTCTGCAGGCTATAGATCCCTCTAAAAAACAATAATCTCATAATAAAAAGGTTGGAGAGATGGCTCTAAGGACCCAGAGCAACCAAGTTCGACTCCTAGCACCCACAGCACCCACATTGAGAAGCTTACAACTACCTCTAACCCCACCTTATCAATACCTATAGCCTCTGTAGACACCCCTCCACACACACACAGACACACAATCAATTACAAATAAAATAGTCTTTGAAAATTCTCACAGGAGCCAGGCGGTGGTGGCGCACTCCTTTAATCCCAGCACTCGGGAGGCAGAGGCAGGTGGATCTCTGTGTGTTCAAGACCAGCCTGGTCTACAAGAGCTAGTTCCAGGACAGGCACCAAAGCTACGCAGAGAAACCCTGTCTTGAAAAACAAAAACAAACAAGAAACAAAAAAATAAATCTTATAAGAAATAGAATTATCAATCCTGCATAGAAAGGTGAATTATCTTATGTCCCCAGGTGATTCTAAAAAAAAAAAAAAACACTGTGTGTGGTAGCACAGTGAGGCATTAGAAAACCACCCAGGCTGATTCTGACCATGTCTATGCCCATCACACAAAGGAACAGATTTTAAAACCGTGGTATGCACTGCCCTGAAGGCTTTTTTTCTTGTCTAATGGTCCAGTTACCTAAGGGTGTTGCTCCTGTATTACGATGAACACACCAGAGAAAATGTCTCCATATTGGAAAAAAAATTATCACCAAGTATAACCACAGATCACTCTATATGCACTCTCTCCTATTTTTCTCACTAAAACTCCAAAGTGAGACTGGTCTTTTGATGCATGTGAGTGTGTTCGTGTGTGCACATATAAGCATTGGTCCTTTGATGTGTGTGAGTATCTTCGCGTGTGCACATATAAGCTAAGAAGAGGATGTGTACTTGTTACCTTTTGTAATTACAGTTATGCCTGTAATTATTTATTCTTCAAACATGGAAGTCCATGTATCAAAAAAAAAAAATAAGATAGGGTAAGTACGATGTCTCAGTGGGTCAATGTGCTGTCCAGCCTGATGCTATGGGTTCAGTCCCTGGACTTCATGTGATTGGAGGAGAGACCAGCTCCTGCAACTTGTCCCCTAGCCTCCACACACACATTGTGTTACACACACACACATTGTGTTATACACACATATTGTGTTACACACACATGCACGTACACATAGACACTAAAATAAGTGTATACATAAATAAACATAAAAAGCAAGCTGGACATCTTCCTGAAGAACAACTCCCGAGGATGTCCTCCAACCTCCACAAGAGCATGTATCCGTGCACACAGGCACCCTCATTCACATAAACACACTAAATAAGTATGTGAACATGGATGTGAATGTAGGTTCTCATGGAATGGGGACATGACTCAGTAGCTAAGAATGCTTACTGTTCAAGCATGATGGCCTGAGTTCAGATCCCCAGTGCCCATGTGAAATGCCGGGCATGGCCCTGTACTCTTGTTACCCCGACATTGTGAGAGGCAGAGACAGGAAGCCCACATGGACTTGGTATCCATCAGCCTAGCTCCAAGTTCAGTGAAAGGGATACTTTGGAACATGATAGAGCAGAAGCCCTGAGGCCCTCCTCTGGCCTCCGTGTGCACACTGGCACATGACATATACAGAGAGAATATAAGTTACCCTTTCAGGTGACAACGATCAGCCTGTGTACATTTATACTCAGAAAATCCTCGAGGTTTGTCCAGCACCGCGTGCATGTTGGTGCATGTGTACAGCTCTGCATTCCCTTGAGATAGAGAGAGTCTTATTGATTAGCGGAAGTAATCAATGTTTATACACAGAGCCCTTTCATCTTGATCAGCCTTTAATGGGCGAGGAAAGCCTAACTGAAGAAAAACACAACTGTTAAATCACAGTTGCCTTAGACTTGGCTCTGAGCAAAGACATTAGAGCAGAATTTCAAAGCCTGGGACGTGTTAGTTTTCAGACATTATCTTGATGAAGCAGGGACTGGAATGACCTGGTGGTTGGAGAAGGGGGGGCTTACACTACCTAAGCTTTCCCTTTGGCTGGAGCATCGATAGCAGGAGCCCTTACTGACTTGATTATCTCACAAGCCCCACTTTTGACTTTGGCAGATATTTCTTAAGGGATCTTGCTATTAGCTGCTGTGACTGTTATCATTTTGCTGCTGTTCAGATAGCTGATGTTTCCTAGGCTGGCTTTAAATGTATTGTGTAGCCAAGGACAGCCCTGAACCCTTGTGTCCTCCTGCCTCTACTTCCTAACACTGAGGTTATAGGTATCCACAGCTATTTTTGAGGTACTATGGATAGAACCTGGGGTTCCATGTATAATGGGCAAGAACTATCAACTAAGCCTCATCCCTGGCCCCCTATTGTAATTATTTTTATAGACTATGAAATTTGGAATCATTTTTAATGAAAGCAGTTGCATCACAATTGGTTTATCTCTTGTTAAAAACAACCCAGAGTAAATTCACTAGGAACACCTATGCATCCGTATGTTTCCTCTGCCACTTCTCCATGTTGGATGCTCTCTCTGCATCTGTTGTCTCATAGGAAGGCTGGTACTGCTCACAGTATTCACATCCTGAGTTGTAGGTGATTCTTTAGAGCATCATCATGGTACTGAGAAAGAGATACTTATTTTCATGGATTTTGAACAGTATCATTTGCCCAAACCTATTAAATGGCCACTCTAGACAAAGACCCCTTGACTTCTAATTGGGGAACATCAACTACTTTTTAGATAACTATGACAAAGTACTGACAGAAGCAGTTTAAAGAAGGAAAAGTTGATCTGGGTGACAGTGGAAGCCAGGGCAGCAGGAAGATGAGATAGCTGGTCATATTATTTAGCTCTTTTTCCTCTTTGGTGAGTCTAGGACTCTTGCCCACAGAAAACCATCCCACTTCTATTAAACCTTTCTGTAAATATCCTCACAGACGTGCCTAGAGGTGTATCTCCTGGTTGTCCTGAAATCTTTGGGTTGACAGTGAAGGTAAATCATCACTTAACAATCTCAATAAACCCATATGACGTGACACTGTCACAAGTCAAAAATACATTTAAGGGTTTAGAACATAGGTCAGTGTCCTAACACTTACCTAGCATGAGATTAGTAGACAGACAGATGGCCCTAGGTTCAACACCTGCCAGTGACACCCAGACACACGCATGTACACTATGACTAATACACTGTGTCTTTCCTTCAGTACATAGCTTAGCTATGACCCCCAGTGACATACAGACACACGCATGCACACTATGACTAATACACTGTGTCTTGCCTTCAGTACATAGCTTCCCCATCATGGTTGACTCTCACATACCTTGTGTATGTCAGTCACTGTAACATCCCAGGTGTCTTCCTCAGTTCTCTGTCCTAACACAAAGTTCAGTGAACACACACTGAATCAGGGAGAAGAGGTCTAGATTGTAGCCTAAGGGCTGCTCTAGCTAAAGCAGCCTGGAGAAGGACCTTGGGTAGAATATCCTGGGGAATCGGCAACAATAAGAACAGTCTTGTTGAGATGGCTTACTAAGTAACATGTTTGTCTCACAGATTCAAGACAACCCGAGTTCAGACTCCAGAGCCCACATAAAAATCTGGGCGTGGTGGCATGTGTTTATAATCCCAGCTCCCAGGAGGTAGAGACAGATGCCTGCAGTTCACTGGTCAGCTAGCCTAGTTGAGTTGGCAAGCTTCGAGCCAGTAAGAAACCTCTAAAAATAAGGTGGGCCTAGAAAGATGTCTCAGTATTTAAAGGTGGTTGTTCCACTAGCTAGTGGCCTGAGTTCAAGTCCCAGAACCCACACAAAGGTGGAAGGAGAGAACTGACCCCACAAAGTTGTCCTCCGGCCTCTAGCATCTATATTGCTGTGGTGCATACACATACTGCCACACTAACAATAAATAAATTAAATAGCTAATAAGCTGTATGGCACCAGAAGAAATGGCACTTGAGGTTTTCCTCTGGCTTCCACATACAAACACACACAAAATACAGGTCAGAGACACAGAAGAATTCCCCCAACATCTAGAAGACTTTCAGCTTGCATTGCCTTTTCTTCTCCTGGCACCTATTATTTCTACCTATGTTGGCCTTATCGTGTGGAAACAGGTCCAGAGATAATGAATTCTTTGTGATTTTTTGCAAAGACTGAATAAGGAAAGACATTTAAATCAAAGCACTGGTGAACTCACATGGCAACGAACACACAATTAGTGACCCCATCCTCAGGGCCTGACTGAATTGGGAATTTTCATGTGAGTGACCCAGGTACAGATACAGGGCAACCCTGTGTACATGAAAATTGGGAAGCAAGATGCATTTGTAGGTGAGTCACAAGCAGGATGTCAGACATATTAAGCTTGCATGAATCTGACAGCCCTTCTACCAGGCAATGTCAGGAGGGAGGTTCAGCAGTGGGGGAGATAATTATGAGACTCACAGAGGTAAAGAATAGAGAGAGCATTCTGCTCACTTCCTAGGAGAGATGGGGCTTCTCAGGAGAATGGTAGCAAAATATGTTGCCTGATAGACACGAAGTGGGGCTGCTGCCTACCTCAATCCCATTGCTGTCTGTGGGTTAGACTGCAGAGAAGATAGGAGGCTCTAGGGGAAAGATGGGGAGCTTAGTTTTGATATTTAGGGGGGCACTCAGGCTCAAGGCACAAGTTCTAGTTGATAGTGCGTGTGTGTAGGATAGGTAGGTAGGCATGCACACGTGTATACAGGTGTTTGAGAAGGACATTGGGTGTCCTCTATCCTTTGCCATCTTAGTCCCTTAAGTCGCAGATTTGTCACTGAACTTGGAGCTAGGCTAGCAGCCAGCAAGGCCCAGGGCTCTTCCTGTCTCTACCTTCTGTAGTACTTGGAACTCAAGTGCATACAAACACACCCATTTCTTTTCCTTTTTTCATTTTTTCCATGTGGATGCTGGGTCTCCAAAGTCGGGTCCTCATTCTTGCATATCAAGTATTCTTATCCACTGAGACATCTCTTCTGCTCCCTAGTTAGTACTGAGATGAGCTAGCACTTGCCTGGCTTGGTTGCTTAAGGGCCTGCTGAGTCTCCCAGCACATCTGGGCCTCAGCCCTTTGGGAGCAGATCTTCTGTTTGGGTACTGTGATGTCATTACTGCTACAGCCTGGCTGCATATTCCCACAGAGTGTTTCTTCTTCGAAAGATAAAGTCCTCTGAGAGAGACCCACTGATTTAACCTTCCAACCTGCAGTAAAGCCAGCTTGGACTTCCTCATGTCCTTTCTCCCATGTAGTCCTCCCAAATGCCTTCATTTCCAGGATG
>NC_022010.1:25774701-25812126 GCF_000317375.1 Microtus ochrogaster
GGACTCATTAATAGCAGGATGAATATGTGCATTGGATATTTACTGTGGCCAAATTCGAGGTTAAAGGGCTTAATTCGATGCATGCATTCTCACGTTTAAAATGCACATGAACATAGAAGCCACATGTCCTCATCTGCACTTGTTAGATGAGAGAAACTGACCCTTGGTGAGGTTATGTGACTTTCCCAAGCCCCATGTTAAGCATTAGAACTCAAATCCACGTTGGGGGTATGACATAATTGGTAGAATACTTGCCAGTCATTGAAGAAGCCCCACATTCAATCCCTAGGACTTATAAAGCAGGAATGGTGGTCAAAGTCTATAATCCCAGCACAAAGGAGGGTAGAGGCAGGAGGATTAGGAGTTCAAGGTCATCTTCAGCTACCAAGGCCAGTCTCTGTGAGATTCTGCCTCAAAACACCAAACACAGCCATAAACAAAAACAATTTAAATCTGCAGTGGTATCTCTGTGCCCCCATGAGCAATGGGAAACACTAGACAGAAGAGAGAAATCTTTTATGAGGGCCATGATGCTATTCTTACACATTCAACGCCCGTTGTGTCCAGAGATCATTATCCAATGAGACCCCCGGGACTCTGTGATGTGGGTGACATTTTATATATCACTGTGTTTATCTATTTTTCCTTTAACTAGAGAAAAATAATTCTTAAGGAAGTTCTAAAAACCACAGAAGGCGGCATGATGGCTCATGCAGTAAAGTGTTTTATCACATGGGCATTAGGATCTGGGTGTTCATCCCCAGAATTCATAGGGGGAAATCCAGTCATGGTAGCATGTACTTGTAATCCCAGCACTGGCAAATCCCTGAGACTCACTGGCCAGCCAAATTGAGCAGCAGGCCAATGAAATACCCTGTCTCATAAAACAAGGTAGACAGTGTCTGTGGAACATGTTCAGAATGGACTTACACACACACACACACACACACACACACACACACACACACACGCCCCCCCCACAAAAAAGCTACAGAAAATTCACAAATACAGCTGAAAAGAATCCACACAGTGTAAACATTTAGTCCATCTCTTTCAAGTCTTTTTTTCCTCTGTGTGTATTTGGCAATCTTAAAGTAATCTAGTGTGTCTAATTGTATATGTCTTGGTCCTTTCATTGTGGAGGAACAATGATAATAGCATTTTTCATGCCTCCTCTTCTTATCATTGCCCTCAGAGGCAGATACTGTCTCTCTATTTTACTGCCCTAAAAAGAGGACTTGAGGGGGCATCAGCAAGATGGCTTAGCAAGTAAAGGCACTTGCTACCAGGACCTGACAATCCGAATCTGATTCCCAGGACCCCAAAGGAGAAAATCAACTCATTCAAGTTGGCCTCTCGTCTTCACAAGAGCACCGTGGGTGACACATGTACACACACACACACACACACAATGTGGGGGGGTATGTTTTTTATAGAAGAACTTGAAACTTCAAAAGTACTTCTGGGGATTTTGGCATAACCACAACTAACCATGAATGTAATCATGTTTCCATTTCGGTTTGAAATCATCAAGTGTTTTTGTCGGTGTACGTGTGAGTGAAGTGTGCACACATGTGTGAGCCCAGCTGCATATGTGCCTCAGCATAGGAGAACAGGTAAAGACAACCTCAGCAGTTGGCTCTTACAGTCCACCTTGTTGGATGCGGGGACTTCTGTGTGCCTTTGCAATTTCCAGACTCTTGGCTCTGGGCTTCAGGGGATCCTATCTCCACATCCTTTCTCACCATTGCAGTTCTGGGATTAAAGGTACCCTGGACATTCGATTGGAGGGAACCTCAGCTGAGGAATTGCCCAGATCAGTTTGACCCTTAGTCATGTCTGGGAGAGATTGATTTTATGGGTGATTGATAGGGGAGTGTCCATCCTGCTGTGGGTGGGAACACGCCTAGTCAGGTGGGTCTGGTTTGTGTAAGTATGTACAGGGAGTGAACCAGTGAGCAGCATTCCTCCATGGTTTCTGCTTCCAGTTCTTGCTTATTTGAGTCCATGCCCTGCCCTTCAGTTATGGACAGTCGTGTGTAAGCCAAGTTATCACCACCACCACCTCCTCCAACTTGGTTTTGGTAATCAAGCAAAACTGGGATATATAGAGATATAGATATAGATATGTTTATTTATTTCTTGGCCCTTATTATATGATGACAGTAGGCATAGAAATAATATATTCATCATTTTTTCTATTATCGTGTAATTTTAAATCAGCATCTTACATACTTATTTTCTTTTGAGTTTTATTTATGTGTATGTTTCTATGTTGTGTATGTGCTCGTGCATAAATGTTCATGAATGTGTGCATACACGTGTTTGCACATTCATGTGAAAGCCAGGAGTTAAACTTGGATGTTATTCCTCAGATGCCATCCACCTTATTTCCTGAGATAGTACCTCATTGAACCTGGAGTTTTGCTGGTTGACAGTTGAGTCCTAGGGTCACCCTGAGTCAGTCTCCCCAGCACTGGGATTACAAGTGCTTTCCACCACACCTGGAATTTTTACATAGGTGGTGAGTATCAAAGTCAGATTCTAGGCTACGCATTTTACTAACTGGACCACCTTTGAATTTCTGAGACAGGGTCTTGCTTTGTAGCCCTGGGTGGTATGAGACTTTATTTAGATGAAACTGACCTCAAACCTTACTGTAATCCTCCAGCCTCTGCCTCCAAAGTGCCGGGATTACAGCCAAGTGCAAATACAATTGGCTAAAACATATTTTTACATACTTTTCTGTTCATCTTTCATACACACACATGTGCTGTGTGTGTGTGTGTGTGTGTGTGTGTATGTGTGTGTGTGAGTGTGTATGTAGATGAAAGAGAAGAAGACTTGAACTAACTTGTATGAAAATTAGCCAGGCTTGGTGGCCCACACCGCTAGTCAATCCCAGCACTTGGGAAGCAGAGGTAGGCAGATTTCTGAGTTTGCGGACAGCCTGGTCTATATAGAAAGTTCCAGTCCAGCCAAGATACATAATGAGACCTTTTCTTAAAAACCAAAAAATAAATAAATAAACTGTATGAATATCAAAGGCTCTTGATGAATGCATCTTCTGGTTGCGAAATAATATGCTGAGTAGAAAATGGACACCCTACAGTAGTATGTGTTATGGCCTCTGCCAGTCCTGTCTCTCCACACTACAGAGGGTCTCTTCTTGACCTGCCTTCCTTTGATTACTGCTGAGGTGGAACTGTTCTTCATTTGTTTATTAGCTATTTATATTTTCTCTTCCCTGAGTTGACCTCTTTGCTTTTGAAAGGAAGGATAAGTCTCTAAGGGCCACTGGAGAGAAGATGTTACAGTGATAATTATCTCAGAGCTTTGGGGCGGGGAGTTGCTGGGGAGAGAATTAAGGGCCCCCTGGGACTCTTGAGGCCACAGCTATAGAGGGCTTGTTCCTAAACCCCAGTGAGCTCTGTACCGCCAACTAGAGTTCAATGCTTGTTCTCGGCCTTTCTGTCTGCTGTGTTAAAAATGTTTCAGATTTTTGAGAGAGAGCTTTTTACCTTGCCCATAATCTCAGGCTTATAATTTTTTTCCAGGATGTGCCTGCTCAAGGTTGGGTTTCTCAGCATCCAGTTGGTTGGGTCACAGCAGCCCTGGTGTAGATCATGCTGGAGTCTTTTATGATCCCTGCCATCCAGCCAGGAGCCCTGTGTTGCCCTCTCATATTTAAATCTGTTGCTCAGGTTCTCTCCTGCTGGCGTTACAAAGTAGTAGAGCCCATCCATGCTGATCTCTTCATATCATTCTCTCCTTCTGGATTTATGGTGCAAAATAAACCCTCTGACATAGAAGTGGGTATTGATTATTAAAGTACATAATAAAGCCTATGAAGGGAGTGAGACCTAGTAATCTGTCCTGTTCCTGGGGGAGGGCAGTAAACCCTGACTGCCTTGTGCCTTGAAGCTAGGAAGCCTCTTTTTAATTAGTGGTCAGAGCAGCAAGTGGTGAGTGAAAGGGACAAGACAGACGTAGTCCATACTGGGCAATTAGATAACATTTTAGGAAAAAATAGTGTATGGGTAGGTCTATATCTATCTAGTATTTAAATATATTTATATACAGTATATTATGTTATATATACATGTATACATAGATATGTGTGTGTATATATGTGTATGTATATATATATATATATATGCAACAAGCAAATGAGTGGCTTATTATCTAGATAATAATGGTTTCAGAAGAGCCACTGATAGCATAAAAAGAAAAGATGGGGCCCATGAGATGGCTCGTTAGGTAAAGCTAATGTGCAAACCTGATGACTTTGGTTTCATCCCCAGAATGCACCGTGGGAAAGAGAACCAACTGTACACAGTCGGCCACACTCGTACTGTGACATGAATGTTTGTATTGGCATGCACACACACATACACACACCGTATATGTAGGGTATGTAAGAATGGGAGGATTGCAGGTGGTAGCGCACCAAATGAAAATGGAAAGAAGGCGATATCAGCACTAGGAAGGGTCCTACAGAAGTTCCGGTCACTCTGGGGACTGGCAAGGTTTCTCCACAGGTAAAGCCACTTTCTCCCTAGCCTGATGATCCCTGGGAAGGAAAGAATTGAAGCATGAAAAGTTGTCTCTGGTCTCCATATGCACATTGAGGCATGTGCACGCAGAAAAAATAAATACAATAAAAATCTTACCATATGAACTGAGGAGATGCATTAATAAAAAAAGAAAAATGTGGTAAGCCACGTAGAAGGAGAGCATCTCTCATTCTGAAAATTTCCTAGGAAACCAGTGTTATGGGGAGTGTTTACAGGAGTGAGGAGCCTAAATTTCCCCTTCACGTCTAGATAATGGTGGTTTCGGAAGACTGGGAGACACCCTAAAATTAAACAGCAAGGCATCAAAACATCAGGCTAGCCCTCTTGCTCCGCCCCACTTCCTTTCCACCATCTCAACCCCAAGTGGGCTTTTGAAGTCATTTTTCAGTAAAACAAAGAAATGCAGCCGTGCAGACAATAGCGTTAGCGCCCCCACTCATCCATTATCCCCGAAAAGAGGTTCTGGGGGAAGGAAAGAAAGACTCCTCAAATATTGGCAGGCTAAAGAGGGACCTGCGTTTTCAAGACAAAGAGATGTTTGTTTTCCCTGCGTTTTAACTCTTAATTTTTGGCACAGTGGGGAACTCATGCATGGCCACCGTTTAGAGTGTTACAGTGTTGAGGCACTGTGATTGTCTGTCACAGGGGCGTTGTGGCTGAGGGCCAGGAGACAGGCAAATGAGGCCGGAGGTGCAGCCTGCTGCTGAGGTCCTGTCCATTTTCCTTCCACTCTTTCCTTTTTCTGGCCAAACACTTCCCTGGCCTGACTCAGAGGAATCACCCCGGGAAGACTTGAGGCTGAAATTCCTAACAGGCTCTTTTCAGTCCCCTTGATTTTAATCAGAAATACACAATTATTCCTTTTCCTCCAAATAGAGAAACTCAATCCCCATTTTAAATTCAATTATTGTAATTGCAGCATTCAGAAAACTAGCACATTCATTTTCTAATAAGAGATTGTGGATACCAAATTACCGCATATAGTATGTCAAAACAGGAAACTCAAGACTGGCAGGCTGGCGGGTGTTTTTATCTTAGCAATTTGTATTTTCTTGCAGGCAATTTATGGTAATCTTACCCTTCTTATTTATGATATAGGAGGCTGGTTTTTTAAGCCCTCCTAAAATAAAGATTCTTGTTCAGTACAGTATAATTTGAAATCCCAATTATGAATAAGATGGACTCTAAGAAGGTCCAAAAGCGAAGGTTCCTACCGCTAAACAGAAGTAAAACCAAGTCTTTGGGGATCCAGTAGGAAGGGGAGCTTTGGGTCATCCTGCACCACCTTTGAGTGCTCATAGATGTTTATTTCAAGTAATATTTGTATTTCTTTGGCCAAGTCTTTTGCTGTCCCTCTTTTAAATATTTCACTTGGCTGAAAGTTGCACCGTGATGATTAGGCGTGCTCAGGGCAAGAGCACGGTTTTCCTTCTTGTAGCTCCACTTTGGCTGCGGCTGTCACTTGAAGTAAGTCAGACGGGCACAGAAATACTGTTAAGACCTTGAGGTTCCTGGTTTCCCGAGGAGAAGGGACTTAGCCTCTGTCCTGATTTCACTTCCCTTGTTATGATAAAACACCCTGCCCCAAAGCTGCTTAGGACAGAAAGGCTTTGGCTTAAGCTTCCAGGTCACTGAGGAGAAATCAAGGCAGGTAGTGAAGCAGCCAGTCAGCACACCACATCTGCAGTTGAGCAGAGAGAAACCAATGCCCCCATGCTGCCCGCTTGCTGCTGGTAGTCAGCTGGCTTTCTTCACTCTCACACAGTTCACAGTCCAGGCCACTAAATGACGTCACCCGTGGAGTTCCTAACTCTGAACAATCAAGATAACCCTCCACAGACCTGCCCTGTCTGGACTCTTTTTCCCAGGTCCTTCTCGGTTGTTTCTCATTTGTAAACAGTTAAAACTTGCCAGTGCAGCATCTGATCCCCACCCGCTTCCAGTCTGTGGTGTTGTTTTCTTAAAATGCACTTTCAACACAAAACCATTTTCCTACGTTCCTCACTGGCATACGTAGACTGACCGTTTTCCCAATACCCTTCTGCCCATGGCATCAACCCGTATCTGTGTGCATCTCCACGAAAGGACAAGTGGAGGTCAGAGCTCAACATCCTCTATCAGTCTCCAATTACAATTTTAGAGAGGGTCTCTCACTGAACCTGGCACTTACCCTTTTGCCTAGATTTCCTCAACAATAAACCTACGGTTATCCCTGTCTCGGCTTCACCGGTCCTTGGGTTGGCAGGCATGTGCCACCACACCTAGCTTCTTGACCTGGGTTCTGGGGATCCAAACTTAGGTCCTTAAGTTTTTGCACAAGTACTTTGCTGACAGAGCCACCTCCTCAGCTCTACACTGTGTGTTCCTTGATCTTGCCAAGTAGAAACTTCTCTGGCATTCACCCCTGGTGAATAGCTTATTAACTCACTCTTCTGTGAGCTCATGGGCACTGAGTACCTTAGTCAGGTAGAAGCTGGGAAGTTGGCCATCATTATGGAGATACAGGAAGCTGACAGCTGAGGAAACAGAGTGCATGCAGGGGGAGGAGGGAGCACACATGTCCACAGGTCACCAAAGGGCACATGTAGCCCCATCTTAGTCTACTAACAGATTCCAAAACTGCTGGATTCCTACTTGTACCAACAATTAGTTGGTATTTTCTTTGGTTGTTGATTAATTAATTAATTTTATTTTGTGAAACAGGGTTTCTCTATGAGGTCCTGTTCATCCTGGAACTCTCAATGTAGGCCAGGCTAGCCTTGAATTCCCAGACATCCTCTTGCTTAACACCATGCCCAGCTTTAGTGGGTACCTTCTAACTGCATTCTGTCCATCTACTTATTTACACTGCCAGTTTTGAGAGAGCAGCCTAAGTGTGTCAAAACTGGGGCTGGAGAGAGGACTCAGTGGTTAAGAACACTTGATGTTCTTCTAGAGGGTCTGAGTTTGGTTCCCAGCACCTAAGTCAGGTGATTCACAACCACCTGTAACTCCAGTTCCAAGGGATCTGACATTCTCTTCTGGCCTCCACAGGCATCTGCACTTAAAGGGACATACACATGATTTAAAATTTTTTGAATTATAAAAAATGTCAAAACCCATAAGCCGTTACTGCTCTGTGTGTATGGTACACATTTAGATCCTCAGTCTCGTGTTCATGCATTTGATTTTAGTCTCTTTGCACACATTACTGAGTATTGTTTGAAGTCCGAGCCCAAGTATGGTTGCCCAAATGCAATGTTTACCAAGACTATAAAGGAATGTTATACTGGATTCTAAATGGTCTTGTGTTGTTGGCACTTTACTCACGAAATAAAGTCGTGAGTTACTGGGAAGATTCTTGCTGTTACTATTCATTGGTTTTGTTTGTTCCCGTTGATGTTTCTGATTTGCTATAGGGCAGTATTAGGCCTTTAAACGGTTTCCAAAAAGAAATGCTTGGAGAATTATGGCTTCCTCTTTGATGACGAAATGGTAGAAATTTCCTCCCAACATTTGAGTAATTGTTATGTCTTCTCATTTCTCTATGTAATGGGACATATTTTTCATACAAAGATTTGCGAAAGAAAAGTCATGATGTCTCTTTTTGGCTGTCTTCACATGTACTTACTTAATCATGACACAAATTCTGAACATAAACGAATCCCAAATACTGGTTCCACAAGGATCCTCATGATACTAGAAACCTGTCCGAACCACGTATGACCCTGTGGAAAAGGGATTGGAATTTGAGCCCATGTCAGTTTTGGGTTAATGAGCACTTTCTGCGACCCAGGTAAAAGGTTCTTGAGGAAGGAATGGTCTTGTGTGGAGCATAAATATGACTAATGACTGCAGTTTGTGGCTGAAGAGTCATTACAATTTCTCAGTCTCAGGTGCCCTCAGACAATGTAGGGCAATCAGTTGTGGGATAGCTGTCACATAGTGTCCTTGTGCAGGGATATTCACGACAGGAAAAGTGGTGTGCTTCACAACCCTGGACAAACTTGTGAGGATAGAGCTGGAGCCAAGTGCCATCCCAGCCACCTGAAGCTCTCATTTCTCTTGATAAATATGAAAGAAGCTAAGGCAGTAGGATCCCAAGTTCAGGGCCTGCTTGGATGAAAGAGTGAGTTCAAGATCATCCTGGACAACTTAGTCTAACCTGTCTCAAAATAAGAAAGTAAAGAGGGCTAAGGATATCGCTTAGTAGTAAAGAAAGCAAAACTGGATTCTGCCCATGACAGGTTAAGATTCATTGATAGAGTACCTGCCTAGAATCCCCCAGGGAGGGACTGGGGTGTGGCTCAGTGGTAGAGCCCCTGCCTAGAATCCCCCAGTGAGGGGCTGGGGTGTGGCTCAGTGGTAGAGCCCCTGCCTAGAATCCCCCAGTGAGGGACTGGGGTGTGGCTCAGTGGTAGAGCACTTGCCTAGGTTGTACAAGGCATTTCCAAATTCTGGAAGGAAAATAAAAGAGAGAAATTGGGGGGGGGGCTCCTTCCCTAGGTATCTTTTTGTGATGCTGGTGGGAACCAGACACTTTGGAGTAGAGGAGTCTTTGTTGCCCCGCTGTTGTGTACCCCGCCCCATTCTGCTCTTACTGAATGTGAACATCAACCATTTGGCAGAGAATTGAATCACATTGGTGTCACTTAGCATGAAGGCAGAGCTGAATTCCGTCTTTCACAGCCTTGGTAGAAGGAAGGAAAAGAATGGTTGTGGCGGTGTCATTACCCTGAAGAAAAGAACTCAGAGCTGTGGGCTCTTTAAGAAAGATGCTTTTACTTTGGGTGTTGCAGAAAATAGAACAATTACCTATTGAAGTCAAAGACGATGAAAAAAAAACACCTCTGTACATAGTACCCTGGTCATTTAATCTATTCCTATTCACTGTGCTTTTCTGAGGGTGAATCGAGGCAGTTGCAGCATCCCTTCCCTAGGCCAGTGTACAGGGTGACTGCCTGAGGCTCCCTGCCGGGCTGGACATTACCTACTCAGAGACTCCTCGAAGGTGTGTCATGCCCCATAGCAGGTGAGCAATGCGGAATAAGTGGTGGGAGGGAGAGAGGAAGGAGAGGGGATCCACATAGCAGGGCAGTGTTGCTGGCGTTCTTCATGATGCTCAGGAGTGCGCTCATCTGTAGGGTGATTTCTCAGGGCAGCCATAGTGCACGTTGCTCACCGGCTGAGGAGAGGACTTTTGTCTGTAATAAAATAATCCTGTTATGTCTTCACCAGGCTCAGGTAGATTGGCAGCACCTGACTCGCACACATTTGAGAGAGAGAGGAGGGGAGAGAGAGAGGAGAGGGACGGGGAAAGGAGAAGGAGCAGGGATTTAGCTCACTGGGTGAGAGTGATTGCTATACAGGTGTGATGACCCAAGTTCAGGTTTCCCCATAGACACATAAAACCTAGGCATGGCCATGTAATCCTATAGCCCTAGCTGTTGGAGGCAGGGAGCTGCTGCTGTCAAGACAGGAGGATCAGTAGGGCTTGCTGGCCCACCAGCCAAAACAGCTCAAAACAGTAAGCTCCAGGTTCAATTTGAGAGACTATTTCAGAGGAATAAAGCTAATAGAGATTGAGCAGAACTCCTGGCATTGACTTTTGGCTCGTAAACCTTCACAACACACATGCACACGCACATATACATTACACACAGAAAGAGGAAGGAAAACAGTCATGGCAGTGCATCATGTAGTCCCCAGATGTTCAAGACTTGCTCAGGTACATAGTGAGTTCAAGACCACCCAAGGTCCATAAGACAAACAAGGAAGGGGAAAAACTGATCACAAACGATTTCCTAACGTTGATTGACTTTTTATGTAAGCACTATTCTGAGTGCTTTATGTGCATTGTATGTGTGTGCATGTGAATTTCATATAATTCCTAATTAGGTGCTCTCTAAACCTCAAGGTAGAGACTAAGGAGTCCCATTTGATAGATGATGAACCAGAGGCTGAGAAATTCAATTGCTCGCCCTAGAGGGTCTTCTCGTGTTCATTCAGTAGAGGTAGGATTTGAACCTGGCCTCTGTCTCTATGGTTTTAGATGGATCACAGTGAGATCTTTCTAGCAGCTCATTATCATTTAGGTTCCCACCAAAGGGGAGCAGGCTTTGTTTCTGTGCCTCAGCTCCGGGTATCATCACTCTTGAGTCTTAAACACCTCTCCTGGGTTTCCAGATCAGGGACTGGTTTAAACCAGCCTTCTGGGTTTCTGCCGCCGCCTCCTCCTCCTCCTCCTCCTCCTCCTCCTCTTTTCCTCCCCTCATCCTCATTTCTCTTATGGAGCACATCCTAAATAAGGATGGTTGCTGTGCTTTAAGGGCATACAAATGGCTTGCCCTCACCTGTCAAGCATGATCCTTGTATTTTACCAGGCCCATTATGAACGCAATCTTTCTGTCGAAAATTTGCATACCTCCTTTCTTGAAAAGTAATGACAGCAATTTCTTTCCCTGCGCTCACTCTCCGAGTGTCTCATTTAACGGCACCTGTGAAACCGACAGGCACAGAGATGAGAAGTGAAAGAGAGCAGTTGATTAAATCATCATCAAGTCGGGCCTCAGAAAGTCAATTCTGCTCGCCGTCCGCAATGATATCCTTTTATCTTAAAGTAATGAGCTATGGCACTTTCGCATCGGGTAATGCGATAAGTTCTATTAGCATGTTCCATTTGCCTCACAAGCAAGGGCAAGTCATTTTAGCTAGCTCATATCACCGCAATCAAAGCAATTGGCTTCCCAGGCAGAGAAGAAAGGGAAAAGGCTCAGGGTGATTTCTATGGATCACAACACAGCGGAAAAAATAGACTCTTGTATTATTTTAACCCGTGACGTACTCTTCCTTTTTACTCCTCAGCAAATTTGGGCTAAATTATTAGTTCACCCAGGACTTCAGGAACCAAGGGTGAGTCCCTGCAGGCCTGGGGGCAAGGAAAAAGAGAAAGGGTAGCTTTGCTGGGCGCCTCATGTGGCTCATGGCTGGGATAAAAAACCAAGACCGCTCCTAATACCGCCATAGACTCATAATCAACTCTCGCTCTCTGCCTCCTCCAAGTCATTAGTAGTAGGTCTCCAGACAGGCAAGGATTAGTGCTATTGATAGCTTGGAATGAGCAAGCCAATGGCAAGGAGGCGAAGAATCTACTGCTTAGGTTAAAGAGAGATCATTTGCTAATCTCAGGGCCCAGGCTGAGAATGTGGCTCCATTGATAGAGTAGTGCCCTGGCATGCAGGAGATCCTGGGTTCCATCTTGCACCCTACAGAAACTGGGTGTGTGATGTGTTTCTGTAAGTCCAATATTCTAGAGATAGAATCAGGAGGATCGGGAGCTCAAGACCAATCCTCAGCTACATAACAAGTTGGAGACCATCCTGAGGTATAGTAGACCCTGTGTTGGAAAAAAAAACAACACAAGAAACATAAGTTCTAGACTGTCCATTTCGCCATTTTGTCTTTGGAGTTTACATATGCTTATACCCGACAAAACATAGCTTCTCTTCTTGAGTGTAGAGAATGCTGAACTCTGAAGGTTTGTGAAGTATCCATCTCCCATCATTCCCCAGAACCAAATAACATCTCAGTGATCTAAGTGGAAATTACAGGTTGTTTATGAAATATACATGGATTTCAAAGTGGCAAAAGATTTTGAATTTCTAAGCTTTAAGTCTCCAGTTTGGACTGTTTGTTCTCTGTAAGCTGCGTAATTGCGCTTTTAGTGAGCGGTCAGAATGGAGCTGCCCACAGTGGGCACTTTAGTCATATTTTTTCAATGAAAAAATGTGGCTGTCTGAGCGATGGCAAGAAAGGGAATGAGAAGTGCTTGCTTGAGCTAGCAAGATATGTGGCTCGGTGGGCAAAGCCCTTGCTCTGCCTCCCTGAGGACCTGAGCTCAGATCCCCAGCACCCATGGAAAGCCAGATATGGTGGTCAACACCTGCAAGCCCAGCACTGGGGGATCTGAACAAAAAGACAAACCCTAGGGTCTCATTGGCCAGCTGGTATAGCCAGAATGGTGGTCTCGAGATTGAGTGGGAGATGGACACACACACACACCTCTCCATCTCTCAGATCACATTGCCTGATTGAGTTCTACCTATTTCCAACATGCAAAATACCCAATTCCACCAGCTCCCTACATAGGAATGCTAGACTATAGGTACCAAAGCCCAGAAGCTCTCCGGTCTCCTCAACAGCTGGACTGTGTATTATTTTCTAATGAGCTCACCCTGTGCTCTCTGCTTTCTTCTTTAGAGTTACTGTTTAGAACACACATCTTTTCATCAGGCTTTCCTAGTATCTGAGCTATTTTTGACCCCCTGTGGAGTTATTGTTGAGACAGAAGGGAGGAACTAGGGCCTTCATTTTACACTGAGGGGGGAAAAAACCCTCCTAAAACCACTTTCAGGATTAAAATGCTCTTTATTTCAAGGGCCCCAATAGCTTTAAATGTCATGTAAAGTCCAAAGCCAATAAGACAGCTAGGTAAACAGTGGGGAAGGGGGTTCTTTGGCACAAGATGGCTGCCTGCGTGTCTGTGCTTGTGCAGGGAGTCGGGCTCGTGGGAAGCTGCCAGTGGATGTGTTTAGTCACCAGGCTGCTTGCTGGCTTTTTACAGGAAGGAAATAAATGTCATGTTTTCTTCAGGTGGCTTCTTCAGAAATTGCTTTTAGGTAAGGGATGTCTTCACTGTCTTAGATAAACCGCCTGGCCCAAAGGGGGAATCGATTTGTTTTGTCTCTGGCCAGGGTAAATTGTACTTGATGCGAGATGCTCTGCTTTACAAGTTGGGGGGTTCCCCCCTCATTTTCCTCCCATCTCCTTTGGGCAGGGAAGAGAATAAAATAACTTTGTTCAGCAAGTGGCGTTCAGCCCTGACATCTTTGGTGGTGATGATAAATGGATCTGAGATACAGAATAACTGCTCCAGCAAGGTCCATTGAGCAGAATGGAGAGCAGTGCCCTCCTCAATGTCATTGTGTGTGATGTATTCAGTGATTGCCACTTTCTGCTTAAGAATGCATTCCATCATCGGCTACCCAGAATCCTATCCCAATGTCTAGGGGCCAAACAAGGCTGCAGACCTTCATTTGTTCCAACTCGAGGCAGAGTCTTAAACACACGTTCCGAGATCCCCCAAATAAAAACAAGGAGGGCTTGCTTTTGAGGAAATATAACAAATGTCTTAATCCCATCATTTTGGGGTGTTTTGCATTTTTAATTGGAAGATATTTTCATCTGAAACTTAAGTCTGTGCTCTATTAGCAATTTTATTTTTATTGCATTTATTTAACTAATATTTGTGTGTGTGCATGTTTGTACATCTGTGCTCTTGTTCACACATGTTCGAGGAAGAGATCAGAAGACAACTTGGAGAAGTTGGTTCTCCCATTCTATCATGTGGGTTCCAGGGATGAAACTCAGGTCATCAGGCCTAGCAGCAAGTGCCTTTACCTGCTGAGCCATTTTGATGGTCTGTTAAATAAAAACAAACAAACAAACAAATGCTTCCTTTGTTACCTGTACTAATAATCTGCCAAGCGTGTTCAGACAATCTTCTCAGTATTATGCAATCATATTACTGTAGTCTATACTTTTTTTTTTCCATTTGGAGTCACCTGTCTTGTACTTTACCTAGAATCAAACATAGAATATGTTTAGTTAGGAATGTGTCTTAGTTAGGGGTATTGTGGCATTGATGAAACACCTTGAGCAAAGACAAGCTTGAGGAAACAGTCTATTTGACTTACACTTCCACATCTTCAAAGAAAGACAGGCTAAAACCTCAAACAAGCCAGGAACCTGGAGGCAGGAGACTGCAGAGGCTATGGAAGGATGCTGCTAATGGACTTACTCCTTATGGCTTGTTCAGCCTCCTTTCTCACAGCTCTCGGCTCAGGGGTGGCCCCACTCACAATAGACTGGGCCCTCCCCTATTGATCACTAATTAAGAAAATGCCCCTGCAGGCTTGCCTACTACCTGATTTTTATGGAGGCAATTTCTCAGTGCATGCTCTCCATCCTCTTTGATGGTTCTAGCTTGTGTCAAGTTGACTTAAACTAACCAGCATGGAGTGATTCTTTTATAAAGGATGAGGTTGATTGCTTTTCAGTGTAATTGAACACCAAGTGTGTGTCAAGGCCTGGAGGTAAACCATGATTGAGACTAGACCTCACTGCAGGAATCATGTCTGCCATGACCAACCCTAAAATGTTGTTGGGCAGAGCGGGGGAAGCTGAAGCTTTACATTGTTTTAAGAGACTATAGGGTGTGGCTGGAAGGAGGACGGTTTTAGATAAGATCTTCTCCACCCCAGACCTGCTGGTGAGCTGTGTACTGTGAACCTGCTGGGAGATTAGTTGGGTGGCTCAGAGTAAGCTCTAGGAACCTTATAGAGAAGTTATTATAACATCCCTTTATCTCTTAAATCTCATGAAAATTTCCATGTAATTATTTTGCTTTTGTGGGTTTCTGAACCAGGCTCCTCTGGGTAAGCCTGTCTGTCCTAGAAATCACTTGTGTAGGCCAGATTGGTCTCTCACTCACAGAGATCCCCTTGCCTCTGTCTCCTCCATGCTAGGTTTAAGGCATATATCACCAGGCCCTACTTGTTTTCCTTTTGAATTTTTCTAGAATTTTTTTTTTTTATCCATGTAGAGCCCATGGGAGTAGCTCAGTTGGTGGAGCATTTGACTAGCATGCAAGAAGCTCTGAGTTCCATTCCCAGTACTGCTTAGATTGAGTGCAGCGGTACAACAGAAATCTCAGCCAACACTAGGGAGGCCAAGGTAGGAGGATCAGGAGTTCATCCTTGGTGCTGTAGCAAATTCCAGGCCAGTGTGGATTACATGAGACCCTGTCTCAAATAAGTAAGTAGGAAATAGCCGGGCGGTGGTGGCGCACGCCTTTAATCCCAGCACTCGGGAGGCAGAGGCAGGCGGATCTCTGTGAGTTCGAGACCAGCCTGGTCTACAGAGCTAGTTCCAGGACAGGCTCCAAAACCACAGAGAAACCCTGTCTCGAAAAACCAAAAAAAAAAAAAGAAAGTAGGAAATAAATAAATACATAAATAAATAAATAAATAAATAAATAAATAAATGCCAGCCAGCAGGCATCCACCACTACATCAGGCTCTTATGTGGTTTAAAGAATTGAAACAGGAGGACTCAGTACCTTCAACAGTTGACATCCAGTTCATGAAACGACAGGGAAGTCACAGTTGAGTGGTAGCCGTGATGGGGTAGCCAAGGCTCTGTCTGGAAATTCTTCTCTTTCTATGTCTGCATTCAAAGCCTGTGGTGTTCACTGCAGGTCTCCCGCTTGACTCCTCAAGTATGGTGGTTTAAATTCCCATCTTAGCCTGAGGACTACGAGTTTTCCCCTGTCTGTCCTTCCTCTCTATTTCTTGCTATTAAGATGGAGGAAACTATTTCCACTTCTCTCTCAGGGCTTTGAAACCATGTCATGGAGAACATTCCGACACCTCAAGCTCCCATTTGGTGGGCAAACTGTTTGCTAATAAACCAAGGCAGGACCCTGATGTCAAAATGCTTAAGACGGCAAATCAGCTGGGACCCCTTTCTGCGCCTGACATGCCTTTTCCATCTCCCTGCCTCCTCCAGAACATAAACCTGAACCGGGAGGTGGTTCAGTGTGAACTCTTATAAATTGGAGTGGGTGTCTAGGGACAGGGGAAACAGACACTTCTTCCTTTAACCTTTGAAGACCAACAACCATCTGGCCCGAAAAAGATCCACAGCGGGTTGAACCCGGGGTGTGAAAGCTGGGCAGTGTATTAAATGTGAATTCGAGACTATGACTTCTCCCCACCCCGACTCCATAAAACAGCCTCCCTTTTTCATAAAGCACGCCTATAAACCACTGCCAGCGAGGCAGAAAGCCCGCTCAGGACCCCAGCTCGCTCTCCGTCTGGGGCTGTCAACAAACCCCCTTTATGAGTGGAATAGACCTCTTATATGCACCCAGCTTCTGGCTTTTTTCTCTCTCCTTTTTTTTTTTTTCCTGCAGAGTGTGTGAGGAGCCAGGCTGGGCAAGCGTCAGGCGCTGTTTGCTGAACGCATTTATTGCCTTTGCATAATTTATGAGCTGGAGGGGTTGACCGCCATCGCTCTCTGCCAGGGGCTGGCACTGGAGGCTCCAGAGAGTGGAGCTGTAAATTGGATGGTGAGCTCCTGCTGAGCTCACGGCAAAGTCCCTGGGTCAGTATGGGAATTTAATACCAGAAATGGGGCTGTTTTCTCAGCGCACCATGTGGGCCCCTGGTGCCACAGACAGTGTTTCGGCAGACTCTGGCTGGCCTTGCGAGGGGCCTGTCACTCACGAGTGTGTCGTGTGGGGAGCCCCAGCATTTGTAATCAGCTTGGCATCCGTGTGGCTTCCATAATGGATACCAGTAGGTCTCAGTTCTCCACCATATGCTTAACTCTGGAGGCAAGGTGCTTCTGGGTATATCAGTAATTACTTGATACGGAATTAAGTGGACCTTGAAATTAGAACTGGACTCTCCAAAAGCGGGGTAGCTTAATGCTTTGATAGAAATAACCATTCCCAGAGACTTACCGCTGTTTGGATGGGGGGTGGGAGAGAGAGCTTTCCCCACTTTCCCAGCTTCTTCTCCTGAACGTAGACCCTGGAGGACGGAGGGAAATGTGTCGCTCTAGCCGTCATTGTCATAACCTCGTATGGATAGCTGTGAACATCTGGGAAAGAGCAGGCACGACAGAAGGCACCACTCTGGGCTGGGGACGGAGCTCAGTGGTACAGTTTCCTATCATACACAGGCCCTGCGTTCACATCCCCCAGCAATTCAAAGTTAAAAAAAAACAAAACAGACTCTTCTCTTCTCACCCCTACTCAATCACTCTTAAAAATGCACTTGAGATTTTATGGTAAAAAGCAATAGAGCGGTTACACCCTCAGAAGAACACAACTACCTCCACCCACCCCATCCACCCATGGGTCTAGACCTTCAGGGTCTTCATCTCACCCAGTCTTCTCCGCTCAACTCATCTGATAGGATAACCAATCATTAATCAGGCAACAGAATGTAAATGCAGACGTAGCTACTGCTGGAAGCCCCGGTGGTAATGATCCTCTTGGACTTGATGAGGGTCTGCCAGTCACTCAGTGTCCAATAACCCTGTATGGCCATGGAAGCAGAGAGAGAGGTAGGTGTTATAGTTCTCACCCCAGGACTTGGAAAACTAGAGGTGAGAGGATCAGGAATTCAAGGCCTTCCTTGGTTGTGTAGCTGGTTCAAGGCCAGCCTGGAATACATGAAAGTCTGACTCAAAAACAAAAAAAAAAATATTCAATGTAAGTTCCTAAATGCTTAGAGTACCGAGGTCTCCACACAATCATTTGGATGGAGATTTTATTAGCATCTCTTGGTAGCTCTCAGGGGTTAATTTGGAACAATAATGACTAGTTTTCTTTTAAAAATGGGGAGTCTATTCTAGCATGGGTTTAGTGGCTCAGTGATGTCAGACTTCTCTTCCTCTTCTCTTCCTTTGGGCTCTCCATCGTGTTTTGGCATGGAGGCTTTGGGGGTTAGTTAAGCCCCACATTTACACAATGACAGCTGTAGGTGAACACATCACGTTCTCATCTAGGCAGACTTGAAGGTCAGAGGCAGGAGCTGCCTACTTTTCATTGAGACTCTTTTAGATAAATCTGTATTGTTGGTGTGCACGTGTGCTCGTGTGTGTGTGTGTGTGTGTGTGTGTGTGTGTGTGTGTGTGTGCGGTATGCCTGCATACACACTTGTGCTATGGAGCCCACACAGAGATCAGAAGACAACAAACACTCAGGAGTCAGTTCTCTCCTTCTAACCTGGGATCTGGTGATTAAACTGAGGTCATGAGGCTTCTGCGGCAAGTGCTTTTCCTCCCTGAGCCATCTTGTAGGCCCAAGATTCTTTCTCTCCTCCTTCTTCCCCTACCTCAGGATCCTCTGCAGACTTCAACTCTCATAGCTACCCAGAAATGTAAGGAAAACATGTGGGGGAAGGAGTACTGTCCTTTTGAACTCTAGACGATGTGGGAGAAGAGAGATGTGGCTCTCTGTCCTGCAGAGGCAGCTCTGTTTCATTTCCTGTTTGCACTGGTGGCTCCATCTGCTCCCATATACAGGTGGCCACAGTAAAATCCTTGGCACCCTCCTAGACTCACCTGCCGCTTGCTTTCCCTGGCTATGCATTACCGAGACCGTCAGCTCTCACCGCAGCTCTGCTGAGCCATCTGCTTCGCCCTCTCCCAAACCAGGCACTGTGCTGGCATAGGCAGTGTCCTACTTGCCAGACTTCTCCCCCATGATCATCTCTCTTCCTGGTGGGTACTCTCTCTCCGCCACCCATGCAAAGTGATTCCATCTGCACCCCACATTGGGTGAACCACAGAGCAGCCAGAGGCTCTGTCCTGTGTCTCATCTTGGTTGAGTCCAGCTCAGCAGGGCCTTTCCGGGCTAAAGGCTTACATGTAATCACACCTTCTCTGTGTTTACCCTAATAGAACCCATGCTGTATTATGTATATGTATGTGTGTGGAGATCAGAAGTCAACCTTGAGAGACTTTCCTCAGGCCTTGTTCATCTTTTTTATTGAGGGACCTGGGACTCACTGACTGTGCTAGTCTGCTTGGCCAGAAAGCCCCAGGGATCCTCCTTTTTCCTCTTCCCCAGCACTAGGATCACAGATGCGTGCTGTCATGTTAATTTTGTTTTTTACGTGGGTCCTGAAAACCAACTCAAATTCATGTCCTGTGATTGATTGCTAGGAAAGCACGTTAGCAATTGAATTGTCTCACCAACCCCATGGTTTAACCCATTATTTGTTAAGAAGACACTCTTGCTGGGCAACCAAGGCACATACCTTTAATCCCAGCACTCAGGAGGCAGAGGCAGGCGTATCTCTGTGAGTTCGAGGTCAGCCTGGTCTACAAGAGCTTGTTCTGGGACAGGCCCCAAAGCTACAGAAAAACCCTGTCTCAAAAAAATAAAATAAAATAAAACAGAAAAAGAAAAGACTCTTGGTTTTTAGAAGAGTGCGTGATCTTTGTTTCCTCTACTTCTGTCAAGATACCCAAAACTATGAGAGACTTCTTTCTTTGTTTTTCACAAACCTGGAGCAACAGGCTTATCATACTACTTATTGCTCTTGGTGCATCACCTAGATGCATCAGTTTGCCTTCTAACCTCAGGCATCAGTAGTAGTCACTTTTCTCATTGCTGTGACAAAATACCTGATAATAGCAACTTATGGAAGAGCTTATTTTGGCTCACAGCTCAAGGGTATAGCCCACCGTGGTGGGGAAGGAATAGCAGTAGGGGTGTGAGGTGGAAGTCACTGTCTTAGTCACTCTTCTGCTGCTGTGAAGAGACACCATGGCCACGACAATACTTATAAAAGAAAGCATTTGATATGGGTTTGTTACAGTTTCAGAGCTCAGTCCATTATTATCATGGCAGGGAGCATGGCAGCACCCAGGCAGAAATGGAGAACTGGGAACTCTATATCTTGATCTGTAGGAAGAGAGAGCTACACTGGGCTTGGCATGAGCTTTTGAAACTTCAAAACATACTGCCAGTGACACACTTCCTGCAACAAATCCATGCCTCCTGATCCTTCTAATCCTTTTAAATTGTGCCATTCTCTGGTGACCAAGCATTCAAATATATGAGCCTTTGGGGTCCAATCTTGCTTTAACACCACAGTGACAGTGCACCCACAATCCAAAAGCAGCAGAGAGAATTGAGTGCACAGATCACTCTCTCCATTTCATTTAGTCTAGTTCTGTGGTCCTTTGGATGGTGCCACATTTAGAGGGGGGTTCTTTCCTCCTCAGTTAGTCCAATCTAGACCTTCCTTACAGATAATGCCCAAAGGAGATTCAAGATCCTGTCAAGCTGATCGTCATTATTGACCATCACAACCTCACATGTATGGAGCCTTTCCCCCCTCAGAGTGCTGGCAAGAGATTTCAATGTACAAAGCTTGTTTTCTTCTTGAGAAAAGATTCAAGAGAAAGACAGCCAATATCCAAAGCTAAAGCCAGAATACATTCTTCTGCAGAAGTGATTTTATTCCGGAACCTTTGGAAAGATCTTGAGTCCCCTTCATGCTGTGGCAGTATCAGCCCCTGGCTGGGTGCTCCCTTGACTTGCAGAGTTTTTTTTGTAGAGGGAAGCGGATCTCTGTGAGTTCAAGGCCAGCCTGGTCTACAAGAGCTAGTTCCAGGACGTGCTTCAAAGCTACAGGGAGGGGCTGGAGAGATGGCTCAGAGGTTAAGAGCACTGACTGCTCTTCCAGAGGTCCTGAGTTCAATTCCCAGCAACCACATGGTGGCTCACAACCATCTGTACTGAGATCTGGCGCCCTCCTCTGGTGTGCGGGCATACATCGAGGCAGAATGTTGTGTACATAATAAATAAAAATAAATCTTTAAAAAAAAAAAGCTACAGGGAAACCGTATCTCGAAAAACAAAAGACAAAACCAAACCAGAACAACATTTTTTTTTGGTATGGTGGAGTCTCCTGCTGTGTGGACCCCTGGCACCCCAGGGCAGTGCTATGAAGGAACTGACCGACAGAACAGATGTTGTCCTGTGTTCAACACCTGGAGCTGCAGAGCGCCTTCCAGCCCAGGGACTTCTCTCCTTTCCTGTATTTGCCCTAACCCCCCCGGGGAAGGTGGAGTGTCTGAAGCAAATTGCATAATCACCACACTGACCTTTATTCTCTTGTCTTCATTTTCAGTGCGACAGTGACAGTGACCAGGAAGAGAAGGTAAGATGCCGCCCCCTTCGTTGCAGATACAGTCCATGAGGCCCTTGTGCACCTTGTGCACCGTCACTCTCCTGCCGGCACCTGCTCCCTCCTGCAGGATGTCCTATTGTTCACACTGTGACATTTTTGATGATAAGATACACCGTGCCAAATCTGTGACATCTACCTCTTTGAAACATGCCCCTTCGTGTCCCCTGTGTATCACACTAACTTTTCACTTTATGGATGGTGACACGTAGACCCCAAAACACTTTTCAAAAGGAACTGGGTTTGGTTTTTTTTTTTTTTTTTTTTGTTCATGATGAAAACATTGAACTTCCTCCTGTGTATTTATAATGTCATCTCTACCTCCCTTTGCTTGGCCTCTGTGTTTGCTCTGCTTTTCCATAGCTTCCTAATAGAAATGTCAGTGGTATGCCCTAGGAATTTCCTCCCAGGGCAGTGTGGGTGGGGTGGCCAAGAGGACTCTGCTCTCTTCCGTGGGTTGGTATTGGGGAGGGGGCGTCTCCCTAGCAGGCACACCCTCTACCTGGAGGTTGGGGCCCAGCCTCAGTGTACACAGCTCAACAAGGATGAAGACGGAACCCAGGCTTTGAGCCTCCAGAGGATGGAATCTGAAGCCAGTAATGTAGGTTTTCATTTTCTGTCGACTGAAGCAAAAGGTTTGTGGTATGCTTTTTTTTTTTCCTTCCTAGCTGTTGGCATCTACCAACTAGGTGCCTTTCCATTTTCACTGATGTCATGTGTAATTTGAAAACTTACCCGAATCTCAGAATTTATGTGCTGCATGGTACCCAAACAATTGGCCAGTCCCCCCTTACCCTGTACCCTGTTCCGTGGTCTTCACTTCCGGCTTGCTGGCTGATCCTCCCCAGAATCCCACGGTTTCATGGGTAGTGATTGTTCCCGCATCCATCTTGGACTTTCTCCCTCTGCCTCTACAACAGCCTCCAGGAGAGATCTGAAGGCTCCTGTTCTCAGCTGTCATTAATTTGAATTCAGCATATGTAGCCGGTTATAAAACTCGAGACATCATCATCTGAGCAGGTCAAGCATATTCAGATGAAGACAAATGGTGCTTATTTGATTTTCCTTAAAATCAGGAAATGAAAAAAGTGCTCTCTGGAGAAATCACGCTCCGCCTGACTTGGATGATAGACCAGCGCCGTGTCCCCCAGATAAGAACAGGCTCTCGCCTGGAGGTTTTTATCTCTGAAGGACGGCCAGGACTGTCAGCTTGCTGACATGTGCATTATCCATGTCATTTTAAACAAAGTGACCTATGGAAGGGTGCGCCGTGCTGTGACATGGTAATGGGCTGTTAGATGACAGCGGAAGTACACACTGGGTGGGGGGCTGAGGGCTCTCCTTTTGTTTAACTGACAAGTTGAGGCTTCCTACCTCCAACTCCCAGCCCCCTCCCAGGAGGGAATTTTTGCATTTTGAACTTAGGACCTTGGGTACCTCGGGCAGCCAACGTGTGCCAGGGATGGGTGACATCAAGCAAAATGCATTCAATGCCCGGAACTATCTCCAAGGTCATGTGGGCATATGGCAAAAGTAGCCATAATTCTGTGGGGTGTCTCTGGCACCCAGGAAGGTGCCAAAACCTTTTGACTGTTTTAGGGCCTTTACTGGCAAGCAGGAACTGAGCTCACTTCTCCAAGAGCGTGAGTTTTATTCAAGGTCTTACTCTCTATGCATAGTTGTGTGTGAGCATCTTCCTGTATGGGCAGGTGCATGTGCATCCGTGTGCAGATGGATGCAGAGGCCAGAGGGTGATCTTGGGTATCATTATCTGGTACTGTCTACCTGATTTTTTATATACTCTCTTGCTGGCCTAGAGTTCATTAAGTAAGCTAGGCTTGCTGGCCAGAAAACTACAGGGATTTTCTTGTCTCTGCCTGCCCAGTACTAAGATTACAAGACTGTGGGTTCTGGACATTGAACTCATGCTTGAACAGCAGGCACTTCCAAGAAATCTCTTCCCCTAGCCTGGAGATCTTTATTTAAAACAAAACTGAATGTGTGTGCCTGCCATCCCAGTATTTAGGAGACTGAAGCAGGAGAATTCCAAGTTCCAGGACGTCATGTGTGACGTAAGGAGGCTCTATTTCACATACGTAAAGTGAATTCCATATTGAGACATCTGTCTGCAATAGGGAAGGTGGTAAAAATTCCCCTTTGCCATTCCTCAGTATCTTGATCACAACGCTTGGCCTTGGTCACGCCTCAGAATCCCCAAGGAAGAACCCCAGGCCTGGCCTCCACTCCAGGTCTCTTATGCTGGAGTCTCTGGGGACATCAGTCATCATTAATCTGCAAGATCTTCAGACTCTCTCGTAGCTCCTGGAGTGAAGCCGCTGGCAGGCATTAGAAGTAGTGGAGGGGACAGCAGAGGGGGTTGAAGCAGCAGCAGAGGGCTAGCTAGAAGGAACGGGTGTGGAAGGTGAGTACCAGGGTGTGAGGAGGAGGTACCAGGCAGGTCCAAGGGTGAGAAGTCAGTGGGGAGGGGGGGTGAGGGTCACTAGGCACATTTTTTCTATGCTTGGTACACCCCCTGCCTAGGCCCGGGGCTGTATTTTGTTTGCACCTGAAGATCATGCAGGCCTTTGTAACTGGGAGCTGCACTTGACACTCTTATGTGTTATCCGTGCCCTGACAGAGTGTTTCTCCAGGGGTTTCCCAGCAGGAGCCCAGGAGCCTCTAATTGCACCAGTGCCTGCCTGGCCCTGGCGTAGTTAAGTCTGCCAGGCTTCTCCTTTTCCAGCTGAGACAGGATAGTGTTTATTGCCAACCTGAACCCCACTCTCCCTGCTTTGCAGGGGCCCTGTCAGTCTGCTCTATGGCAGGGCCTCTTCCTGTAGCCCCTGAGCCCACCGGGGTGCTTGCTGGCACCACTTGGAGGATTTGAATACAAATATGAATTGCTAATAGTGAAGTAGATGCCACTCAGCATCCTGGGATCCCTTCAGCAAGTCCCACTGGGGATGCTGTTGTAGCCAAAAGTGAGGCTTGCAGGAGGGACCTGGTGGGAATTCTCTCCGGAAGACCTGTCATTCTTACTCCGTGGGGATCCGCAGAACCGGCAGTCTAAAATTAGGGTACGGTATTTCACACAGCTGACTGAATTAAGATAAACTCTGCTTTCTTCTGATAGGAAGCTATAATTTATAAAATGATACCCTTACTAATTAATGTGAAAGTATCTGGGAAAGGGCTGGGAAAGCAGCTGAAACGCTGGAGACAGACGCGCGCATGGAAGGGATCTGATGAGACCCCACTTGGAGCATCCTCAGCCGCGGGAATGCATTTCATGTTAGCAGCAGAGAACCTGGAAGACTCCTGGGAAGGGAGAAATTGGGTGGGGAATTAAGTAGGCGGTGAACCCAGCATCTTGGATGTGGGATGTCTCTTCATATGTCATTAGGAACAAGGAAGAGGCAGCACTTGGCCCCCTTATTATCCAAATTAAGCAATTACACCAATCCCACACTGGAAAAGAATTGCCATCAGGAGAACAATGAGGCGACAATAGTATTTCTGCGTACTTGGTCTATATTTTCTTTGGTTTTCTCTTTTCTCTAACACTGGCAGCACCTGCGCTATGTGAAGCAATACCCCTCATTTGGTTATGAAGTTAATGTCAAGGTTTAAAGTCACAGTCTTTCCACCCACCCACTCTCTCTTCTCTGTGGGCCATGGGACGGCTGGTCAAAAGGAATCTCTGGTCTTGTTTCTGGTTCTGTCTCCTAATTTCCTGTGTGCAAGATGATTCTTGGAATTGTCCCGTATGAGATGGGATGGCACAGCCCCGCCCGGGTTCTTGTAGGAGTAGATTTCAGGCTCCCCTGCCCTGGGCTCAGCGTGAGCTGTGGTTTGTTTACTAGGCTCAAGGCTCACCTTGGGAGGGAGGAAAGCTGGGTCCTAGCTCACATAGCTTAAGTTCTGCAAGAGACCCACAGGGCTCCAGGGGAACCTAGGGCTCATCTCTCATCCCCCAAGGACACTTCCTGTAACAGACTGGATGGAAGCACAAAATTCTAAAAGGTCCGTAAACGGCCTCTTTTTAACCCCCTTATCCAAACATATTACTCATATACACTAGAGTAAGGTGGGTTTGTCTTAAAATGAGAATGAAGTAATACGCGGTACAGGTTTTGTCCCATTGTTCCTGGGTGTCAAACTCTTCTCTTTACAGGGGAACGTTCTTATTCAGGCTTCAAGGGACCAGATGTAGTTTTGTTGTTTTGTTAATTTTGTTTACCCCCACCCCCAGAGATAATATTCAAACAGCTTCTGAAGTAATATTTTTCTCACTCTGTTCATTTGCTCTTTGAGAGTTTCGTACAGTGTGTATTTTTGTTGTTGTTGTCGTTGTTCAATTGTCTGAGGCAAGGCCTCCTGTGTAGCTATGGTTGGCTTAGAGCTGTGTCGACCGGGCTGGCCTTGAACTCACAGAAATGTGCACGCCTTCTTCTGTAGGGATGAAAGGTGTGCTCCACCACAATTAGGCTCTCAGACAATCTACATCGCTCACTTTCGCCTCCCAACTCCTCCCAGATGCACAACCCCCTTCCCTATCCATCCAGTGTTATATCTTCTTTAGAATGTTTTTCATCTTTTATTGCTACAATTATTAATTTTTAAGTTTTAATGCATCTTTAGTTAATAATTAATTAATATAATAATAAATAGGATTATATCAGTTTTCCCCTTCCCTTTCCGCTCTTCGACACGCTCCCCTATGTCCTCCCTATTCCTGAGTTAATATTTTAGCAACAAAACCGGGTCTGGAAATAGAGCCTTGTGAGTAACACTCTTACTCAGTGTGCCAGGAAACCCTAGGCTCCATCCTCAGCACCACATAAACCAAACCAAGTGGTATATGCTCATAATCCCTGATCTTGGGAGGTAGAGGCAAGAGGAGCAGAAGTTCAAAGCCATCCTCAGCAACATAGTCAGTTGGAGGCCATTCTGGGCTCCTTGAGACCTTGTCTTGCAAAACAAAACAAATGTTTTCTTTAATTGTTGTTCTTGGTCATAATGGTCTCACATATGTGAGAAGGGGGTGGCTTATTTTCCTAATACAGCAGAGACCACACACACACACACACCACACCACACCACACCACACCACACCACACTTCACTTGGCTCAGGAAGGACTTTGAAACCACTGAAAAGTCCAACTAAAGATGAGGCATGTGGCTTTGTGCTTATAATGGAAGAGTTCTATCTCTTGGTTGCCAGACCATGTGTTACCCTTGTGAAAGCCTATGCATCCTCAGCAACATTCCAGAAGCTGAGAAGGCCCTCAGTGTTGTTTGTGGAGACTTCAGCTGTGATTTGGCAATCAGCTGTGTCCTGATCCAGCTGCAGAGATGGCTCAGTGGATTAAGAGCACTCGCTGCACAAGCATAAGGATCTGAGTTCAGATCCTAGCGCCCACATAGATATACCGATGTGGTCATAAGTGCTTTTAACTCCCGTGTTGTAGGAGACGGAGACAGGAGGATTGGTGTGGCTTGCTGGTCCAGTGAGAGATACCCTGTATCAAGGGAATAGGTTTAGAGCGATAGAGAAATATACCCAACATCCTCTTCTGGCCTTTGTGTTGCCATGGAAACACATCTGCACATAACCCCTCTACACAGTCACACACACAATGCGCACACACACACACACACACACACACACACAACGCGCTGCCCTAATTGAGAGACAACTGAGATAAGCTATCCTTTATTTCAGCCAGAAAAGGAATCTTCATTGTCCAACTCTCACAGAAGCAGAGCAAAGAGCCACCGCCCAAAAGTGTAGGACCTGTGGTTCTTGTGTTTGTGGCTCTACCTCTTTGCTCAGCACTGGGCAGGAAAAAAAAACCCTGGAGATTTTGCTGGAGTTGCTTTTTGGTTCCTGTGGGAGAACATGCCGAAGAGGCCTGGCACTCAAACCCTGGGTATTCCCCAGCCACCCCAATGTCTCTGCTTTCTGGACTCCAACAAATGTGCAGTCTCTTCCCCGGGCCTCTGTACTTCTCTAGCAGTTTGATTTTCTCATAAAAACATTTCTAAGCTATTTGTAAATTTCCCAGCATTTGGGGGGGGGGCAGTTTCTGCAGGGGTTGGCTGGGTTTGAGGAGCTTTTTCATTTTGGAGTCCCAATTTCCAAAATGCCTATCAACCTCTCCTCAGCCCTCCAATATTATGTCTGGGTTAAGATGACATTTTATTATTCTTCCAATGTTACTGTGTTTCCAGTCGGCCTAATTATCCCCGTATCCACCCCAAATTCCTATTGATGCCATCCTCAGATTAAATTTCCACTGAAAATTATTTTAAATCCTGAACCTTGTTATGTTTTTCTTTTCCCCTTCATAGCATTTTCAAGCCAGAGTAAAACTGGGTGTCTGTGAGCAGTAATCTTTCCAGTATCTATCATTTCGTATCCCTGAAAAGCATGGGTTATAATGCACAGACTTAGCTTTTTTGTTTTGTTTGTGGGTGAGGGCGGTGCATGTGCGCCATGGCAGACATGTGCAGAACAGAGGACAGCCTGTGGGAGTCAGCTCCCTCCTCCCACCAAGTGGGTTTCGGGGATAGAACTCATCTGCCAGCTTAGAAGCAAGAGTTTTACCCACTGAGCCACCCTAATGGCTCCCCATATAATTTTTTACAGGTAGGTAGGAATTGTTGGAAATTTGTCAGCTGTCGTCTGCTAAGCTTTTGTTTCTTGGGGTGAATGGAATGAAGAGTAAGGGAAATAGGATTCCCATGGAAACATTTCATTTTTCACAGTGGTGGATCTTAGAGAGGGGCCCTTGAAGACTAGTTTCTGATTTCTTTGAGCCAGCCAGCTCCCAGGCTATAGACAAACCACCCGATGGTACTGAGCCTTGGCATTACTGTTTATAGTTGGCATTTACTGTTGGTTTAGTTGTCTTACATTGGATGTCCTGGATTTTCCATATAGGTGTCTACCTCAACAGCAAGACATAACCCAAAGTATAATAAGTATATGATGTGTATGTGTGCATGTGTGCATGCCTGTGTGTATGCGTACATGCATGCATGCGTGTGTAGGTGGGGTGTCTTATGGAGTCAAGGATTACTTTGAGCTCCCGATCCTCCTGATTCCCAAGTTCTTGGATTACAGGAATTTACCACTACATCTGGCTTACACATTGCTGGGGATGGATCCCAGGCCTTTGTGCATGATAGGCAAGCATGCTTCCTACTGAGCTATATCTCCAGCCTCATGATTGCCAGTGTTTTTCTCTTGCCGGGATGGCAATAGCATATCACAAGAGCTATTTCATTCTTTAATCTCTTTTGAATACATGAAGGGAGAAAAGGCATAGTGGACAGACTTGGGCACCTATGTGTTGGTTCATGTACGTAACTGAAGGGAATGTGCCTGTGGTTCATTATCTGTCTGCTGCTTCCTTCAGCTGGTCGTATATGTGCACACATTCTTTTTCTCACATATGCATGGTGGAGTCTGGACTCAGCTGGAGCTTCCTGTAACCAGAGAAATCTGTTCTTTCTCCATCCTTCAATCATCAGTCTGGATTTGGGAATGCATAGCAACTGAGTAAAGATCTAACTTACATAATACGTCTCATGAGCTCATGTAATTAGTAACGAGTCTCATTTGACCTATTAAAGGAGTTCTGGAAACATCTGAAATTGATCACGTGATTCTGCATCCCCATTCTCTTGGCTGAGCTATGGTCTGGGGTTTTATGGCTTCCATGAAAGGATAGTTGCAGAGCCATAGACCAGTGTGCTGGAGTTGATGGCTGTGGGCCTTAAGGGATTGAGCACAGCCCCTCAGAAACCTGGTATCAAACATATCTGGACTAATGCCACTTTAAATGACAGATCCTATCTCAGTAGCTTCTTAGGGAAGCCTGTGCTGTTCTACAGCTATCCAAAGAGTCTTTTTTATTCCATGTCAGAGCAGAGCATGCTCTATACTCAGCAGAGGTGCGAAAATTTCTCTTTAATCATAGGCATGTATGCGTGTGTGTTCACATGGCTGCTTCAGTTTGTCCCACTGCAACTTCTGCATAGTACCACGGCTTTAGCTAACTGTTCCTCATAACTATCCCATTTCAGTGTGCTTAGTGCAATAAAATGTCTGTACTAGGATGTATTACTGACTATCTCGGCTCTGTTCTGCAGAGAAGTCTCACAACTTCCTTTGAGGAGCTTTTCAGTTGGTACAGTGCTTGCCTTGTAAGCATGGAGACCAGACTTCTATCTCTGTATCCATGTTAAAGAGCTATGTATGGTGGTACGTGCCTGCAATTGCACTGCTGAAGAGGTAGAGGCAGGAAGATCCCTGGACTATTGAGGCAGCTAGCCTAGACTACTTAATGGACTCTAAGTCCACTAGAGACCCTATCTCAAAGAACAAGATGGCTAGTTCCTAAGGTGGTGTCTTCTGGCCTCTAAATGTATATGTACACAGGTGCACATTTGCATGCGTGTACATGCACACAGGGCTCCCCAAATTCAATGGGTGAATTACTTTTTCTTCTTATTAATGTTACATCTGAAAAGTCCCCCCTTGTGTCCAGTGTCGAACTTTTCCAAATCAGATTGGTAGCTGCTAACAATAGAATTATGTGAAATCTCCAATTCTCTGAAGCCAGAAGCAGCTTTCTCCATTGTTGTCCCGACCATGGCTTGAATTATGATCTGCCAGAGATGGGAGTAAAGCGTATGAAACACACATCAACTAGGAACCCCTGGAATGGACAGTTAGTGTTCAAGATCCGTGTGCACTTTTTTTTCTTTGGGAGATTTCTAATGACTTTTCAAGGTTCTGGGTTCTTGCTGTCAACATGTAGGTGCTACTAATGACAAATTGAGAGTAGATTCAAATAAAAAAAAATATTTATTTATTTATTTATTTACTATGTATACAATTTTCTGTCTGTGTGTATGCCTGCAGGCCAGAAGAGGGCACCAGACCCCCATTGCAGATGGTTGTGAGCTACCATGTGGTTGCTGGGAATTGAACTCAGGACCTTTGGAAGAGCTGGCAATGCTTTTAACCTCTGAGCCAACTCTCCAGCCCCAAGAAGATTATCTTAATAATAATAATATAAAGAAATAATTTCTCAAGCCTGATGTGGGATTTCTTTAATCCCAGCACTCGGGAGGCAGAGGCAGGCAGAGCAGAGCAGATGTCTGTGAGTTCAACTGGTCTACACAGAGAGTTCCAAGGCCAGCTAGCGTGACATAGTGAGACTTTGTCTCATAAAACAAAAAGACAGCAACCAAAACATACAGAGAGAGAGAGAGACAGAACCAGACAGACAGAGACAGAGAGAGAAAATGTATTAAAGAGTGTGCTACATTATTTAGAACACTTGCACAAACATCTTTTTATATCTGATCTGCTTAGGTATGTACTTTGAGGACCAACACGTAGTCCTTCAAAGACTTTTATCTTCTCAAGCCCATGTCTTTATCTTATAAGCTAAGAAAATGGAATGTAAGTTTGGTTCAAGAGCCAGGGTTTAAGGCCTTTTCCACTTTAGCCTAGCCTCCTATCCTGTTAACAACAGCATCCCCAGAAAAATCACATACATAAAAGCAGGAAAGATTGAATCATTTGGCTTCTAGTTCTGCCTGTGGTCACTTGGCATCATAGCTGTGGGCTTGTGGCCCAGCAGAACTTTATGACAGGGAGTGGTGTGGTGGAGCAAAGATGCTGAGTCAGTGGTAGCCACAGAGCAGAGAGAGAAAGAAGAAGGAGGAATCAGGGGCCTCGTCTAGACTCCAAGACACACTCCCACATTAATTACCTACTTTCTGTATCTAGAGCAAACCTCCTTAAGTTTCTACCACTCCAGCTGGATTCCCAGCTAAGGACCAAACCTCCAAATGAGGCTCCAGATCCAAATGATCACAGATGAAGGATGTACAGGAGCCACACTGGAACCTGCGATGGGTGCTGTTTGGATGAAGACTCGAGGTCCATTCGCCATGATTCCAGCTCTATTAAACACCACACCATGACAGTCAGCACTGAGTAGATTCAACATGTCGCCTGGTAGCAGAGGCGTGGCCATTCTGGTGTGTGCCTCTTATTTTTTCAGCTTGGTAAACAGTTATCCAAGGTGTGTTCGTTTCTGTTTCTGTCGCTGCGATAAAGTAATCTGGAGATATGTGGGTTAGGGATGAAAGGGTTTGTTTTGGTTTACAGTTCCAGAGGAGACATAGTCTGTCGTGGTAGGGAAGCCATAGCAACGGGTGTGTGAGGCCAGCCAGACAGTCAGGAAGCAGAGAGCTCACCACTTCATCCACACGTAGGAAGCAGAGAGGGTCAGTCAGAGACGGAGAGAAAGACAGAGACAGAGGGACATACAGAGAACAAGAAGTGGGTCCAGACCTCAAAACACACCTCCAGCGATATACTTCCTCTAGCAAAGCTCTACCTCCTAAAGGTTCCACAACCTTCCCAGACCATACCATGGACTGGAGAGCAGGTGTTCAGATAGGTGAGCCTAAACCGCTACACAGAGGCAAGAAGGAAAGCCTTTACCGAAGACTTGTAGTTCTATTCTAACGTGGGTGTAGTGGAGTCTGCCCTGTGGATGGTGACAGTTGAGTAGATGCATGAGCCAGGCAAACCATTGGAATAAACATCACCCATGTCGTATTATGGAACTCAGTTTTCTTTTAAGTATATGTATGCATGCATGTGTGCGTGTATGTCAACATATAATATTTAGTTAAATACTAGGTTCCTGGGTAATTCACCCCATGGGTCTACGAATGCCAATACACAATAAGTACCCTGAAGGTATTAGCATTATATCTAAGAGTTGGTTACTGAGTATTCAAGTCTCAGAAAGGAAGAGGGACTCGCCTTCATGCCCAAGCATTGTCCAGGAAGACCTCGGCCTGGAATAGAGGCTTTTTTTAGCGTCTCCCTCCCATGAGGCTGGTCCAGACTGGTGTCCATCTGTGACCAGCACGTGGGAATGAGCTATAACTATCACTCCCACACATGATGGTTTGACCCTTGTTCATCACTTGACCTCACTCCCTCACCCAGAACCCTCTCATCCACCCAGGCATCAGTCCCGACCCTTGGGAGCAATCTCTGCATCCCTTGGGGCCACAGGGCCTATCCTTTCTGGGCACTGAAAGCGAGAAGGCATGTCCCCGAAGCTCAAATGGCAGTAAATATCTGAAGTGGCCATGTTCGCATTAAAGATTATGTATTTGCCACTAAGGGGAGAGTATAGTGTTTATCGGCTGGAGTGTGAACCAGCTGAGCTGATTACAGCATGGCACTCTGTCAGCCAATGATTGTCCCATCTTTTATCATCCGTGTCAGCACCAAGGAGGAAGAGAATGGATAGCCCCCTTACCCCTTCCTTCCCTGCCCCCTCCCCTCCCCCTTCTGTCTCTCCCTTTCTCTCTCTCTCTCTCTCTGTACCCATTTTGTATAGAAAATTTGTATTTACTTTGGGAGTGTAATTTGTTCCTCATGGATAATGTGACCCTGAGCGGAGCCGGATCATGGGTTAGTTGAAGTGATATTTTCCGCTAATGGTAGTCGTACATCACCGCTGTCAGCTCGGGTTAGGAGGCAAGCACATTACAGCTCCATTTTACCTCTGCAGGCATCTGGGATTATTTGCCATAACCGAGTATGACATGACCGCACTACAGAGTGCATTAAAATTTTACTGGCTTCTCAGGCAAGTTCCTGGCTCCAGTGAGCGCTTCAGGCAGGCAGTCGGATGGGGGACCCAAGGGCCCTGACTTCCTACATAGAGACATAGAAGGTAGAGGTAGCCTAAGATGGGCTGTTTTTCCCTCACTCTGAGAAAAAGAGTCGGGGAAAATCTTGGGAGATAGAGGGCAGGTGTATGCGTCTCTAGATACCTCAGGCTGACAGGTGACAGGCTGCCCTGTGTAGGTAACCAGGGGCTGACTGAAGTGGATCCTGCAGTGGGAGCTATCCTGTGCATCAGCTCATAGCATATGGGAAATCGGTCCTTCTCCAAGGAGATGCCAGGGTAAGGAGGTCACTACCAAGCCCTGGGCAAATTCTCGTTGGTTTTGTTTGTCAGAGGCCAGACTAAACTAAGGGAGTGAGAGTTTTCAGTGTGCTAGAATCCATGCTGTTTGTGGAGCTGGACGGAGCATTTAATAAGCCTGGTGGTGATGGACACATGCAATCCTAACACTGGCGGAGGAGGCAGGAGGATCAGAAATTCAAAGGTCAGCTTCATACGAAGGTTAAGACCAAGCTGGAGTATAAGAGCCTCTGCTTTAACCACAGCAAAAACAAAAGGCTGGGGTTGTAGCTCAGTCAATAGAGCATTTAGGTAGCATACACAAAGCTCTGGGTTTGATTCTTATTACCTCATAGACTGGGCGTGGTACTGCCAGCACTTAGGAAGTGGAGGAAGGAAGATCAAGAGTTCAAGGTCATCTTTGGTTACTGTGCAAGTTCAAGGCCAGTCTGAGACCCTTGGTCAAAACTGTGATGTCAGCAAAAGGACTGGTGCCATAGCTTAATTGGTCCAGGGTGTGCTTCAAATGCACAAAGACCTGGATTAGGTACCCAGCACCATATAAACTGGATATGGTAGCACACAACTGTGATCACAATATTCTCATGGAAGCAAGAGGGTCAGGAGGTCAAGGTAGTTCTTGGCTACACAACAAGCTCAAAAACATCCTAGGCTACACGAGACCCTGTCTCCAAAGGCACAGTAAGGCCAAAAACATCTGCCCAAACATTCTGCACATTCTAGCATGTCTCTATGGAAAGCTTATAAGCATGAAGACCCCTATTTTATTTATAAGGAAGCTGAGGTCCAAAGAAGCTTTGTAACTTTATATACTAATGGCAGAAATATGTTCCTGACCCATTTCTTATTACCTATGAGGTTTTTATCCTGTCTGTTAGAGATAAAAGGGTTTACCTAAGGCACAACTAATGTACCTTATACACACCTACTATTGCGATCCAACTGCAGCCTTCATATAGTTGATAACTGATAATTATTGAGGAGTAAAGGAGATCTGTGCACCCAAAGTCTCACGCACACCAATGATAGGTCAAGGTGTGTATGTAGGTCAGTTTACAACTTGTGGGAGTCAGTTCGCTCTTCAACCCCATGGGGATTAAACTCAAGTCCTCGGGCCTGGAAGCAAGCACCTCCACCTGCTGCCCCATCATGTTGGCCCCAGACCAAGGTTTAACCTTCCTTGGTCGACCTTGGAGGCCGTCCTCTCTGCCACCAAGCAGGACTCTCACTCATGGCGCATTCTAACAAGCCTGAAAGCTGAAGGGTGAAGACCGGGAACATCATAACATGTTGGCATAAAAGGAAACGTTCAAAGAGTGTTTTGTCACTTTTCAGTTGTAACTCAGCTAACATCCAACAAAATATTGCTCAGTGAAGACAGCCTGTGATGAGCTTTAATTAAGTCATAAGTCCTGTTCACAGTTAGCACATCGCTCGAATGCAAATGGCTCTTCTAAGGGCCTTGACAAGCGTTTATTTTGATCAGTTAAGACTTACAGTCACTCCAACAAAATGCTTCATACCACTTAGCATCCCTTAATATTCTTACCGGGAAAGAATTCAGTGTAGGGGCTAGAGATGAGACCCAGTGGTTCAGTTGGGAGAGTGCTTGTCTGGAGTTCTTGAAGCCGCCCCTGGGTTCCATCCTAGGCACCTTGTAAACTGGGTGTGATGGTTCAAGCCTGTCATCCCTTGCTCTGGAGGTGGGGGCGGGAGGATCGGGAGTTTAAGATCACCCTTGGCTATATAATGAGTTGGAGCACAGCCAGAGAGCTACATAAGACTCTGTCTCAGAAGAAAAGAAAAAAGGAGTGTGGGTGCTGGAGCAATGGCTCAGTGGATAAAAACACTTGCTGTGAGGCCATAAAGACAGAGTGGATCCTAGCACCCAAATAAAAAGTTGGATGTAGCTGAATATATTTATAACCCTTCCACTGGGGGAAGCAGAGGCAGGAGGATTGCTAGAACTGACGACCAGCCTAGGTCCAGCTTCACTGAGGAATAAGAGAGGACAGAGCAGAACCCCCAACGTCCTCTTCTCACCTCCATGCTCACATACACATATGCACACAAAGACATAAAGAATTCAACATGAACTTATGTGAGATCCTGTAGTTTTTCACAAAGACAAGCTTTGAGCAGATTAGGGACCTCAAGTGGCAGGTACACTGAAAGGATTGCAAATTCTACATTTCCGGGTTCTGGGTGCTAGATGCTGAACTGGTACCCATGGGGTGAACACTGCCTTTCCTTCTAGCCAGAAAGGCCTCCCTTTCTTCTAGTCCTGGGATGCTTGGCCTCCACCATCCTCGCTAGCAGCTGTGCATGTGGTAGAGTCATCATGTGTAGGACTTAGTAAACGATGCATGAACTGAGTAAGACCTTGATCCTGCAGGGAGACATCTGTTAAAGGCAAGAGAAGGAACCATGGGTAGGCAAAGCTTTTCTCCCTAGAAACTTGGAAATCAAGTAGCATGACAGGGTTGGTGCTCCCTGGCCTCGCTCCTCTCTATGGGCTCACAACATCAACATTGATCCTTCCCAGCCAGATCAGAGTGGGTCCAGGCTCCTGACCTGGGTTTCTTCTCTGGTCTGAAATTCAGTCACTCGGGCAGTAAAGAATGAGGACAGAAGTATTGATCCAGTCATAGAAAAGTAATTATCCCTCCAGGATGGGCTGTTTAGAATGCAATCATAATTTTAAATAGCATGTTCCCCAGAGGCAGCGTAACAGCATATGGTTGTCTTTGTTTAAGTGAGGTCACACTGGTACACTCCCTGCTTTCTGGACCCCAGTGATGTGTGCAATCTAAAATGAGTACATATTTACAAAACTCGGCTTAACTAGCAAGCCACGTACCAAGCGATTATTCGATTATTCATGATAGACTTGTGTGACCTTGTACAAGAAAACTCCACGAATCGTGAGATCGTTTTAGAACTCTCTGGCTTTAACAGCTTCAGCAGGTGTTCAGTTTGGGTTACGTTTTATTTTTTTTTTTAAGATAGAGTCTCACTATATACTGCCAGCTGGCCTCCCACTCCGAGCCCTCCAGCCTCACTCAGAATCTCAAGTTCTGGTATTACAGGCAGGTGCTAACACACCTAGTTTGATAATACTTTTTTTTTTAATTTGCAAACAGCATATAAACAAACCATGGATAATGAAGTGTGCAAACTATTGACATCCAAATACATATTAACCAAGCTATCAGAAAGGCTGGGGAGGTGACTCAGCGGTTAAAGTACTTCCTGCACACATAGAAGCCAGAGGTGGCATATGTGTCTGTAATGACAGAGCTAGGTGGGAGGTGGGTGCAGAGCAGAGACAGGTGGATCCATTGCCAGCCAGGCCAGATGATTTATGAGCTCCAGGTTTAGAGCATGAATGGTCTCAAAAAAGGTCAGGGATGGGGGTAATAGACAGTGACCGAGGAAGACACCCAGTATGGACCTCTGGCTTCCATACCAATGTGTACACACCCAAGAAAACATATACATACAACATGGGCAAAAAAAAATGTCTGGGATCTGCAACTAAGAAATACTGAATCCTCTTTTCCCCTGTGTACTCTAATAGCGATGGTTTCTGAGACTCGGTTTCTCTTTTTGGTAGGAATCATGACCCATCCACAGTTTGGCATCAACCAGAAGGAACCCTTTCCTTTTCCATCCTAGTTAGCAAGACCCAAGGAAAAGATTCTGGTTGGCTAAGATGAAGTCACTTGTCCAGGGTAGACAAAGGGACCGTGGGGGCAAACTGCCCTTCTTCGGGTACTCCAGCTTGCAGCTGTCCTCTGGGAGAAGGCCTGAGCCTTGCTGCTCCAGGTGTAACTGTATATTTGACGATGAGGCCAGCGGAAAGCCCGGCATGGTGATAGGTAGGCAACTGGCCGTTTATTCTGTGAACCCCTACCTAACCTGCCCGCTGCTGGTCAGCCACAGACTCTTTCTTTTTTTTTTTTTTTTTTTTTTTTTTTTTTTTTTTG
>NC_022010.1:25812226-25817639 GCF_000317375.1 Microtus ochrogaster
CTCTTGTAGACCAGGCTGGTCTCGAACTCACAGAGATCCGCCTGCCTCTGCCTCCCGAGTGCTGGGATTAAAGGCATGCGCCACCACCGCCCGGCCACAAACTCTTTCTTGATCATCCACAGTTAACCCTTAAAAAGCATTTGCAGGGGCTGAGGAATCCCCAGAATCCACGTTAAAAAGTCAGGTGTAGTCATCCACGCTTGCAACCCTAGAACTGAGGTGAACGGGAACTCCAGGATTGCTGGGGCTTGTTGTGCACCACGTAGCTGCAGATTCAGTAACAGACCCTGTCTCCAGGGGAAAGATGGAGAGCGGTGGAGCAAGGCACCCACTTTCTTCTCCAGCAAGCATGCATGTGTACCACACACTCTTGGACATGCTCTCACTAAAGTTAGCAGGGCGGGGGGGGGGGGGTAGCTCAGTGGGTAGAGTGCTTATCTAGCATGCCCAGAGTCTTATGGTCTCTTCCCAGCATCTCAGCAGCTGGGTGTGGTGGCACACCCCAGTAATCCTGGCACTTGGAATATATGGACAAGCGGATCAGATCGGGATCATTCTCGATGACATAATGAGCCCACCCTGGGATACATGCGACTGTGTCTCAAAACTAGTAATCTTATTAAAATAAACAAATAAATAGAGATATTCACAGACTCTAAAATGTAGATGTGTTTTCAGTTATACTTAATAGTTGTGTAAATATTCAGCACATTTAAATACCATTTACAGATTAATTCTGTCTTACTGAAACAATTAACGCTGTAGAAAGGCATGGGATTTTAAAAGCGTGATTGTTCATGTATACATGTATTGAGAATAGACCAGAATTCATTAATATTTTAAGGATAGTAGTTGATGAGTTCCTCCCCAATTATAAGACAGCCACCTTGAGAGACATGAAGGTCTTTGAAGTCACTGGGATGGTAATTACTAAATGACTTTATCTAGGGTACTAAATGAAACCTGCTCTTCCAAAGGGATTTTAGTCACCTCAAAGAACTGACAGGGTCCTTCCACAGCAGCAGGCAGTCTTGCTAGGATGAGTATCTTAAGCGTGGAAATGAGATGCTGGAGATGTAGTTCAGTGGGTCGAGTGCTTGCCTAGTATCCGGGAAGCGCTGAGTTTGATCCCCAGCACCACCTAAGTCAGGCATGGTGGGGCACACAGTAATAGAGGAATTCAGAAAATAGAGACAAAGGGATCAGATGTTGAAAGTCACCCTTAGAGACAAAGGAAGTTGGAGGCCAGCCCGAGCTGTGTGAGACTCTGTCTCCGATAGATGGATGGACAGTCGGACAGGCGGACAGACAGACGGATGAACAGACAGACAGATAGGAAATTCAATCTTTACTTTTTGCTGAAAATTTAACCCCGAGTGCCCTGAGCCAAGCATCTTGGGAGCTAGGGATAGAAAGATGGCTAAGGTATACGAAGCCTTTGGGAGATACTTTATAATTAAGGAGAAAGCCAAGGTACCTTGATGAAGTCTAAGAATCTGGTAGTCCTGCTGCCCTGGAGACCAGAGAATGGAACCATTCTGTCTAGGGACGGCAGCATTCACACCAGCCCTCACTGAAGTCAGCAAGTATCAAGGTAGCAGGGCCAGTACAGATATACTAGTGGTGAAACACAATGACCTAAAGGCAAGTTGGGGTGGAAAAGGTTTATTTGACTTACATGTCTGCATTGTAGTCCATCACTGAAGAAGTCAGGACAGGAACTCATATAGGGCAGGAAGCTGAAGGCAGGAGCTAATACAGAGGCCATGGGGGTAGGGGGTGCTGCTTACTGGCTTGCTTCCCATGTCTTGCTCAACCTGCTTCTTTTGAACCCAGGACCACCAGCCCAGGGATGGCACCATCCACCGTAAGCTAGCCTGTCCCCATCAATCACTAATTAAGAAAATGCCTTACAGCTGAGTATTATGGAGGCATTTTCTCAACTGAGGATCCCTCCTTTTGGATAACTCTAAAATTCTATGTCAAGATAACATAGACTGGCCAGCACAATAGGCAAAGGGAAATTCATTTGTAAAGAAGGGGGAAAGGAAGCAAGCAAGCTGAGCAGAAGCATTCCCGTCTCCATCTCCTCATCTTCATGGATGACGGGCAAGCACCCTTAGCATCCTGCCTGAGCAACAAAGAGCCACTCCTGCTGCTGTGCCTTTGTCCTCTCAGGGGGACCATACCTTCAAAACATGAGCACAAACAAGCCCTCTCTTACATTGCCTTTTCCCAGGCAAATTGTTGCAGCAAAGTGTGAGTGTTAGCCTGTGGAGAAACGCCGAAGAATGTGTGCTGAGACAGATCCAGGCTGATGGCAGGATGTCGGAGAGGACAAGAATAAGAAGCTCGGCAGGGGAAGGTTTGGATTTGATCGTGACAGTTGCCACTCTGGACTGTCAGTGAAGGGCACATCAGATTTGACTTTGGGGGAAGAGAATTCAGGTGGAGGCATGTGAGGATTTGGGGTGGATGTGGGGGACACCTGGGCTAGAAGTCCAGCGAAGACATCATTGATGAGTGAGATCTCAGAGTTACAGAGAAGGAAAGAGTTGGGGTTTGGAACTAGTTCTCGAGATATGAGCAAGAAGGGCAGCAGTGAGTTGTGGGTGACCAGGGTGGGGTTTTAGATTTGTTTATCATGTGTGTGTTCGTGTCCATGGATGGGTGTACTACGGTGCATGTGTGGAGGACAGAGGACACCTTGAAAGAACATCTCTTTCTAGCATGTGGGTCCCAGGGTTCAAATTCTGGTTGTCAAGCTGGCCTGCAAGAACCTTCACCATCTTGCCAGCCTCAGGTACATTTTGACTGCAACATCAGACTCCCAGAGAAGGGAATACAGGAAACATGAGCAGGGAAGGTGTTGGGAACTCTCAGCTGTATGAAGTCAAAGTGCATGCTTGCAATGCAGGAATTCAGGGAGCTGTGGGATAGATAAGGAGGGGCTGTGCAACAAAAGTGACACCAATGAACACACTAACAACGAACACTAATAAAAACTCTAACAACAGAATTACCATGTACTTGGCTGAACTCCTAATACATTGTGTAGGATTTTATTTTACTGCATACTGAGTTAAATTGTAGCATAGTATGTGAAACACGATGGGACCCTCGTAATCTTTGTCTTCCTTCCTTCCCTCCTTCCTTCTTTCCTTTTTCTCCTCCTTCTCTCCCTCCCTCCCTCCCTCCCATCACTTTTGAGACAGGAATTTATGTAGCTCAGGCTGACCTCAAACTCAGTTTGAAACCCAGACCTGCCTGGACTCCTGCTCCGCTGTCTCAGCCTCTGGAGTGCTGAGATCACAGGTGTGCATCCTCACGACCAGCTTTCCTGTGGTAACGGCTTTGACATGTGTGTTTCCCAAATGCTAAGTACATTTAGGTCTTCGCACAGCCTATTCATTTCTTTTTGCATTTATTTATTTTGTGTGTTTGGAGGAGTGCAGCCCCACGATTCTCTTATGGAGGCCAGAGGAGCACTTGTGGGAGTCAGTCCTCTCCTTACACCCTGTGGGTCCCAGGGACCGAAGTCAGGTCGACAGGCTTGAGAGCAAGCACCCGTGCCTGCTCAGCCATATCTCTAGCTCCAGCCCCTTGCGTACTCCCCCCCCCCCCAAGATTTTTTCCTTAATCATGTGTATTTTTAATTATGTATATTTTAATCACGTGTATTTACTCACAGGAATGAGGGTCTGTGCACATGAGTGCAAGTGCCCCATAGACCAGAAGAGAGCACTGACTCTTCTGGACCTGGAGTTAGGTAGTTGTAGGTTGTCTCATGTGGGTGCGGGGAACCAAACTCGGGTACCAGCAGCAGTTCCCCTACCCGATGAGCCTTCTTACCAGCCCTTGGGTGCTATTTAATTATCTGTGTATGGAAAGTACCATCTGTCCTCCCATTCAGCCCTGAAACAAAGACTCTGGATAAAAGGAGATTTGCAGGGACTTACAGTGGAATGAACTCGGGGAACCCTGGTACTGTGGTGATGATATTGTCCTGTCTTCTCTGACGAGCCTAAGAGGCTATAGCCTGCTGTCCTTAGTAATTGTATTTGGCATTTATATTAGCTTTTTTTTGTGTCTTCATAAGAAGGAACTAAATGAAAGAATTAATGTTTATGTTGTTCATCATAATTTGCGATGGGACGGTCCATCATAGCAGGGAAGGCATAACAACAGATGAGGAAGGCTCCTGGGCTGTGGCAGCAGCATTGTGGAGCTGCTTATTCACATCTGGGCAGACCAGGAAGCAATGAGAGGTGAATGTCATGCTCGGCTCCTTTTCTCCCTTTTCTTTTTCTGTTCAATCCAGGACCCCAGCCAGCCATGGGCTACACCTGCCCATGGCCAGGGTGGGTTTCTCCTCCTCTGTTAAAGTCCCTCACAGACACACCCAAGTCATGTTTTATGATTACTCTAGACGGTACTTCATCCAACCAAGCTGATGGACTGGGGAGACGAGATGGCTCAGTCAGTCAGTACAGACGTAGTGCTGGCACCCTGGCCACTTACCCTCCCCCACCATTGCCTCTTCCTCTGAGTCTCATTGTCCCTGGCTAAACTGTTACTGAAATTAACAGTAACTTTTTTCCCTGAAGATTTTAAATTTTTTATTTTATGTGTTTTTACCTGCCCGTATGTATATGCATCATTTTTGTGTTTTGTCCCAAGGAATCCAGAAGAAAGTATTGATGGGTCCCATGGAACTGGAGTGAGAGACAGTTGTAATTTTGCCATGTGGGTGATGGGAGCCAATCCTGGGGCCTCTGCAAGAGCAAAAAGTGCTCCTAACTGCTGAGCCATCTCTCTGGTCCCCAAACAGTGAATCATAAAAAGCTTTTATTCTGGTTTTAAAGAGAGCTCTTACTTAAGAGAGATTAACTCCTCATCCTCAGGAAATCACTGTAAATTCTCAGGGTGCGCAGAGAGAGGAATGTGAGAGAAATTCCATTATCATTTAGCATTAATTAATACTCATTTTCTGTAGAGTGTGCTGAGACACCAACATGCACTAGACTTACAGACCACACAGAGAGAAGGGAGGGACTTGAAAGAAGCATGGGGCACCAGGTGGGGCTGGACCTTGGGGAGAGCAAGGGTGCAGGCATAGCTCCCTGCAGAGAGAGAGAGCATGCAAACTCTGGCACAGCAACCATTCTGGCTATAGGAGGCAGGCCAGCATCCCCAAATGAGAGCATGAAGCTGACTTAGCCTGGCCTAACTGTTTCACCACTAAGATTTGCCAGCTATCATTGTGAGGGGCTCTGTATCATACATGCACACATACACACACAAGTGTGCACAAGCGTGTGCCTCCATATTCATGTGCAGATACATTCACAGGCACGTTCATGTATATAGACACACAGAGAGAGAGAGAGAGAGAGAGACAGAGAGAGAGAGA
>NC_022010.1:25817739-25845200 GCF_000317375.1 Microtus ochrogaster
GAGAGAGAGAGAGACAGAGAGAGACAGAGAGAGAGAGAGGGAGAGAGAGAGAGACAGAGAGAGAGAGAGAGAGAGAGAGAGAGAAAGAAAGGAAGAGAGAGAGAGAGAGCGAGAGAGAGAGAGCGAGAGAGAGAGAGCGCTGCTGTATTGTTGTCCTTCCCTGACCTCTCCAGATTCTAGGCCCCTGATGTCATTTGTTGTCCTTGTTTTTCCCAGTCTCACCTGGCTGTACAAGTCAGGCAATGGGCCATAGAACATTAAGTGTGATGTTTTCTCCCCCTGCAGCCCTGCTTCTTCCACAGAGATACCTACCCTGCTGCTTAACTTTGGGACAGCGGCTACCAGAGGCCCTAGAGACTGTTCAGAGTTGTCTCTATCTGCCTGATTCCCAGGCCTAAAGCAGGCCTGTTCTGTAAAGATCCTGGTTTTCTTCAGAGGAGCCTGGGATTCCCTATGAATCCAGGAAGCCAATAGGGAGCTGAGCAGTGCGGTTTTAGGGTGAGGAGACAGCCCCCCTGCCAGGTATTAGAGGCAGGGAAGTAGGTGACCTAGAGGTCTCAGCTCCACCCCCACCACTGGGTGACTAGGCCTCTGCTTTAAAACAGCCCAAGAGGTATCCGTTTACTTACTTAGTGGGTGCTGCCTACCTTGCATGGTGTTCGTCAACCTTATTAAAAATATCAACCAGGCTAGACATGGCGGCTCAAATCCTTTAGTCTCAGCACTCACAGGGCAGTGACAGGTGGATCCCTGTGGGTTCAAGGCCAGCCTGATCTACATAGTGAGTTCCAGAACTACACACTGAGAACCTGTCAGAAACAATGTACAATTTATCTATGTTATCGGCCAGGGTTGGAGAGGTGATGGCTGGCCAGTTAAGAGTACCAGAATTTGGTTTCCAACACTCAGTTCAGACAGCTTGCTTTTGTCTGTGACTCTGGCCTTTGGAACCACCTGTAGTGCACATATCTACACAGAGACTCATACACATACTCGTAATAAAAATAATGTAAGTCTTTAAAAACATATTAGCAAAGGATTGGGGATATGGCTCAGTTGGCAGAATGCATGCCTAGCCTACAGGAAGCTCTGAGTTTCATCCCAGGCACCACATAAATCAGGCTTGGGGACAGAAGGATCAAAAGTTCAAGGTCAGCCAGGTGTACCAGTCTCAGCACTTGAAGGCATAGGCAGGTTGATTTCCGAATTCTAGGCCAGTCTTGTCTACAGAGCTAGTTCTAGGGTGGTCAAGCCTACACAGAGAAACCCTATAAAGTTCAAGGTCATTCTTGGGTGCTTATGACATTCCAGGCCAGTTTATATTGAATGAAAAAAATAAATAAAAGGAAGATACCATGGCTGCTCCTGAAGTACAGAGAAGATTTTTTATTGTAGATAGAAGGGGAAAAGCAGGCAGATGCGATAGTCCTGGCTGAACATGGCTGGCAGACCAGGCTGGACTAGGAAGGAGAGGAAAAGATTAGCCCACCAATAGAGACAGCCTGAGGCAAAGAGGCCAAGAGACTGGGCAGTGTAGCCAAAATTGCTGAGTTCTACAGGGATCAGGCTGGCAGCAGGGAAGCAGAAGCCCAGCCCCTGGGAGGAAAAGGTTTAGGGTGGAGGGGTGAGAATGCTGGGAGAAGCCACGGGTACTGTGCGAGGCTGGGAGAGCTGGCCAGCATCTGCTCTAACATGCCAATAGGTACCTCAGTTAGCAGTTTGTCCCTGGTTTGAGACCTAGCATCTGTGAGACCCTGTTTCAAACAAACGTTGTTAGAGGACCAATAAGCTACAGAGCAGTGCTTGGTATGCGCACCAGGGTCTGATTCCCAGCGCACTGAGAAACAAAGCCACCCTGCCACTCATTGCTGTTGCTTGTTTTTTTTGTTTTTTTTTTTTTTTTTTCTCCATCCTCATCCCAGGCTTCCATTTTCTAGGGCAGAAGCAATATCCAGAACAGCTCTGAATGTACCTCGGAGCTCACTCACAAAACATCAGACTCATTTTCCATCCCTTCTCCTATTTAAAACATTAAAAACAGAGTGAAAAGGACTGGGGAGGTGGCTCAGCCAATAGAGCACTGGTCATGTCTGCAGGGCAGCCTGAGTTCAGTGCTCGGAACCCACATTTTAGAAGTCAGGTGTGGTGACTGGCACCCGTGATCCTAATGATGGAGAAGCAGAAACAGGAGCATCATTGGAGCTAACTCTGTGAATCAGATCCAGTGAGAAAACCCTGTCTCAGAAAGCATGGGAGATGGTACCTAAAGACACCTGAGATGGTCTACGTATGCGCCTTCACACACATGCGCCTTCACACACGTGCGCCTTCACACGCATGCGCACACGGTGCAGCACAAAGACGTGCTGGAGGGGAGAACGCTGCCTTGCTGCCCAGCCTTTTCCGCGGTGGGGAACGGACAGAGGTAGTATATGGCGAGTATCTGCCTTGATATGTTGATAAGCTAGCTGCCTGTCTTACAGGGATGTGTCACAGAGAGCCGCGGGTGTGTGATTTTTAAGATCCTGGCTTCAGTCAGATGTACTTAGCCCCAGTTTTAGTGGGTGTGATTTAATCTTCCTCTGGTGATTATAAAAGTCCTTTCCAAACCTTCCTTCCCCTTTGCCTTGTGTGGCACTGTGGGTTATCTCTGCCCGCGTGGAGGGTGGGGTGAACCTGGCATTTGCTACCACACCCTCCAGGTTTACTTCTTCTGCTTCCCAGTTTCTGAAGCCCTCAGGGCTCAACAGTGTCAGAATCAACTGGGACTAGGCCTGCCTGCAGCCTAAAGAAGAGTTCCCATAATCTTTTAGGGACCTCAACTCACCTAAAACCAAATTCTTGCCTTTGATGTAGAAAAGAATTTCAGCATATGCAAGTATGAAGCAGAGTTGGAGATTTATTAAATGATATCTTAATATAGATCTTAATCTTGGTGGAGGGGGCTAAGAGAAAGAGAGACTACGTGTGTGGGCTTTCCTCAGAGTCACACTCCTGTCTTTACAATAGACTTGTGTAGGATTTGGGTGGAGTAGGGAGCTATTATCTTCAAAGGGAGGCTGAGGAAGCAACTGCCCCCACAGGGTTGTTCCTGTGGTGCCCTGACTGGATTACAGTTGATAAGGTAAAGCCCGCACCTCAGGATGCAGGAAGTTAGGCTGTCTTCACTGTAAACAAAGTTAATAGTCTTATGAGATTCCCAGAAAGGATTCTGTGTTGGAGTGAGCCCCACCCAAGGTCATACACACTCAGGTCTTGAGTCTAGTTTGCAGCTGTTTTCCACAAAAGGGATATTATCTGTATGTCAACAATTGCCACAGAAAATTTTTTTTTTTTATCATTTGTTATGGTGGATGCATGTTCATGGGGAAGTTCATGTGTGTTGACATCCCATGTCTTTCTCTCTTGCTCTTTACCTTGAGCCCAAAGCTCACCAGTCGCGAGACTGGCAGGTGAGGGAGCACCAAGCATCCTCCTCTGCCCCCTGCTTGGAAGAGCTAGGATCATAGATTCACATCAGCTTCCCCAGCCTTTACTGTGGGTCCCGGGGATCTGCACTCACGTCTGCATGCTTGTGCACCAAGCACTTTACACACTGCCGCGGAGCCATCTCCCCAGCCCACAAATGTTAATTGCTCTGGAACTTCTTTAGCAGGTAAGAGGCTGCTACCAGACTCTGGGGTAAGGGACCCGTTCTTCCTTTCCCCATGTTCCCAATCCTTTGTTTCTTGTCTGAAGAACAAAACACAAAGCCTTACAGTATCCTCACACCCCAGCCTGGGCTGTTGCTTAGTAAACTCGAACCCTGTGCTCCCCACCCCCTGCTCCTGTCAGGGCCTCCCATCCTCTTCTAGCTGGGCCCCGTGGCGACAGCAGCTCAGCCCCAGCAGCCCACAGCAACACTCCAATTCACGGTGAAATGATTTCCTGGGCCTCGTATAATTTAACCTGCCCACACTGCTAAACTTCTATATTACACATTTCTGTCAGGATGTCAGAAGACATGATAAGCCCCCTTGAAGCTGCAGCCTCCATTACATGCTAAGAGTGTTGCGTGGGGGACTCCCCCCCCCACACACCCAACACTCCGTTTTGGAACATCTCTGAGATATTTTTTTTTTTTTAGCATGGTCTCTCAAGTAGAAAGAATACCTCTTTCATGACCCTAGCCTCTTGTTAGCTGATAGATGAAATCTTTTCTTGTCTATTATGTTTTCCAAATTCAAGGTTTCTCTTTAGATTCTTGGACGACAGCCAAGTGAACCGGGCTTTGTTGACCTGTAAAGTCCTCTTCTCTTTTTGCTCCTTTAAGCAGGAGGAGCTCCCCCCTCCCCCACACACACAAAAGCAGGAAGTCTTGAGGTATCTTCATCTTCCTTGAGGGTCCTTATGGGTGCTTCTAGGCCATAGTTGGGGGAATATATTTTTTGGCTCTTTCTCAGGATTTTTTCCTTAGGGACCAGACTTTAGGAATAAATCCACCTCGAGAGTACCATTTCCTGGGCTGGTGTCTGTTGTATTTTCAGGTAGAATGAAGACACACTGGGGCTACTTCTTGATAGCTGGATGTTTGACTCCAGCACAGACTTGATAGGAAGAGACACAGGGTGAAGTGGCCACAGGGTCTAGATAGCTACTCCTAAGATGGGCCTCATCACAGAGGCCCCACCCCAATGGAGGCTAGCAGTATTTATAGGCTGGGTGATAATGGTCTCACGTGAGCAGGAAGTGCTGGGACTGGGTTCCACTTAACTAGGGAAGCAAGGAAGGATGTGCACGGTCGTCCTGACCTGGCTCCTAAAAATGTGTTAAGCGTACGTTTAACTTAGTCATGATGGCATATTTGTTTTTCCTTCTCCTTCTCTAGATTTGTGGGGTGTGTGTGTGTGTGTGTGTGTGTGTGTGTGTGTGTGTGCGTGCAACGTGCTTAGGTTAGAAGACAACCTTGGATGTCATTACTCAAGCACTGTCCACCTTGATTTTTTTTTCCACATTCATTTATTTCATGTGTATCTGTTATTATTTATTTTGTTCCTGACAACTCAGGTGATCGGGCCCAGCAGCAAGTACCACTGAGCCAGTACAAGAACTAAGCGGTTACAGTCCAGGTTCAAAGCCCGACTGTTACGGTCTGGGCTGGCGGTGTCAGAGATGCCATTGTTACCAGTGCTTCTCTGTTGCCTTTGGCGCCATCTCAGAGTGTAACCTAAATCTCCAAGAAGACAAAGCCCTGGTTGTTTTTGCCAAGTGCATAGCTCAGTCACCTGGGCCCTATTACTCACACAGCTGATGAGATACAATCAGTACCCCCGGCCCCTCTGCAGCCCTGGATGGTGGGCTAGAGCTGAGTGTGTTCTTGGAATACTCTTGGGATGTGGGGAATAAACCTCACTGGAGCTCCAGGAGGACTCGTGTAAGCTGAGGACGGGAGAGCCAGGCTGAGAGGCAGGGGTCATCTCAATCCTGTCCTCCCCCCCTTCTTCTTGAGTCAGGGCTTTATGTATCCCAGGTGGCTTAGCACTCACTTGTAGGTAAGGATAGCCTTGAACTCCTGATCCCCGGCCTTCAGTGCTGGATCTGTAGATGGGCTCTACTGTACCTGGTTTATATGGTCCTGGGGGTGGAACCCAGGGTTTCATACACACTAGGCAAGTACTCTACCAACCAAGCCACATATATCGACAGCTACCAAGTGCAGTCTTCACATGAGGCTCGAGTACTCTGAGTAGAAAGATATAGGACCTCACCCCTATAATTACTGACTCAGTTAGTCATGTGCACACACTGGAGGAGAAAGGTTATCATGATCTCCACGTGAAACAGGTAAGGGAGACACACACACACGCATGCACACTGGCACGCCGCTAGCCTAGTGAGACTCAGAGGCAGGACCACAGTACTATCTGTGTTGCCCACCTCAGAACCTGCCCGCTCTCCGCCACTGCTCTGCTTCTTCTCCACTTTCCCAGAAGTCTGTGCAAAGTGCCACAGAAGGTCCAAGGACTCTGTAGAAGCCGGTGGGTCTTCTCAAAGGCAAAGGCCTCAGGATAGTTTCCTGAGAGGTTGGATCTGCAAAAGGAAGCTATCCTGCCATAAGAGAGAGAGAGTTAATTGGGTTTTGAGGTTTTTATGTTTTTATTTAAAAAAAAAATTAAGGAAGAGGTAAATAATGTCAGTGGTGGGTATATGAGTGTACACTATCAAATATTTGTAAATTTTTCTGTGTGTCTGGAATTTTTATAATAAAATATTTGAGGTAAAAACTAAGTGGATAATTTTTAAAGATCCTTCCAGATTTTTTAATGCAATTTTCTGACCTCTCTATGCCTTTATTGTGTTAGTAGAACTGTAACGGTGTGTGGGAGGGTTGTTAGTCATGGTTGATTCTTGACATTAAAAACAATTCAAGATGGGTGTGGTGGTGCATACTTTTGATCCCAGCACTTGGAAGGCAGAGGCACATGGATCTCTGTGAGTTCTAGGCCAGCCTGGTCTGTAGCGTGATTCCAGTATAGCCAGGGATACACAGAGAAACCCTGTCTCTGGAAAATAAAAATAAAAAGAGAGAAAGGAAAGGGAAAAAGATTAGGACTGGAGAGATGACTCAGCAGTAAAGAACTTATATCACTCTTGCAGCGAACCCAAGTTGGGTTCCTGGCACCCACTCAGGGCAGTTTATAACTCCCTGGAATTCCATCTAAAGCTCCCACACATTCTTCTGGCCTCCAAGGGAACTCACGTGGCACACATACACACGCAGGTATACACACACATACACACTACTAAAAATTTTTATTAAATCTTTTTTTTTAAAAAAATCCCCAGGGGTAAATTTGATCATCTGCTACTTGGTGCTCTACCTATCTCGTCCCAAATCTTGAGTGGCATATTTAACTGGTTTTGGATACTCTGTCTGGGAAGACAAAGATCAACAGTAATCTGAGAAGAAAATGGGTTCAAGTGTGACCAACCATCTTATTCCAGAACAATGAGCTGCTTAGGACCATTACCTAGTAGACGTTTCTTAGGCTTTTCTGATGACAACTTATGCTGGAGAGGATGTGGGGTAAGTGGAACACTTCTCTATTGCTGGTGGGAGTGCAAATTGGTACAGCTCCTCTTGATTTCAGTATAGTGATTTCTCAGGAAATTAGGAAACAACCTTCCTCAAGACCCAGTAATACCACTTTTGGGTATATATCCAAAGGATGCTCAGTCGTGCCACAAGGACATATGCTCACTATGTTCATAGCAGCTTTGTTTGTCATAAATGCCCCTAAATGCCCCTCAACTGAAGAATGGATAAGGAAAATATGGTACATTTACACAGTGGAGTCCTACACAGCAGAGAAAAATAACGACATCTTGAAATTTGCAGGCAAATGGACAGGTCTAGAAAACATCATATTGAGTGAGGTAACCCAGCCAGAAAGACAAATGTCATATGTACCCACTCATAAGTGGCTTTTAGACATAAAGCCAAAAAAAAAAGCAGTCCACAATTCACAATCCCAGAGAAGCTAAACAACAATGAGGACCTTAAGAGAGACATACATGGATCTAATGTACATGGGAAGTAGAAAAAGACAAGATCTCCAGAGTAAATTGGGAGCATGGATCTCCAGAGTAAATGGGAGAGGAGGGTAGTAGGGAAGGGGAGAGGAAAGGAGGGGAGCAGAGAAAAATTTGTAGCTCAATAAAAACAAATTTAATAAAAAGTTTCCTGGGGTTGTCTATGAAGCTTCGTATTCCTGTCCACTCATTGCAGAAGAACCTTATGAAGTGGGAGCTGACCCCCTATAGAAAACTATAGAAACCTATAGGCAAAGGCAGTCATTTTTTCGGGGCTCAGCTATATTTGGGGACTTCGTGGTTTTGTTGTGGCGAGAATTCCTTCATTTGGAAGGGATAAGCAACAGCTGCCCCCTCCTCCACTTATAAGGTCCCAATGACAAATCAAACTACAGGTTCACTCTGAGAAACCAATGACTTTATTGGGTTTCCTTCCAGAACATCCAGTGAGGGGCTCCTTGCAGGTACATGAGAGACCTCATAATATCAGACATGGAAAGGCTTCACCCAGCAAGGCTGACGGCTTCCCCAAAGTGATGCAGATAGTTTTCATTCAGTTAACCTCCCTCAGCCTGTGTACTCTAGCACAGTGGGTCTCAGCCTTCCTGATGCTGCGCCCTTTAATACAGGTCCTCATGTTCTGGTGACACCCTTGCCCCAGGCATAAACTCAGTTTAGTTGCTGCCTCATAACTGTAATTTTGATTTTGTTACTGTTATGAATTACAATGTAAATATTTTTGGAGATAGAGGTTTGCCAAAGAGGTTGAGACCCACAGGTTGAGAAATACTGCTCTAGTACCTCCCCAAGCCACAGGCATTAGAGAAGTTTTGTTTTGTTTTGTTTTTTTAACAAATTGGAGACAGTTTATTGTTTTAATGTTTTATTCATTTTACATACCAACCACAGTTCCTCCCTCTCTCCCTTACCTTTCATCCAGTACTCAAAGAGGGTCATGCTTCCCATGGGGAGTCAACAAAGCCTGGCACATCAAGTTGAGGTAGGACCAAGGTCCTCCCCGCTGCATCAAGGTTGAGTATGGCATCAAACAGTAGGGAATGGGCTCCAAAAGCCAGTTCATGCACAAGGGATAAATCCTGGTCTCACGAAAAGACCAGGGTCCCCACAAGACCAAGCCACACAGATGTCACCTACAGTCAGAGGGCCCATACAGACTCCCTAGCTGTCAGTCCAGAGTCCACGAGCTCTCACTAGCTCGGGTCAGCTGTTTCTGTGGGTATCCCCATCATGATCTTGACCCGTGCCCCCGCTCCTCTAATCCTTCCTCCTCCCTCTGACTGGACTCCAGGAGCTCAGCTCAGTGCTTGGCTCTGGATCTCTAGAGCAGAATTTCTTACAAGTGACTGTGGAGTTGCTGGAATCTTAAAGAGGCCCCAGTGGCCCTCCCCATCCTCTCCTTTGAGAGAATGTCAACAATTCACAGGTCCAGTGCCGATGGACTCTTGCTAGCGGGTGCAGCTGATCTACAGAGGTGTCTGTTTTCTTAGGAGACCACGTTCTATGGCAGTGACGCTTCGTGTTGTCATTTGTTTGTGTTTGTCTCTAGTACTTGGGCATACCACACTTCTCCCATCTATCACACTTCAGCATGAGGAGAACCCCCAGGCCTCCCTAGTGAGGAACTGAGGCTCATGTTGTTAACACACATGGATGAACAGAAAACTAGCTGCTGGGCGGTGGTGGTGCATGCTTTAAATCCCAGCACTCTGGAGGCAGAGGTAGGCGGATCTCTGAGTTCCAAGCCAGCCTGGTCTACAGAGTGAGTTCCAGGACAGCTAGAGTTACGAGTAGCCTTTGATGGTCAGTAAGCTTGGGACCACCAGTCGACAAGAACTGTCCTTTCCAGCATGATGAGGCCATGCAAGTAGGTCTCCTACCTCGTCCTTCCCCGGATCTTCACGCACCATTCTGTGGTCGTTCCAGCACAGCCTGGCACCCACGCAGAACCTGGCCCCCACCACTGTTCTCCTGCATTCGTTAAGTGATGAATCTCCTTGCGCAAGGACAGAAATAGTCTATTAAAACACCCTGGCAAGACAACATGGAGGGGGAGCAGGAAGACAGAGGCGTGGGGAGGGAGTCGTCGGCTCTTTAATTGGTTCTTTCACCGAATGGTAGTTTGTCAATTAAGGGGATATGTAGAGCAAGTGAGATTAATCCGCTTGGGTCAAAAGCTCTATTCAGTATAGGTTCAAGTGTGCCACCCAGCCTGCGCAAGGATTTGGTGCCAGCAAGGGGGCCTGTTCGTTTAGAAAACAGGTACCCTCTGTGTTCCTACAGCCCCCGAAGCATCCCCTTTAGATCCACCGTCTTATTTCTTCCTCATCAGTGATTATCACGTGGCCTGATACTTAGCTGATACTCAGTGATGTCGTGTTTCTGAAATCTAAATCCCTGTTGGGTGGGTGGGTGGGGTTCTTTGTGTATGTGTGTGTGTGTGTGTGTAGTTTTGTGCACATGTGGTGCTCAGAGGTCAGCCTTCTGCAGTCAGCTCTCGTATTCTTCCACCTTTGTTTTGCATCCGGGCAGTATCTCTCTTCTTGCCGCTAGCTGCATGCACTATGCTAACAGACCCTTTTTACGATTTTTTACGTATATGCTTGTGTCTCTGTATTGGCTTGTGGGTGCCCTCGGAGGACAAAAGGAGCTACAATTATAGCAGTTGTAAGCTACCCAACATAAAAGCTGAGATCCATTCAGCCCTTGTTCAAGGGCAGTACTTACTCTTAATCAGTGAGCCATCTCTCCAGCCCCACATCTAGCTTTTTCTGTGGCTTCCAAGAGTCTGAGCTCAGATCTCCATGCTTGTGCCTTTACCAAGAACCTTCTCCCAAGTCCTGGGTTCCGGTTTGGTACGTGGTGTTGAAATTCTTCAGGGTTTAGGTTCCAAGTACTTCCAGTCTGGTTAAAGAAGCAGGAGGCATTCGTGAGCCCACTCCAAGGTCATCTCCATCTAGTCAGGCTTGAGAATGAGGAACAACAACATAAAGAAACACGGTTCACCCACCTCTTACTGTGTGTCTGGCTTGGCTCATCACTTCAAAGACAGTGCAGTCTGCGAGACATGACTTTGTCCGTAAAGAGCACAAGTTTGAAGCCCCGTCCCTTGAGAATGGAGGGGAGGACTTCAAGGTAAGGTAGCACACACACTTGTAATCATAGCACTGGGGAGACAGAAGCAAGGGGAGCCTTGGAGCTTAGCAAGCAGCTAGCCTAGATCACCTTTCAAAGTATAGGTTCAATGGGAGACCCTGTCTCAAAAACAAGATGGTACAGGCGTGGTCCTCTATGGTTTAGCCCCAGCAATTGGGAGACTATGAATTCTGTGTCTGCCTGATCTACACAGCAAGTCCCAGGTCAGCAAGGACTGCATAAGTGAGACCCTGTGTCATAACAACAACAAAACCCATAAGGTGAACAGCACCCGACAGACAATGCCAATACCCTCGGGTTGTCTTCTGGCCTCCACAAGCACATGCGGTTACCACCACACACACACACACACACACACACACACACACACACACACACACACACACACACACACACCAGAAAAGGTCAGTTTCTTTATTCTCAACGGCAAGCAGTACTGTGAAGCCGGCTGTTTTTGTCATTCAGGTGTAAGGTTAGCGAGGCACAGAGCATTTAGGTTGCTTGCTCACCGTCACACGGGTGTCATGGAAGGTGGCAGCACCCAGTGATGTAGGAACCAGGATGTCTCCAAGATAGCTGGCTGAAGTCGAGAGAAAAGCTCCTGATCAGAAAGAGGACTTACTTCACTAGTGGCAAAAGGATGAGCTGACTTGGAAGAACGATGTCGAGGGAGATACCCGATCGCAGTTTATTGGGGAGGAGTCAGCTTCTTGGGAACTGAAATATGAGGGGTCAGGTTGAATATGTTAAGGTGAATACACAGTCGGGTTTTCGGTGCTATGATAAGAGTTTTTATACAGTTTATTCTAAAAATTCTCCATGGTCAAAAGGTTGTTTCCATAGGGCAGAAGGCTCCGATGCCGTTTTCCACTGTTAGTGGACTTTTTTTCATCTATCTCTTATTCCACCACTATCCCCCCTCCAAAAAATAAAAAAGGAAATCTGGTCTTATTTACAGCATTGGGTTCCACTTGCTTCCCATTTAGGGATCAAAACAGAAAGGAGGGCTGCTCAGTTGGTAGAATGCTTGTCTAGTGTGTGTAAAATCCTGGGCTCCATCTCTAGTTATACACACACACACACACACACACACACACACACACAGACAGCATGGTGGTACATGCCTGTAACTACAACACCAAGAAGGTGGAGATAGGAAATCAGGAGTTCAAGGTTGTCCTCTTGTCTGATACTTGTCTGAGTTCAAGACCAGATGGGGCTACAATAGCCTAAAAGGAGCCGGAGTGGAGGAAGGGGATGGGAAAGGGAAAGGAATCAAGGCATTGTTCCCGCCTTCCTGCTTCCCCTAACTCCTGAATAGTCTTCCTCACCCAGCTTCTTTCCCACAGCTCAGTTTGAGTTGACTGCAGCAGGAACGGCCCCCAGGGATGGTCCTCTCCCTTCGCCTGTTAAGAAAGGGGGACTGAGGACTTGGTCTGTTCTTTGACATTTGTAAAGACGTGATTTGAGGGCCTGGGAAGCACTCCATCCTAAGGGGGCTTCTTGAGACTGCTGACAACCGCCTTTTTAGTTGGGGACAAAACTTGCATTTCCAAAGGAGAAATCAGGCTTCAAATGTGCGCCACCTGGGACAGGCAGCAGGGAGCAGGATGTTCCTCAGAGCAGCTAGAAGCTGAGGATATGAGAGGAGAGGGGAAATCATGGGGTATTTTCTTCTTTGCTTCCTAGGTAGCTGCTAACCTGGGCTCTTGGAGTCCTCGGGCTGATGGTAATTGGCAGGAAACTGATGGCAATTGCTGGTAGATTGTGCTGTGAGAGAGGGCACAGATGAGGAGAAGGGTTCCCTTGTACACTCTGGAGAATTCTGAATTCTGTTGGCTCTGACAGTCAGGATCAGCACAGCCTCCACAGAGAAGGCCAAGACTGAGAGTGGCCGAGCCAGGGTACTCCACTTCCCAGCTGCGGGCCACACCACGGGAGGCAGGAAGGAGGGAGGGGTAACTGAAATCTGGGAAATCTCTCCTGGGCAGAGAGTCTGGGGCAAAAGGTAGACAGGTCAGTGGCACAAACAGTTTTAACATTGCATTAGAAAGTGGGAAGAAGATGAAGGCAGCTGTCCCATTGACAGAGTGCAAAGAAATTGGGGTTTCTTTTTTTTTTTTTTGGTTTTTTTGAGACAGGGTTTCTCTGTGGTTTTGGAGCCTGTCCTGGAACTAGGTCTTGTAGACCAGGCTGGTCTCAAACTCACCGAGATCTGCCTGCCCCTGCCTCCCGAGTGCTGGGATTAAAGGCATGAAATTGGGGTTTCTAAGCTGGGAGAATTTTAGATCATTTCCCAGAAATGGGCTGTTTTATACCTCTATGAGGTGTTGACTTAGAATCCATTAGTCATATGGTATACCTGGGTCATTTAGTAGATCTCTTTTTGACATATGTGTGTGCATATATGTGTATACATGTAATTTCATGTATTCAAGTACACATGTTAGGGAGTGCACATGTGTGTGGAGGGTAGAGGTTGACACTGAGTGTCTCTCTAGATCACCGTTGATCTTACCCATCAATGCAGGGTCCTTTGTTAAATGCGGAGCTCAGCATTTCTGCTCATCTTGCTGCCCAGGTTGCTCTGGGTATTCTGTCTCAACTGCCTGTGTTCTCAGACTGCACCAAACCCACCCTTCTTACATGTAGTTCTGGGGATCCTAACTCCAGCCCTCACTCCCATTGTTCTGGACAGAGTCAAACTATATATCCCAGGGTAGCCATACTCTCACAACCTTCTGACCCAGCCTTTTCCGTTCCACATTGGGCAAGAAGTTCTGTTTGGATTTGTAAAATGCTGAGGGCCTTATGCATACAAAGAAAGTGTTCTAACACTGACCCACATGAAAGGGAGGTGGGGAGAGAGGGAGATTTTTAGTCTTTCCTCCTTCCCCACTGCTCTATGTCATCTATTAGGTAAAAGTTCTAGAAGCTTTGTGACCCCAGCCATTTCCTCAGCAGGCCATCTCCACACCCACACAACAGAGAAAGAGGCCATGAGAGTACCAGTAATTGTATCTGGCCCTCTAGACTCATCCATGAAACCCCAAATGCAGGAGAGATGGCCAAAGCAAACCATGTTGAAGGTAAAGAAAGATCTTGGGCAGAGGGACTTGGAAGCCTGCCTGGTGAAGGGTATTGAACTTGGCCAGCGTGATGATGCTCTGATGGATTCCTTTGACGTGTCAAAAGCCCCTTCTGACACTCCACGCTGTGCAAACGTGACTTGGGCCACCAGTGTCTGTCTGATCCCTGAAATTATCCAGAGCGGGGCTGGAGAAACTTAGAGTGCAGGGATCCACAGAGATCTGAGTCAGGAAGCAAATGCAGTGCAGTCGAAAAGTGGGAGAAGGGGTGGTGGGAGGAAGGAGAAGAATCAGGAAAATAACAGAGCAGAGAAAGAGGAGATAGATGGCTCCGTTGGCAAAGAGCTTGTCACTCAAGCCTAAGCAACCAAGTTGTTCCTTATGTAAGTAAAAAGGTGGGAACAGTAGTGTGCACTTATAACCTTAGCTTTGGGGGTGTGCGCACATTAGTGAGTCAGCTTAGCTGAGCTGATGAGCTTGTGGGTCAGTGAGAGACCGTGTCTCAAATAGTAAAGGTTAGTGGGGCTGGGACTAAGGCTGTGGCTCAATAAGTAGAGTGCTTGCCCTAGCATAAGCAAAGCCTTGGGCTCCATCCATAACACCACATAAACCAGATAGGGTATTACGTGCCTATAATCCTAGCACATAGGGAGGTGGAGGCAGGAGGATCAGGAGCTCAAAATCATCCTGAACTACACAACAAATTCAAGGCCTGCCTGAGATAGAAGAGATACTGTCAGAAAGAAGAGAGGAAAAAGGAATGGAGGTGGTGCGTGCGTGTGTGCGTGCGTGCGTGCGTGCGTGCGTGTGTGTGTGTGTGTGTAAGTGTAGAGCAGGTAAGACACTTAGTGTTAACCACTGGCCTCTACCTTCCTGAGCACACACATGCACATGCTTTTGGATAATTATGTGTGTGTGCACATGCAAACACACACACACACACACACACACACACGAAGCCCAGGGTCTTTACCTCCACCCCAAAGGGAACAGTAACAGCTAGATCACTTTCCCTCTCTGTCCCCATTCCTTTTGCCCGTAGGCAAATATGCCACAGATGGCATCTCTTAGTTGTCTGTGTCAGCAGCAAAAAGCCTTGGGGATCTGACCCCCCAGGAGTGTGTTTGAGCCGTTGAATTTCCTGGAAAGCTTCACCTGGGAATCGTTCTTGGGGATGGAAGGGCTGGAAATCATATAAGAAGATCAAGAAGGAAGCCAAGCAAGTGACGCCTTCAAACAGGCGAAGCGAGGCAGGCACTGCTCCCCCTCCCCCAGGGACAGTTAGAGTTTTGCAGAGCTGTAATTAACCCAGCAGCCCACTGGGTCTGTCTATTCCACTGCACAAAAGCTGTTGAAAGAAGGATTCTTGAAGAGAGAGGTTCCAATTCAAGTGGTATTTGAGTACGTCCCTTGTTGGGTATAGTGTTTCCAGAGTTTATGGCTATAATCAACAAAACATGGCCGTTCTTTCAAGCATGTTTCTCGAATGACTTTCTGAGTACAGTTATGTAAAAAGAAAAAAAAACAAAAAAAGGCATCTAGAGTGATCTGGGGGAGGGGAAGGGAAAGAAAGAGGTATGTAAGGCTGGAATCAAATTGAGGGCTTGGTTTCCCTCTCAAAGGATGCTGAAGACATCAAAAGAACAGATATCATCGAGACTCTGGGTATGTGGCACATTTTCAGCTCAGTGCCCAAGTTCCTTGATATTGTGTCGTCCCCATTTTCAGTTCATTGTGTATGTGTGTGTGTGTGTGCGTGCACGCGCGTGTATGTACATGTTAATGTACATGTGTGTTCACACACATGTGCCTATGCATGTGAAGGTCAGAAGGTGATGTCGGCCGGGGGCCTTTCTTAATTTCTCTCCACCTTTATTGTTTTGATATAAGGTCTCACTAATCCTCGAGCTCATAAACTTGGCAAGAATGGCTCCCCAGTGAGCTGCATGGGTCCTCCTGTCTCTACCCCACTAGAGCTAGGGTTATAGGTGTGTGCCCCACACCTTGCTTTTTATAGGGAGTGCTGGGGGTCCAAACTTGGGTCTTCATCTTTTATATGGCAAGAGCAAGCACTTTATCTGCTAAGCCATCTCCCAGCCTCCCACTCACCTTTAAAAACTAAACATCTAAATCAGGTACACGCACTAAATCCTAGCACTCAGGGTGTAGAATCTGGACGACTGGGAGTTTGATGCCATCGCTGACTACTTAGCAAATTCGAAGCCACATGGACTACTTGAGACTCTTGTTTTAAAATTGCAATGATAAGAAAATAGTAATAATGACTATCTTTTACCCACCCACCCAATATCAGGCAGTAGTACAGGAACTGGAGATGTGATCGTTTCTCTGCCTTTGCAGAGCTAAGGGTTGGGAGACATGCATAGAAACACCAAAGTACATTACTAAAGATACTGCCTGCATATGTGTTTAAGAGACTAAAAAATAAGCTAACAGGGAGGGAGGTGGAGTGGGAGGCTTGATGTGACAGTCAAGGCAGACCTTGAGGAGAAGGTGCACATCAGCTGAAGGTGTAAGCGTCTACCTGTGCCCGTGAAGAGGTTGGGTGTGTGAGAAGAGCATTCCAGAACAGACCACAGAACCTGTGTGGCAGTCTGTGACGTGGTCTGATCGAGGGGGACTGGAATGATGGAGGACAGTGTCCAGGCCAGCAGGAACTGAGGGCAGGGAGGACAGAAAGCTGCACGTCCTCCCCCTTGACAAAGCTCCATACAGGTACTGCACTCTTTACCCTAAAACTGCTGGGGTTACAGGCATGTGCCACCACGCCTCGGTTGCTTAATTTGTTTTTTTACAAGTTAAGTACAGTGTGGGACAGGCATGAGAGGAGCCTGCCAGGGACGTCTCCCATTGTTGGGCACTGACAAGTGTAACTCAGCTCTGGATGTCATATTTTATGTCCTGAGTACTGAGACGTTAGTTAAACTAGTCACCAGCCATTAGCCATGGACTAGCTAATGGGGACAAGAATTCAGGAATTGTGGCGAGGCAGGCTTTGTTGAAGTGGCTTTAGGAAAGTCACCATCTGCAATCAACATTTCAGCACAGGGCACTGTATCTCTAAGTAGAAACAGACATATTTGCTGGGGGGAAAAATGAGTTTCTAAGGTCTGGCCAGCTACTGTTCGGATCACTCTGTCACCCCTGATTGGATCAGATATCTCCAAAAGTGCCTCGGATTTGCCTTTCGCGTTAGTCCTCTGAGCCCTCTAGTTGAACACCATCTCTACGAGGCAGGGTGGAGGGAAATTAACTGTCTTTCAGCAGAGCAGTGGCACTGAACTGGGTATCAGGGGGCTTCATCAATAAACTCCGTGGCTTACAAGATGGATCTCCTTCCCGAGGCTCTGTAGCTGTTAAGTTGGCTCTTTTCAGTCAGAGTCTGAACTTTTAATTTCGGTGTAATGTAGTTAGACAACCTAGTTATTCAGGCCTACACTTCTGTTTTTCATTAACTCCGGATAACATTCGATGCTCGTACAGGGGGAGATGGGAAGGGATGGGGAGCAGGGGGCAAGCCAGGCGTCTTTCACAGCTTGTGTGAACACTTAGCATCTTGCAAGCCTTTAAAACATGCTCCACACATACATTCCAGCTTTCTAAGAGTAGCCCAACACGTTCAAAAGTTATCCGAGCTCCAGTGTGTAACCGGAGTCAACTGCAAGCCTGCTTTAAATAACCACAATGGCCTGACTGTAGCAACACGGTGAGCAAATCTCTCGGTGTTTCTGCACCCCGTTCCTCACCAGGTCACTAGAAAAGACTGGCTTGATCTGTTTCTGCAGATTTCATCTTTGTGCCACTGTCTGCATGACTCTGGGTTTTGTTTTTTATTTTTATTTTTGTTACGTGCATGCGGGTATGCGCAGACTCTTGTGGGTACCTTCACAGGCCAGAAAAGGCCATCATCAGATTCCCTGGAGCTGGACTTACAACCGCTAGTGAGAGGCCTCCGATGGGTGCTGGGACCTGAACTCAGGTCCTCTGCAAGAGCGGTCACACTCTTAACAGCTGAACCATCTCTCCAGCACCAACAGTTTGAGATTTACTCAAGGGTGATCTCAATGAGGTAATATTTGTTCTTGTTTTAATGAAATTACATGAATCTAATGTTACATCATAGGTCCAGGGTCCCTGTATCCTGCTTTACAGATTTGGTTTTTGCATGTCTTCCCTGAGGAAAGACACACACACACCAGGTGGGTCAGCCTTGCCTCATTCGAGTCAGGGGAATTCATAGTACCTGGAGGGTACTGCTCTGCTTCCCCAAGATGGAGACCCCCCACCCTAAGTTATGCATTTCAATTATCACTTCATCGTCAAAGAAACCAGAACATAAAACATGCCCAGTAATGCCCAGCAGCCATGTTGTGGCTAAGGTTCTGGCTCCAGTTGTGTGTATCAAGGTATCTTTTAGTTACTTTCCTCTTTGTTGGACAAAACAGCTGACAAAAGCCACTTACATATTGAGTTTACTCTGGCTCACAGGTCAAGAGTCTCATCCATCATGTTAGGGCAGCCATGACAACAGAGGCATGAGCAGCTGGTCACATTGCATCCGCAGTCAGGAAACAGAGATGAACACTGGTGCTCACCTAGATGGTTTCACCCATTTAGTTACTCCAGGACTACATCCCAAGAAATAGTGCCACCCACACTCAGGGCGGGGGGAGTGGTCTTCCTACTTCAATTAATCTAGAAAATCCCTCACAGATACATAGTATTTCCTGGTGGTTCTTAATCCAGCCAGGCTAACAATAAAGATTAACCGTCATGCTTATCAAATCCTGCAATCGAATGTAACCCCACTGGCAGGCTGCTTACCCAGCGTACGTGAAGCCCTCTGGGTTCCATCCCCAGCATAAACCATGTGTTGGTAGCACACACCGGAGATCCCATCTTGTAGAAAGTGGGGGAAGATGGATCAGAAATGAAAAGTAATCTTTCGAGATGGACTTGGAGGCCAGCCTGAGTTACGTGAGATCCTGTCTTTATGCTTCATCTTCCCCACTCTCCAAGCGTGGTAGAGTAGACAGACTGGGTGTGGAAAAAACTCACCCAGCTTTATAGCCCAAACTCTGCTCTATAGGTTCACCTTGGCCTCAGCCCTCCCTGGGGAATCACCTACCATAAAGTAAATTGGCTTCAGGGGAACGCACCAACCCCCTTTGCACTCTGACATCGAATGCTCCTCTAATTACAAATAGCACACTAGAGAACCAGACCAGAACATTTAAATCTAAAGAACATTTAAATCTAAAGGCGGTAGGCCAAAGCCTTCTCACGGAGGGCACCATGTAATTAGCTAATCTGACTCACAGAGTAAAGTTCACTTACTCCCACCCCAGTTCCCCCACCTGCTCACCGTGCCTGTGTCCTTCAGTTCATGAGCCCAGCCTCCAGAGAGGCTCTGCCAGGCCTGGATGCTTCCACAGGCGGGTGAGGGGTCTGCAGGAAAAGTCCCCTCTTCTCTGTCTTAGAATCATCATGGTCCTCGGTGTCTCCTAAGACACCCTAGTTTACAATTGGAGCTAAATGCGTATTTCTGCAGAGCTAGCCTCTGAGGGCAGGATGTGTTTCGTGAGTGTACGCGTCCTCTCCTCCCACCTTCACTGAAACAGACTCTTTGTTATTTGCCGCCGCCTAAGCCAGTACTGCTGGCCTGCTAGCCGCAAGCTTGTTTCTGCCTCCCACCTCTTGGTCAGAGCACTGGGATTACAGATGTTCATGCTGGGCACCCAGCTGTTACGTGGGTCCTGGGGATCTGAACTCGTGTTCTTGCACTTGAACAGCCGGCACTTTACCCACGAAACTGTCCTCTTCTCCAGACCTTGAAGTTTGAATGCCTCCCTCGGACTAGGCGTACAACCATCTGAGAACAGGCGTCTGTAAGTGTCACTGCCCATCAGGACATTAAGTCCTTTGCATGGTTCTCATTTGCTGTGTTTAGGGGTTGGCTGGCCAGTTGGAGACCTTTATCACCAGTGTGGTTTTCTAGCCGTCTGTTACATTTCCTCCTAGCCTTCGGCTTTCCACACGTGCAAGAAAGTGCTGGACTGTCTGGCAATCCAGAATCTTCCCGTCTGTGCCTCCCCAATGCTGGGATTACAGCACACTGGCTGTTTTTTAAAGTGGGTCCTAGGGCATCCGACTCTGGTCCTCATGCCTGCAAGGTGTATTATCCACAGAGCCATCTTCCTGTACCCTGCAGTTCTTCCTCTGTAATGAGCTCTTCCCCACCCCAGAGCCTTCTCTGTCCCCACTAAATCATACTATTTTCAGCACACCTACCTCACCCTTCCCCATATACTTGATTCTTTTTTCAAGACAGGGTTTCTCTATAGCTTTGGAGCCTGTCCTGGAACTAGCTCTTGTAGACCAGGCTGGCTTTGGACTCCTACCTTTGCCTCCCAAATGCTAGGATTAAAGGCATGTGCCACCACCACCTGGCTATTTTTTTTTAATTACATTTTGTGTGTATATAATCAGACATTTCTTTGGGCCACCAGCTCACAAAAACAAAAACAACAACAACAACAAACAAACAAAAAATGGACACAGAGACTTATTACTAATTATGAAAGTTTGGCTTTAAAAAATGGAAGTTTGACATTAGCTTACTTAGTCATTTAGCTTACAACTAGTTCTTATATCTTAAATTAACCTGTTTCTATTCATCTGCATTCTGCCACGCGGTTTGATTACCTCTCCTATGTACCATATGTCGGACTTCTTCAGAGTCTCTCTGGCATCTCCGGAATGCCTAGATTCATCCCATGGTTCTCTTTCTGTCCGGAAGTCCTGCCTCTTCTCTCCTGCCTAGCTATTTGGCCATTCAGCTCTTTACTAAACCATCACAATGACACATCTTCCCACAGTGTAAACAAATATTCTGCACCGCGTGTATTTGTGTGTGTGTGCGTGCATGTGCTCTCATGTGTGCACATGCCGCCATCTACAAGTAGATCACGAGTCACTTCTTTCTGTCCACTGTGTGGGATCTAGGGATCAAGCGCATGTCATCAGGCTCTGGGGCAAGCACCCTTGACTGTTGTGCATCTCGCCAGCCTTGCTCCAGGGCTTTCTGCCTACTGCTTTCTACTCTACCACTCTTCGTTGCATCCAAACACCTAAGCAGGAATGGAATAGATAGTTTAGTGGTTAAGAGTTCTTGCTTCTCCTGCAGAGGACCCAGATTCTGTTCCCAGCACACAACAGCAGTAACTGCAGCTCCTGGGGACCCAAACCCTCTTCTGGCCTCCACACACATGGCACTCACATGCCCCTCCCCACTTCTTCAAAAATTAATAAAGACCAAAGTGGCCGTGGTGATTTCCTACACAGAGCTTGGTTTCATAAATTTTTAAAAATTTCCCCAGAGTGCTTTCTCAGATAGAGGTGCTCAATTACAACACAGTAATTTGAAGTGAAATAAGCTATCAGTTAATAAACTGCAGTGGTTGAGCATCTCTTGGGGGAGCAAGCAGGATAAATGAGACATGCTACCCTCAAGGAATTGATTGTCTAAATGAGAATAAGACAAAGCCACAAGAAGAGGCAACTCGTAACCCACTCCCACATAGCACATGTGTCCAAACAGAATAAGCACAAGTGGCCTTGCTTGGGTATTTCCATGGGTTTTAGTATCTCTGTCATAAATTTGTAGTCTTTGTGTAATACTAAGCATTTGTGTTAGGCATACTTATGTGTATATATCTGTACATCCATACATGTATGTGGAGGCCAAAGGAGGATGTCTATGATCCTGCTATACTACTTTCTGCCTAATTCTTTGAGCTGTGGTCTCTAAATGACCTAGGGTTTAGGCTGTCAATCAACCAACCCCAAAGAGTCTCATTTCCACCCCCACAGTGCCTGACTTTTCACATGAGTGCTGGAGATTCGAACACAGGTCCTCAGACTTGCACAGCAAGCCCTCTCACCCCTGAGATATCTCCCTAGTCTCCTTTTCTTGGTTTTTTTTTCCCCCCTTTGGAGATACATGAATTGCCCAAGGTAATGAATACAGAGAGTAGATGCGGGAAGGCCTAATGTGTGCCCAAAGATGAGGTTCACACTGGGTTCCAGTGGTTCACAGCCTTTGTCCTCACTTCCCTCTCATGACACCTACACCCTGCTTACCGCCAGTCTCAGAACATGTAGGAAAATAGGCTGTGCATTATTGCCATTCAGCAACATCAGATAGTCTTCGGTAGGGATGATAGTTTGATGTTCCCATCATAGAGGAGTTACCCAAAGACATAGGTATCTCATGCTGGTCGTGTGTTATAATGACATGGATTTTTGAGTGAGACTTGTACTCAGTGGATTGTTGCAGATGACATAAAAATATAGGATATTCACAGAGTTGTCTATCCTCCTGTATTAGAGAAACCGTGAGCTCATCTGACAGTAGCAAACCAAGACCAGATACTGATTTTACCACCTTGAGCCTGCGTCTTCACTGTGGAGAAAGCCAGATGGTGCCAATCTCAGAAGGTCGAGACAATGGCTAATTATAGTATATTAGTTACTTTTCTCACCAGTGTGGCACAGTACCTGGTGAGAAGCAAATTAAGGAAGGCAGGGCTGTTGTGACTCACAGTTTGAGGGTGCAGCCATCATGGCAGGGGCAGCATGGCTGCAGGAGCATGAGGTGAGTAACCACACTGCGTCTGTAGCCAGGAAGCACAACCCACTTGCTCCCTTGTATTTAGCCCAGATCCCCAATCTGTGGCTTGGTGCCTCCCACATTCAAGAAGGGCCCTCTTACCTCAGCCCAGGGGAGAAACTCCCTCACAATGGTCATGCCCCAATGTTTGTCTACGCTGTGGTTCTGCATCCTGTCAAGTTGATATGTAGCATTAATCATCAATATTGAAAAAGCCTGGGGCCCGATAGAGCTCTGCCAGGGGTGGCTGTTCTAGTATGTTACAGCATCCTTCCCCAAGCCATAGCTAAGACCCCAGAAATGTATCCACGGGGGAACAATTTTAGGTTGAGATTGTCTCTCCCTTTCCAAGGAGGCCCAGTCTTATTTTGGTTTCCTGTAAGTCCTTTGAAATATGCTACTTTGGGTAAAATCTGATTGTTTGTCCTATGGACATTGCTGTTTGGCACACAGTTTATTTGGGCCTCTCACACTCTTGAAGGTATCTAACCTAGTTCTGGGTCTCCCAAAAGTAGTAATCATGTATTTGTGGGAAACAATCCTGTAGGATTGCTGAGTAGAAGTCACATAACCAACATTGGTCCAGTTGAGGTGGAAAGCCCACCCTAAAAGTATTTGTCATCATCCCTGGTCAGGATCTCAAAATATTGGTCTCCTCATTTATACAAAGATGGGCCTGCTCTGTCCTTAGTGAGGGAAAAGACACAATCATGTCCCTTAAAGAGGATATAAAACTATTCAGAAGAAGTGCCTATGTACTGCAAGAATTTCTTCCCTATGGATACATACACAATCTCCACTCTCTTCTCAAAAAGTCCCAACAGCAAACCTCAATGTAATTCCACCAAAATTCACACCAGGTTTATTTGTAGACATGAGTGAGGAGTTGCTGGCAGGAACATGGGTAACCCCAAAGCAGCCACACTGGAGAACCTTCATTCAGCATGGGTGATAGGTAGATGGTCTCCTTCATCTAACCTTCCCTTGTCCATAGCACTTCTGTGGTCATGTGCAGTTTGGTCAGGGAGGAGTAGTTAGATTGCAAGTAGGGGTCCAATGACTCTCCCCCTCCCACACACGCATTCACCTTCTAAAAGGGATAATGACCATCAGTCCAATGCTGAGGGTCTCTTGCAAGCAGACATAAGTGACTATGAAAACAGTGTCTTCTTTCTCTTGAGCAACCGTGTTCTGCAACACTGTAGAACTCACCTTTCTAGCTCTCTCTTTGAGTTTCGAGGAGACCAACTTGGAGCGCTGTCTTCCTAAAGGTTAAACTCCCTGGAACTGGGTTTCTAGCTCTCTCTATGAGTTTTGAGGAGACCAACTTGGAGCGCCGTCTTCCTGAAGGTTAAACTCCCTGGAACTGGGCCAGAAGCTGTGAAATCTGCATAGAGGTCACCCTAAGCTGTGCTCTGTGCTTGGTGGGTCACTACCCTCCTGTTACTCCACAGCACATACCTGACTTACTTGACATTTTCATAATTAATTTATAATAGCAGTAACCCTGAGATGAGCTTATTTATAGATTTGTGGAAGCTGGATAAGAATATAGATCAAATCTCATATCATTAACAGGCTTGAGGGAGTTCTGTAACCGTCAGATGATGGTAGGAAAGGCCTCATCACCTGAGATGGCCTAGGAATCTCCAGCTTTATTTTATTTTGCCTTTTCTTAAATTTGAGCGTGTAAAGTATGTAAAGGAAGAGGCATGTATCCGTATTTATGTGTGTGTGTGTGTGTGTGTGTGTGTGTGTGAGTTGAGCCCAGAAAACACCCTTAGCTATTACTGTAGGAGGCTGCTTGTTTGTTCCTGTCTTCCCAGATTTGAAATAACCACACAGAAACTGTAGTAATTAAATCACTGCTTGGCCTATTAGATCTAGCTTCTTATTGGCTATCTCTTATATCTTAATTTAACCCATTTCTATTCATCTGTGTATCACCATGTGGCTGTGGCGTACCAGGTAAAGTTCTGTCGAGCATCTGGCATCTGTCTCTGGATGGGCTACGTGGCTTCTTCTGACTCTACCTTCTTTTTCCCAGCATTCAGTTTAGTTTTCCCCGCCTAGCTCTACTCTACCCTATCACAGGCCAAGTCAGTGTCTTTATTCATTAAGCAATAAAAGCAGCAAATACACAGAAGGTATAGTTCCTTGTATTCTGTCCACCTTAGTTTTAGAGAGAGGGTCTCTCACTGGCATGGAGCTCAATGAATAGGTTAGGCTGACTGGGCAGCAATTTTCAGCAAAACCTCCCTCTGCCCCCCCCAGTACTGAGGTTATGAGCATATATCCCTGGCCTTATTTAAAATGTGGGTTTGGAGGAGTTAAACTTAGAATCTCAAGGTTTCAAGGCAAACAGTCAGTTGGATAACCAACGGATCCATCCCTCCAGTCCCCAATTTAGTTTTTTTTATCCTTTTTGTGTGTTCTGTTGTCTTGGTCGTTACCTTTTTTGAAAAATAACAAGTATTGCTCTTCTGTTATCAAAGTAAGTCATGTTCCATATCAAAAACATCAAGATAAGTACAGAGAAGAAAATAAAGGTGTCTGGTAATCCCATCACCCAGAAGCACCTGCTGCTAAATTTCCGTGTGTGTGCACCTCTAATAGAGTCTTCATTCTGACATCCCACTAGCAGGGCTGCTGTCTGGACACGGAGCCCTCCCACTCCGCTGCTTTCTCTGACAGACATGTTTCCTATTGAGGATAACATCAGATGTTCTGGGGATGGGAAGTTATCCATCAATAATGAGTGACGAGTGACTCCCTGCCTTTTCTATAAACCACCGTCTCCAGGCGCCCCCTCCTTCCACCTGCATTAAACTGACTGCTGCTCTCAACCCCAATTTATTCTTCTCTTCCCTTGATGTGCGGGGATATTGGTGTCTCTGTGTCTCTACTCCTCCCTTTCCCTCTGAGGCTGTGATTTCCTCCAGGGCTCCCATGAGCCCCATGTCTCCTCCGGAAGCGTAGAAGGGCCGCGTTGCCCATTGCCCCACTAACTGTGCTTCGGGACTGGGTTTTTCACCTACGTTCAATTATCTTGAAATATTCTTATCCCTAAATGTAACCTTCTTATTTTATTTTATTTTTATTGATACTCAGGATCTTTTATACCCCAGACTGATATCAAACTCACTATATAGCTGAGGATGACCTTGAACTTCGGATCTTCCTGCCTCCATGTTCAGAGTGCTCTGATTACAGGCATGAGTTATCACAAACATTTTATTTTTGCTGGGAGTGAATCCCAGATAGAGCCTTATGTATGCTGGGTGAGCACTTGTCAATTGAATTATATCTTCAGCTTTTATTTTTTTTAACATTTTATCTATTTATTATGTATGCGTTTGTGTATGGGTGTCTGCATGCCACCACATGCATGTGAAAAGCTGGATAACAACTTTGAGGGGGCAGTTCTCTTGCAGTGAGAACTCAGGTCATCAGGCTTAGCAGCACACACCCACTGAGTCATGCCATGGAACCACCCCCCTCCATTTTTTCTATAATTAGCAACCAGTATCAAAGTGCTGAAATTCAAGGCAGTACCGATAAGATTGCTTGGTTCGCATTGACACAGGCACACGGGTAGTGGTGACTTTTAGTTTTTCATTTAGATGAATTTATAAACTTGGAAATTCTTTAAAGTGAGAACCTGTCAGCAAACCCTAACCACAGCGCTGGACACACTATAAATTCTTGATTAATCCGTATTGAATGAAGATGCAAATGAAGGGGAAATGTAATTACTCAGCCTCCTCTCACTTAATCTCGGTAGTTAAGTGCAGAAGAGATCATATAAAAAATGATGAAAAAATAGCACCTTGAAACAATTTTTATGGCGCATCACTGTGAATTTCTGTGCTAAGATATCACTGTTTACCCGAGTGGAGACTTTTTTTTTTTAAATTAAAAAAAAATCCTGACAATACCCTTTCTACTCCTTTCCTAAATGAACATTAATACGTGGTCATAAAATCTCCCAGGCAGGGTGTTATGAATTACTGTGCTGTAAGATTAGGAAAAGGCCATTTGCAGCCATGTGTTTTATAGAGCTAGATTTTGAGGCCTAGCCCCTGCCCCTGATCCTTCAGAGTTGAACTCTGAGACATGAAGCTTTGCGGAGCTGCTATTTCTCCCTGAACACTACCAGGCTCAGTGGCACCCAAGTCCTGCCCCTCCCTCACAGCCTGCATACCCTAGGGGGGAAAGCATAAATTGTCAAAGGTCCCTCCTGTATGCTGACTTTGAGCTCACCAGCAGGAGCCACTTTGCTTGAAAAGTCTTTGGTCCATTAGTCCTTGAGAAAGACTGAGAGACTGGGCCTGGGGCATTGGTTTCCTAACACTTTATTCCTCCTTCACACACACACACACACACACACACACACACACACACACACACCTCTCTGTCTGTCTGTCTATCTATCTATCTATCCATCTATATCAGACACAGAATAAAAGCTCAATCTACAAGAGAAGAGATGGGTTTTAAGTGACTTTGGTGGTCCCCTAACACTGTGGTAATCTAACTCTAAATCTGTATCTTAGCACAGTGAGAAAGGCAGAGCCTACAGAAACTAAGGGACACAAGCCTCAGCTCAAAGCACAAGACAAAACTGACAATTACACCCATGATGTTAAAGTTTACGTTTTTGAGGACTTTGTGGCGGGCACCATTCTAAACTCTGACTGTTTTGTGTGTGTGAGAGAGAGAGGAAGGGGGGGGAGGGGAGAGGAAGAGAAAGAATGAGGAGAAAAAAGAAAGACAAAAGGATATAACTCAATTATAGTAGGATTGCTTAGAATCCGCCAGTAAAGAGTTGAATATGTGGTTTAGAGATAGAGTGCCTTTTTTGGAATCCCCCAGTGAGGGGCTGGGGTGTGGCTCAGTGGTAGAGCCCCTGCCTAGAATCCCCCAGTGAGGGG
>NC_022010.1:25845300-25891875 GCF_000317375.1 Microtus ochrogaster
CCTGCCTAGAATCCCCCAGTGAGGGGCTGGGGTGTGGCTCAGTGGTAGAACACCTGCCTAGAATCCCCCATTGAGGGGCTGGGGTGTGGCTCAGTGGTAGAGCCCCTGCCTAGAATTCCCCAGTGAGGGCCTAGGAATGTGAGTCATGAGTAGAACACTTACTCACTTACACTTACAATGTCTACTGTGTAAAAATCCCTGTATTTATCTCCAATAAATAAATACAAACTGTGATATATAAGACCTACTGTTCTCTGACTGCCTAGGAATGCTTGCAGAGTATATTGGATTATTAGAAAAAAGGCAACAGGCAAGATTACCTTGAGAGATTTCTTGGTATACTTGTCTTTATCCCTTATGTCACTGTTGGAATATATTTCTCTCAGTTGAGATAAGGAAAAATAAGTGGAGTGTGTATGTGTGTGTGTGTGTGTGTGTGTGTGTGTGTGTGTGTGTGTTTAAACACATATATAGAACAACTTTGAGTCAGGAATCTAAGCATGGTTATACTCAGTGCATACTGATGTCTGTGTGTGCAGCTTAGCTGTTGGCCCATGGTAAAGGTCATTTACAAATGAATCAGGAGCAGGTCAGACAATATAAGCTATGTCCTCAGGAATTGTTTTGATAGATCCTTAGAAGGTTTGGAATGAGGGGTTCTAAGAATGACACTGATGAGCTTATTAACACCACGGACAGACAGTCAGATGACAGCATGGTGGAGGCTCCGCGGAGCATTCAGACCCCAGCACCAGAGACAAACAACATGATGGGAACTCTGAAGAGATGAATCAGAGCTGCCATGGCAGAAGAAGGGCTTCTTTTCTTATTTCTAAGGAAGGGGGAGATTTCATAGCATAAGCTCATATCCAGGCTCTCTGAGTGCCTTGCAAAAGGCTAGAAAGGGGGTGGAGTGTAGGGTACATAACTACAGATACCCACATCGATGTAAATTCACTTTCCAGATGAGAGATCCTGGCACCTGGAAGTGTGTTAGCCAGTGGCTCCTGCTATCTCTGTCGGGTGTCTGTCCCGTCTGTGAGGGGGGAAGGACAGACTGCTGCTGGATTCTAACATTACATTCTTATAGTCATAAAATCACAAGCAGAGCAGATCCTTAGGATGCCTATTCCCAATCAGTTTCCTATTGGCATGCCAGAAAGACTGCAGGAACCAGTCCAGAAGAGGGACCACTCTGTCTTCCACCTAATTTCTTAAGCACCTATGAGCAATTTGGGAAACCAGAGTGCCAAGACGGGTTGATTTCCAGTGGGGCCTGATAGCCCACACATTCAGCCCAAGAAGATAAGAAGTTGAAGGTCTCCCACTACATAGAAAACTCAAGGTCAGCCTGGACTTCATGAGATTCTGTTTGCTGCCTTAACTTTTCCTGCGAGATGCAAAAATATCTATTCATTCCAGATAGGCATTAGTGGTAGACCCAAGTACAATTTCACCAAAGTCACTGTTGAGACAGTGAGTTTTTTTGTTCTTGCTTACACAAGATAGTGAGAAGTTTACTTAAAGGCACATGGGAAACCCTAAAATGGTTGTTTCATAGCAAAGCATCACCTCAGCATGGATGAGGACTTCTGCAAGCTGCATCATCACGTTCCAATTTTAATTTCCCTTCCACTTCTCATATTCTCTAGCAACTCCCAAGATTACTTGCAGCCGTGGGAAGATGGAGTGACATTAGCTGAGTATCCTGACCACCATTTCCTCCATCTTCTGTAGGAAGTGTTAAGAGCCCCAATACTAGTACCATAGGTCTGCCTACCATGTACTGTTCTGCTCTAGTTGCCATGACTACTGGTCCAAGTCCAAGACAGCATACTCTTGAGAAGAAAAGAAATCAACGGACAACTGTCTCTCTTTAAACCAAATAAACAAGATGTTTCTCACACCCAAGGCACCCTTATTAGTGACACAGTGAGACAGTTGATCCACAGCCCCGTTCTATGGTGAGTCCTTCTGTTTTGGCTCCTGTATAATAGAAGGAAAGTGGGGAAAGGGAAGGGCCCAGAGCGCCACAAGTATCATGGATGCGATAGGAAGTGGGAAGCATATTATCCTAGGAGGAAATTCTGAGAGCATAGGCGCCCAGAAGACATCATACTTGGAGAGGTCAGAGTAGGAGAAATTTCAGTGCTGCCTGGGACAGGGAAGAGGACAGAACAGGGAGAAAGACCACCGAGGAGTGAGGACAGTTGATATAGATATGAATAATTCACATTGGTATGGATTTTAAGGTCAATTTTGTTACATGTCTATGCATATTTCTAATCTTGATTAAGGTATTGTGATTGTGTAGTTCATTTTAAAATGTAATACGTAATTAGGAAATATAGGTTGTTAATAGATAATCATTGATAATAATCAAGCTTGTAGTCACGTTAGATTTTCTAGATGTACATAGATATATTTCAGATAGGCATTCTTCATATCTTTCAAAGACTACAAAATATGGCATTTAAAATATTTTAATAACTTAGGGTTTTTCATGGCAATGAGACACGTCTGCTCCTGGCAGCACCAATCTACTTCAAGAGGAAGATGGGCATCAAAGAGGCTCCTTATGGAGTTTGATAGCCATTTGGGCAAGAAACTGCTCTTTCCTGGACTATTGCATAAACTGGACACAGAGAACCCACAGAAAGAGGACTGCTGAACTTGCCTAAAGGTGAGATGGTCTTTCGGGGTTCCTGATTCATGAAAGAGTCTGTGAGACATTCTGCAGGACACAGCAGAAAGTGACTAAACTGACTTTGGAATTTCCTGCTTCATGGAAATGTCTGCTGGATACTATGGGCCTGAAGGCTGAAGATGGATGCCCCAACAGTACAGAGGAACTTTGGAGAACGACCCAGGAAGCAAGTTGTCTCTGTCATTTCTAGAGTTTTGGAAGTTGCTTACTTCTTGTTTACTTAGGGAATAGTATATCCTTCTGGAGTCTTTGATGGAGTTGAAGAATGGATACATAGTTGTAGCTTTCCTTAGTTATGATAAAAGATAAAATAGATATAAATATTGTAACTGTAACTCTTGCTTGTTAACTGTTTTGCTATATGTAATTTTACTATGTTAAAATGAAAGCGTTTTTTATTTAAACAGAAAAAGGGGAGATGATGTGGGAGTGATTTCTTTTTAATCTGTTGCTTTCATTGTTTAATTAATAAAAAAACTGCCTTGGCCCATTTGATAGGCCAACCCTTAGGTGGGTGGAGTAAACAGAACAGAATGCTGGGAGAAAGAAGCTGAGTCAGGCAGTCGCCATGATTTTCCCACTCCAGACAGACGCAGGTTAAGATCTTTCCTGGTAAGCCAGCTCATGGTGCTACACAGAATATTAAAAAAGGGTTAGATCAATATGTAAGAACTAGCCAATAAGAGGCTGGAACTAATGGGCCAGGCAGTGTTCAAAAGAATACAGTTTCCGTGTAATTATTTCGGGTATAAAGCTAGCCATGCGGATGGCTGGGCAGGAAAGTAGCCCACAGCTCCTATTACTACAGACAGCAGACGTCTTGTTGAAAGTGAACATGAATGGTGGCCCTAAGACGCGGCTGTGGATGACGGTGAAGAGATCACACAGGACAGAGGAGTGAGGGGCACATTCAGGGTAAATAGTGGCAAGGGCTGAACACCTGGCTAAGAAAGCCAGACTTTTCAATACATTTTAGGTGCTGAGAAGATGACCTGTGGGCAAACAGATTGCTTTACAAGTGTGAAGCTCTGACTTTGGAATCTCAGAAGCCAGACATAGCTGTCCATACATCTGTAACCCCTGCCCTCCTTAGAAAAGGTGGGGGGACAGGGGGGAAGAAACAAGAGAATTCCCCACAAGCTGAGGTCTATGTAGCCTGGCATAATACTCGGGTGAGCAATGGAGACTCCAGCTCAAATGAGGTGGAACGTGAGGACCATCACCAGAGGCTGTCCTCTGACCTACATATGCCCACATACAGATTTTTAAAAACAGGTTTTAATGGGGAAGACACCTGAAAGCAGTTAATGTGGTTCAACTATTGGGCCAGTTCTCAAATAGGAGACAGGTTATGGAGTCCCTTAGAAATCAATATGAAGAGAATCCAGAGGAGAAGAATTCTCCCTTTGGCCGCCCCACCCAGCATTTTCTTACACAAGTTAACACCACGCCGTGAGTTTATGGTCCCTGCAAGCTTAAAATTATTCTTACAGGGTTTCTTTCATAGCATCCTGGCTTTGTGGAAAATCTGGCCACCAAAGCCGCGGAGGACGGAATACTAGAGATACAGCTCAGTGGGAAAGGGCTTGGCTTGCATGCTTACATTCACAGTGTCCTGGGTTCAAGCCCTGGTGCTGCCCAGTGACAAAGCAGGACTTCCGGGGAGTGGACGTGAGATGCTCAAGGACAGGGCAGCAGAGAGCACAGGGTCATGAAAGAGGAAAAAGGAAGTGAAAACAGAGGCGGGCTGGCAGGATGGCCCAGTGGGTAAAGGCACTTGCCGGACTTAACGACCTGAGTTCCATTCTCGGGACCCACATGGTGGAAGCAGAGAATCCGCTCCCTCAAGTTGTCCTCTGACATCCGTAACGAATGAATACATTTTCCAAAAATAAGTCAGGGAGCTGTTGGGAATGGGATCGAGCCTGCTGCCCGGTCCCTCGCCGTCATCACTCTCTGCTTGCTCTGCTCATAGTCTTCTCAGAACTGCAGGTATTTAATTTGTAAACACTTAATAAAAACACTGTCACTGGGTCGGCTCTTCTTCTCCTGACCGCCACATCAAAATCAATACGTCCCCTGGGTATTGTGCCGTTATTGTCTGGGCTGGGGAATCTAATAGGATTAAGTGTTGGGGCCCTATCTGACACCACAGTCCACAGTCCTAGTTAGATGAGGTTAAAGACTGGCTTGCCATCGTGGAGGCGCGATTGCTTAGGGGTCTGAAAAATCATTACAGCTTGTCCTCTTAAACGTTGATTGTTCCCCCGTGATTTATTGACAAAACACAAAAAGTGCACTATACTGCGCTCTAATTATATGTATGAGGCCATAAGATCTCATGGGAAATTAAATAAAATTTACAGCTTGATGGTTTTATGCTCCTGGGAGACATACCTTCTTAATAAGATCTTTTGGCTGGGAATATTTATGAGGTTAAAGTCCGTAGGCTTGAGCAAAAAGACCTAACCTTTCCTTGGGAGGTGGGGAACGGGGCGCATTTTGATTTCTTCGAAGATAAATGGTCGTAATGAGATTTTTTTTTTCCCGGGGTTTAGGAGAAAAGTGTTAGGTTTGTCACATGGAGCATTCATCCCTAAAACTACTGGAGGACAAAGCCTTAAGGGCATAGGGACTTTCTGCCACCATTTATCTTGCCCAAGACCCTGCTCGTCCCAGCCCCCTGCCTCTGGGGCACCTCATCTCCCCTGCCATTACTCCTGTGGCTCCCTGGTATGATTAGCCTCCATCACAGTCTGAGAGGGGAGGGGGCAGAGTCTAGTTAAGGGCAATTATCTAAGAGGTCAAGGTAGGGAGAGGAATTTAAGGGAGAGAAAAGGACCATGAATACAAATGAGCTCCATCCCAGTGTACTTGAACCCACAGGGGCCATTTCACACGGGCTCAAGGAGTCCCAGAGGAGCTCCTGCCTATTGTAGACAGCGGCGCCTCCACCAGATCACTTTCTCCCTCTGTCAAGGGTGTTCGAGGCCCTGGCCCCTATTCCCTGGGTGTATTTCAGCTCTGCAATGTTGATTGTCCTGTACTGCCTTTAATTATACACGTGAATATGTAAGATCTCGGATGTCAGAATAGACGGGGGGGGGGTGGGATCTGATGAAGATGATGATGATGATTCTTCTCACCATTCCTGACTCTTAATACCCCCCCCCAATTCCATATGGACCATCAGTGAAGTTTGAAGCTTGCTCAATGGGCTGTGTGAACAAGAGCGAAGGCCACTGTCCATCCATACTCTACCTCTTCATATGCTATACATACATGTGTCACTTGTAAGTGTGGAATCATAATTTTCCTTTGTATATAGAGTGGGTATGTGTTGTATATGTGCAATACACACACATGTGTGTCCTGTGCTAGTGCATGTATAGGCTAGCAGAGAATGTCACTCTCCACTTCCATGTAGATACAGGGTCTCACGTTGAACCCGAGGCTCACCATTCATTCGGGCTAGGCCGGCCTACTAGCGAGCTCCTGGAATCGGCCTTTCTCCATGCTCACTTCACCGTGCTGGGGTTTGGGTGTGCACAGCCATTCTTCACTTTCACATTGGTGCAAGACATTGGAATCCAGGTCTTCCTGATTTCATTCACAGCGAGCACTTTCCTCACTGAGCCCTCAGAATTGCAGTCTTCAGTGTGAGTGGAAGGATAATTATGTCTAACTCAGCCTGGGGTGGTCATGATGCTTGTCTGTTATTTTACTATCCGTGTGTGTGCATGTCTATAAGGGTGCAGGGGCATATCTGTGTGTGTGTGTGTGTGTGTGTGTGTATGCATGCGTGCGCATGTGCATGTGCGTGTGCGCACATGTTCGTGCACATGTGGAGGCCAGGAATCATCCTCCAGTGTCCTTTCTCTGGAATACCATCTTCCTCCCTGAGGAGAGGGTCTCTCATTAGCCTGGAACTTGCCATTTATGCTAGGCTGACCGTCCAGCATGTTCCCCGGTCCTCCTGTCTCCCATCTTTCCAGCTTGGGAACTCAAGTCCATCACACTGAGTTTTTAGCATAGATTCTGGGATCCAAACTCTGTTCCCCATACTTACACTCCAAGCCCCCCATCTACCAAGCTGTCTCTTCCACCCCTGAAATACTCTATGGCTCTGTGATTTGCATATAAGGCTGACATTCAGCTTGGCACTCTGAATTGAAGAACAGCCTCAATTCTGACACAGCTCAAGCCAGAGTTTCAGCCAACATAGAGAAAAGAGAAAAATTTATTAAAGAGAGCTAAGTTCCCTTGATAAGCAGAAAGTGAGAAATCCCAATTTAATTTAAATATGATATTTCTGTCTTCGTTAGTTTAAGGCATGTGTGTGATTGCGTATCCTCTCTTATTTGGTGGTCTGCCCTGGAGGGAAACAGAGGCTTGACAGTGAAGCCAGGAAGCAAAGTCTAGGTTACATTTTAATAAAGATGGATATCCCTAAAAAATGCCTGAATTATATAGAAGTAAGATTTGTTGCAAGTTACAAATCAAAGCCTGAGTTGTCACTTATCTCCTAATGATACTTCTACACAGATTATTAATTTCATTTTAGAAGCCCAATGAATGTTATATTTTATGACATTGATTAAACATCTTGCTGCCTCCCAACCATCCATCCTTTTCATTTTCAAAAAACATCCATATCGGAAAATTTTAACAAAAACAGCTCATAAATTCCTATTTTACAGCCTAGCAATGCTGACAGTTCTCCACTCTCCTTACAGCAGGCCACAGTCCTGAACTCCTCTAGACCCAGACCCTGCTGTGGGAGGTGGGGCTTCTCCTATCCACCTGGGTCCGCTGACTGCTTTGGGAGTGGGTGATTTGCTTGGAAAGGTTTCTGAGGTTAGAGGAAATCCCGTGTGAGGATTTGGTGGTGGGGTTAGCTTCACCTGGGTAATCAGGGACCTAACTTTCTCTCTTCCCCCTGAGACAAGCCAGGCCTGTCCCTCTTCTGTGTCCCTGGGGAGAATTACTCCTTCCTGATTGGGCTTCCGTGTCCTTTGAAAGGAGAGGGTGGGGGAGCCTAAGCATGCCATAGTATTGTAGACAGAAACTGAAAAGTCATTGAAGGCCAGGATGAGATGATGGGGGTAAGACCAGCCTCCAGCACACTAGGAAAAGTTCAGGCTGAGTATGGGGGGGGGGGTGCATGCAAGTGTGTATGTCTATGTGCACATGCACACATATGCACGCATGCACTCATGCATGTGGTCTAGGCTATCATTTGGATGTCAGAAGTCAACCCCTGGTGTCATTTCTCAGAGGTCTCCCATCATGGTTTTTGAGGCAGGATCTCTCACTGACCTGGAACTGAGCAGGTAGGCTAGGCTAGCTGGCCAGTGAGCACCAGATATTACTCTCCTTCCTCTGTCTCTCCAGGGCTGCGATTGCAAGATGTGCCACTGTGTCTAACAACTTCTAAAACGCTGCATTTTTAGATAGTTCTTTGAGAAGTTTATTCATGCAAACAGTGTATTTTGCTCATATTTATTAGCTGTTCCTCCCCTCAGCCCCTCCCAAATCTCTCTTCCAACTTCATGTCCTCCTGGGTTTTTTTGTTTTGTTTTGTTGTTTTTAGTAACTCACTGAGTCCAATTTGTATTCGTGGGTGTGGGCCCATCCATTGGAGCATGGTCAGCCTACCTGAAGCTATACCCTTAAAGAAAGAAAACCACCTTTCCCTCCACCAGCAGCTGACAGCTCTCAGTAGCTCCTAAGCCAGGGCTGCGGGCTCATGAGCCCTTCCTACATCCACACATGACCTTCTTAAATAGAGTTTTAATTTTTAACTTATATATGTATGTATGTATGCACCTGCCTGAGTTCATATGCACCACATTTGCATTCCAACTCCTCATGAAAGAGGGTACCTGGTCTCAGGGGCCAGAATTTGAGCTGGGTGGGTATAAGCTGCCTGATGTGGGTGCTGGAAACTGAGCCTGGCTCCTCTGCAAGAGCAGTGACCCTCTTAACTGCTTAGCCACCTCTCCAGCTCCTCATCATGTCTTTTGTTATCGTTATTATTATTTAATGTGGATGCTAGGGATCAAACTCATCCTTACAAGGCAACTACTCTCCCAGGTGAGCTATCTCCAGGCCTCGGGGTGACTTGAAATCAGGAAGAGAAGACCTCAAAGTCGGGCTCACCCTGTTCTGACTTGTGGTTCTGTGGGCAATAGAAAACAGCTCTGAGCTCATCTGCCTGGACTGGTTCCGCTCACCAGACCTCTTTGTTCCTTCAGTCTGTTAGCCTTAATGGTGCCACCTACAGTTCTGTTCATTTGTGTTCAGGGATAGCGCTGGACCCTGGGATTTCTATGCCAGCCTGTTGCTGCAGCCCTCTTTCCCTCCAGGAAAGAAAGACATGTTTGGAGATCATTTTATGAAAATGAAGTACAAGTCCCCACAGAGGGAAAAAAAATACCTTTTGAGGCTCAGTGACAGGTCAGGGAGAATAGAAGATAGGCCATTTTGTAAGGCGGAAAACAGCAGAACAAAATCTCCGCTAGATCAGAAGTCTCTCTGCTCGGCAAACCTTAGCAAGGATGTGTAGGAGGCATGAGCCCTACAAAGCAGGGTGCCTGTGGGGCTCTCGAAGAGGTCAACACACTGCAGTATGGCATCGGGCTGGGGCAGGGTGCGGATGTGGAGGAACACAGATTAAGGGTGTGGTCTCAGCAGCCTCAATGCAGGGAGTTCTGTCTTGTGGGAGTCGTCCAGCCTGGTTGGATAACCAGTACTCAACGGCCGTGGTCCTTCTCTAAGAGCCCTGTGCTGGTCAGAGTAATGTGGGTGCCCAGTGTGCTAGGCCCAAGCTAGTATTCCTGTCGCTCGCCACCTTGCCCTGGCTCGTAAGTGGTATCCCCGGGGCGGTGACGATGGTGGTGATTTGTTGTTGTTGTCCTGTCTGTTCTGTTTTTGTGCTTGTTCATTTTTGTCCTTCTGTGTTTGTATTTCCCCTAGTTTAAAAATGTAGACCGGCATCCCACACAGCAGCACACAGCATGCCGTCTCGGCTCTGCAGAGCCTCTGTGGCGGACCTGGCGCTAAAGCAGTTCTAAATGACGTGGCCTCATTAGGAGAGGTCAGCGGCTGGTGTCTCGGGGCTCTCAGGAGCAGGCTGTGTGCAAGCTGCGGGAAGACAGCAGCTGTGTGGAGACGGCTTTTCCAGCATGCCGGGAAGCTTCACCGAGTGACACATCTTGTCCTCTTTTTTTCTGTCTCATTTCTCTCCCATCTCTCCCCTTTCCGAATCACCCCAACCCCCTCAGCCAACCCTCCGCAGAGTGCTCCGGCACTGGGGAAGGCGCATAAAGGGAAAATATGGCATGTTTACAGAGAGAATTTTCAAGAAGTGTTAATTTAATATGCTAAAGTGTTCCCTTCAGCATTTTACCTTTCTTGTTGTTTTCACAAAACAGCCAAGACTAAATAATGAGCCCAGGGCTGTGCCCTTTGGTAGCATGCTAGCTCATTACCCACCGGCGGCCTCCATCTGCCCTCATGGCTGCGTAGGGAGCCATTACGATTATGATGGAAATCTCAGAAGCCATTACCAAGGCGCAGCAGAGGACCTACTGCAGACAGCCTAATGGACTAATTTGTAATTGGGAGAGGGAAATGAGTTAGCGAGCTGGGGCCGGTTTTGATGAGAGTGGAAGTACGCATGCTAAATGTGATAAATGAATAGGAATGTATGTTTGCGCAATGGGCTCTACAAGGCTTTCCATCTCTCCCGGGGACGGAGGCGTGCTGACAAGCCGTGAGGCGCGGGGAGAAAAGGGCTCAGGGGAGGTAGGCAGAGATTCAAGGAGAGTAGCTAAGGATAAATCGGTGAGGAAAACTAACGGCAGCCGGAATCCAAGGGAATGGCTGCATCTGCCTTGAAAGTGGTAATTAGGAGGCATTTTGGTGTGCATGCCTTTAACAGTCAAACAGGATGAGTAAGGGTCCCAGGCGCCTGCTGGGGAAGTGAAAGTTGGGGTGCTGGTGGGCAGAGAGGGATGCCAACATGGGGTCTGTCATCTTACAACTGATGGCTCGCATAGGTTCTGCCTGCAAAATGGAGCTAATAACCAGACATGGTTGAGCACCTCTGCAAATCCCAGCATTGGCAAGGGTGAGGCAGGAGGATTTGCTGTGAGTTTGAAGCTAGCCTGGGCTACATAGTGAGCTCAAAGACAACCTGGATTATACAATAAGTCTTAGACCAGGCTGGCCTACACAGTGAATTCTTGGCCAGTAAAGGCTACAGAGTAAGCTCCAGACCAGGCAGAGCTACACAATAAATTATAGGTCAGCGTGGCCTACTTAGTGAATTCTAAGCTAGCCTTGGCTACATACGAGTTCAAGGCCAATTTGAATTACTAAGTGCTAAGCCAGTATGGGCTACAATGTGAGAACTTGTCTCAGAAGAGACATAAACGAAAATACCTAGCACATTAGTACATGCCACAAACTCCCCTTTCTCCACAGTTGCTGGCAATCCAGCCAGGGCTCTGGGGCAGGCATTGTACGTGCGGAGGAACATTTCTAGGTTATGGTAGCTGATCCCCAGTGCATCTCAACTGGACAGCTCCTCGGAGGGCTAGAGTCACCTGGCTGTCCACTCTGAAGAGCACTCTGTGTTAGACAGAACTGGTTTCTGGAAACTGGTATTTCCTTCTGCTTGTTGGTCACACCCAGCGTCGTGTCATTGGGGTCTAGGCAGGTCTCTGGCTACTCCCAAGGAAAGAGCTTTGCTCCCTTTACAGATAGTGCTGGCTCGGCCACCACTTGTCTCAAGCCTCACTTGCTTGGAACTGACCTCATGGCCGCCCTCTCCTGTTGATGTGGTTCTCTGGTTCTGTCCCCTAACCTCCAGGGTACCGTGCAGTCATTTCTCCTCAGCCTCATCACAGCCCTTGCACGTGCAGCTCACGCTTCCCTGGCCCTGCCAACCCCAGCCCCTCCAGTTGTCAGGCCAGCCAGTCCGCCTGACTGCATCCACGAGCTGCAGGTTCCAGTGAGAGACCCTCTCCAGGGAAACAAAGTGCAGGGCTGGAGAGATGGCGCAGTAGTTATGGTAACATGATGCTTTCCCAGAGGATCCAGGTTTGGTCCAGCACTCACATCTGCCACACCACTTATCACTCCAGCTCCAGGGGCTTCGGTCTCCTTTAGTGACCTCTGTGTGCTCCTGCGTGTGTGTGTGTGTGTGTGTGTGTGTGTGTGTGTGTGTACACACCAGATACTTGGAGACCCAAACCGCTCAATCTTGGAGGACACAGTTCAACAGATATAAGATGTAGGAAAGGCAGACGAGGTGGCTCATCCCATAATGCTCTGGCAGAGGATCTGCGCTCTGTTCATAGCACCCACGTCAGCAGCTCACAACCACCTGTAACTCCGGCTTCAAGGATCCAGTGTCCTCTTCCAGACCCCATAGGCACTGCATGCTTACACGTAGACTTACCCACACACATGCCCATAATTAAAAATAATTTTTAAAGAGACAGAAACACTCAAGACATAGTACACATTAAGGGAATTACTGAAGAAAACACCAACTTTATTCCTTACAAAGCATTTGTGTCAAAGAGACGACAGGAATGACCAGTAGAAGTGCTATGTTTTGTCCAGACAAACCAACTTTTTCCCTTGCAGTGTGTCATGACACACCATAGACATGACGTCAGTCTCTGGAGGTTAGAGTGGACCTAAGAAAATTCCCATTGTGGGGAGGGCAGTCCTAACCCTTAGTGATTTAGCTGTTAATAATTTGTCTTTGCTCAAGCTAATAACTCCCCACCTGAGGCCAGAAGGATGGTTCATTGGGTAAAAGTTGACAACCTGAATTTAATCCCTGGATCCCATGTGGTAGAAGGAGAGAAACAACTTCCCCATGTTGCCTTCTGAGATCCACATATACAATGTGATGTGTGGGGTATGTGTACACATATGTACATGTTCCTGAATGTAGGTGCTTAGACGCACTAAATGTAATAAAATTTCTGAAAATATAAATAATGGGAGAAAGTTAAAAGACAACATTATTCATGAATCAGATGGAAAAAACATGAATTAAATTAAAGAAAACAAAATCCTTCAAAAACCTTGTAGCTAGGTAGGTATGGTCAGAGGAGATATTTTCTCTATAAGTGTAAAAGGGTTCACTGATGCGTGTCTGTCAGCTGCTCAAAACATTGAGGCAGGAAGGACCACAAGTTCAAGGCCTGCCTGGACTACAGAATGAGACAAAGTCTTAAAATTTCAAAGTAAAAATGGATCTAGGGATGTAGCTCAGTGGTAGAACATCGCCTGGAATCCCCCAGTGAGGGGCTGGGTGTGTGATTCAACAGTAGACTGCTACCCTCTCCTGTCTGTAAGACTGCAGATTCAATCGCCAGCATTGCAGAAGTAAATAAATTAAATAATAAACCCCAAGAAAGGTGAAGGCTTTGTTCAAGGTTAGAGCACCACAGAGGCAAAGCAGAGGTCATGAGCCCAGAGGTGCTGGCACCCAGGGCCTGTTACTGTAGCTGTGTAAGGAGGGGGCACTGTGAACTACTGTCTAAACAAGTCTCAGGACCCCCTCCTGGCTAGAAAAAAAGGTCTGATACATTGCAAGTCCAGTGAAAAACAGTGTAGGACCCTCTTACATTGTGCTCTGAAAACCCTTCCAGGAAAGAAGAATGTTCTGGAAGTTTCAGCCTCTGTGGGGTGTTCCTCAGAGCTGTTCTCTTGTGCCTGATTTAATGAATAAATTATAATAACTTTTGCATCTTTGTCCACATTATGCATGTTTATTTGCCATCCCCTTATAATTTCCTTCTCTCATTTTCCCATACTATATTTCTTCTCATGGTTTCTCCTTGGGAACTTGTACTGTTTTTTTTTTTAATAATTTTAAAGAAATTCATTCTCAGAGATTGCTGATCAAGATGCACACCTCCTTGTTCTCTGTATAAACTTATACAGGCTCAAAAGTGGGCATGACAGCGAATGCCTATAATCCCAGCAACTGAAAAGTGGAGTCAGGGGCTGGAGAGATGGCTCAGTGGTTAAGAGCATTGCCTATGCTTCCAAAGGTCCTGAGTTCAGTTCCCAGCAACCACATGGTGGCTCACAACCATCTGTAATGAGGTTTTCTGGCCTGCAGGCATACACACAGACAGAATATTGTATACAAAATAAATAAATATTTAAAAAAAAGTGGAGTCAGGAGGATCGAGAGTTCAAATTCATCCTTAACCACGTAGTGAGTTGGAGGCCAGTTTGGGCTGGGTGAGATTCTATCTCAATAAACAAAACCTCATCAGCCAAAGAGTGCAGAAACCCAGGGAAAGAAGATTTATACTCCCAAGGGAAGGGTTCTCCTTGGTGAACCCAGAAAAGGAGGGGGAACATGGTTCCAGCGTCACGGTTAGGCATGAGGTCTTTGGGGAGTAAACGATGGCTCGTCTGTCTGTCCACAGAGTTTACAGAGTTCCTGCACACAGCAGCGCTTGTCAGCAAATCCACATATCGTTGAGTAGCTGGAGGCTGGTGGGCCAAATGGCTGAGTGAATGACTGAATGGACAGATGCTGAACATCAGAGTGAAATCGGACTTGAACTGCTAAGGGACCTTCTCAATTGATTCTCTCTCCAGAGTCTACAGCGCTGTTTTATCTCTGATGTGCTCTGGCCGCTTCTCAGGATCCCTTTCTGCTTAGACTGAAAAGCGTATTTCTCTAATGCATCATGAAAAATACATTCTGATTTCCAAACAGCTGGTGGGGAAGTATATTACTGTGGATATGGTTAAGGAATCGAGGGCAAATGTTTAGGAGGAAAGGTAGCAAGGCCGGAGAAATGGCCTCAGTTCGATCTCATGCGTACAGTCTTCATTAAATCATCTTTCTTGAGAGGTCTGCTAATATTTTTTCAAAAAGACCTGTTGACCCGTGAGCCTGGAGAGATGGCTCAGTGGTTAAGAGTGCTTGCTGCTCTCCCAGAGAGAGTCTGGTTCTCTGAGCCCACATCAGATGGCCCACAACTCCTTGTAATTCCATCTCCAGGGGTTCTGACGACCTCTTCTGGCCCCTGTAGGCACTACATCCATGTTCAGATTGCTCCATATGTAGACATACACACATACACATAAATTAAAAACTTTTATATTTCTCTGTGTGTATATGTGTGTGTGTGTGTGTCTGTCTGTCTGTATGTATGTCTCAGTGTGTGTATGTTTCTGTATGTGTCTCTGTGTGCACGTTGTGCATGTCTGAACTTTCATGACAATATGCTTACTCTCTTTTTATAAAGGCGTTTTGAGGGGACAGTAGACAATATTTAGAATAGAGGCAAGACTCTGGCCAATCAAATAAAATTCAATGACCTAAAGCTAACCAACTAAATAAACAAATAAACAGAATGATGGAAGGGTAGGAGAAGTATTCTCTGCCAAAATACCAACCAGGAAATGTTTCTCATTTATATTCAGAAAAAAAGAACATTAAAATTTAAAATAAAGACACTTTACCAGGCATAGTGGTGCAGGACTTTAATCCTAGCACTCAGGAGGCAGAGGCAGGTGAATATGAGTTCAAGGCCAGCCTAGTCTACAGCCAGAGCTACACAATAGAGAGAACTTATCTCAAAAATAAGTAAATAAAGGGCACTTGTTACACAGACACGGCAACCTGAGTTTGATCACCAGAATCCTTGTGCAGGAGGAAGGAGAAAATTGACTCCACCAAGTTTGAAACAGATAAATGAGAATAGTGATGTGATTTGAAATTAGCTTCCTTATGTTTTATCTTGGTTTGTGTTTTCTAAGACAGGGTCTCATATAGCCCAGCCTAGCCTTAAACTCACCGTGGTGCTGTGATGACCTTGAACTCCTGATCTTCCTCTCTCCACCTCCCAAGTACTGGCAAACACTTCTGACTAAGGCACATCCCTAGCCCCAGCTTCCCCTTCGACCTGGAATTCAAGACCCAAGATTAATGGACCTTTTTACGGCCAAGCTAACCCATTGCTACAAGCCTGACCTCCTTACACAAGGGGTAGTTCTCAAACACAAATCAACCCGGGAAATCTGATCCTTTCCTTGAGTGTCTAAGGTTAGGTACTTTCCCCCCAAATTACAATAATTATACAATGAACCAGACTCCAATGGGCCTTTTAAGTTCCTTTTATCATTCTTGAAAAGCATCATGAGCCCCAAGGTGGTTGAACCGAACATCCAGCTTCATCAGGAGTTTGTTTGTGACCCATGGTGAGGAAAACGCAAAACACAGTTGTGTTGGAGACCGGAGGCAAATGCGGAAGGAAAAGGAGAGTTGATTGGACCTGAGTCCCTCCTGTTCCTTTTCTTCCCTTTGAACTTGTTCCCCATCCCATGGCCCCGTTGCTCCCTGCTTCCATCGTTTGCCACAACCCGCCTTCTCCTTGCTGGGTTGCCTCCTGTGCAGCCCACTTAAGAGAGCAGGCTGGAGGTGGCTGGAGGCTGCGGGGTGATTTATTGCTTTGCAGGGACTTCACTAAACTTCCCAAGTTGATTTTTTTTTCTTTGTACTTTTGAAAAATCAAACATAGTTCAGAAAGTAAACATCACAAGTTGACATCGCAGCCCGAAGCCCAGGAAAAATGTTTCTTGTTAAATGTTTTGGCATGTAACACAATTTATGAACATTTTCGATGTTTTGATTTCCCCCCCTCCCCAGTCACTGTTATTCCTTACCCCCCAGAGTGAGGTGTGGAGAGATTATATTGGCTGGTTTCCATGGTGACACTGAAGGAAAGTAATCTTTGAAGGAGGTTTCTACTGTGTTATTTCATGTGCGTGGACCGTCAACATGTACGCTGGGTGGCTGTTACCCCTAAATTCAAAAACGCATAAACGCTTGGGCCATTTCATGTAAATAGACAAGTGGAGGTGATATTTTCTTTGGTCTCGTGCCCACCCTCATAACAAAAGTCTCTCAGTTACCCAGGGCACCTGGGGGAGAAGGAACAGTTCTGCTCAGTGTTAACAGCCACCTCCTCTCCTCCGAATAACCATTAAGAAAGAAAAACAGCTCCAATTCAAAGTCTGCCTCACCTCCAGCATCAGCGAGGGATCAGAGGAAAAGTTCCCTTTGGGGTGCAGTGTGTTCACAACCCAAATTGGAAAACCTCAGTGACATTTTAAACGGTTAGTGTCTTTGAGGTCTGCCATGGCACGAATCTTCGTCAGCAGTCCTGAGTGTCATCTGGAACTTTATAGATTCGAGGAAGGATTGCATCCAGCCTCTCAGAGTGAGGGTAAAGGATGTATTTGGCTCAAAGTTGACAATGCTCTCCCCTATTTCCCCATCACCCTAACATGCTCAAACGCATACAACACACACACACACACACACACACACACACAGAGAGAGAGAGAGAGAGAGAGAGGGAGTTCTCCTTGCACATATCTCTGTGGGCCCCTGTTGTGTTAGGAAGCCAAGAATCCTGGGCATTCTGGCTTTGCTTTTGGACACCATCTTGCAGGTGGAAGTTGCCTTTACTGTCTTCCAGTCCTTTACTACACTGCCCTGGTTAACTACTGATTGTCACTATTAGATCTAAAATCACCTAGGATACCCTTCCCTGGGCATGCATTTGAAGGGATTTCCAGCAATAAATGTAGGTGGCACCACTCCCTTGGCTAGAGGAGGCAAGCTGAGCACCAGCATGCATCTCTCTCTGCTTCCTGACTTTAGCCGCAATGTGACCAGCCGCCTACCCTCTGCCACACCTAGCCTGTCATGAAGGACTGTACCCTCACACTGCCACAGGAAACCCTTCCTTGCTTGGGTTGCTTTCCTCTGGTATCTCACCAACAAGAGAGATATCTAGTAAGTGCTTGTTATTTTATTTGAGCTTTTTTTTTTATTTTTCTGATAATTCTGGCAGGTGGCCTCCCATATCCTTCCCTCACACTTGAGCAACAGAAATTTAGGAGGCTCTACTCTCTAGGGACAGAGCTGAGTGCAGGATACAGAATCTGAAACACAAACGGGGCCTGCTTGTTGTTGGGGGTTTTGTCCCACCCGGTACCCCACAACTGTTTATCCCCAAAGAAAATCACACATAGGTCTCCATAAATTATAAGCTGATTGGCCCATTAGCTCTAGCCTCTCACTGGCTAACTCTCACATCTTGATTAACCCATTTTTCTGATCTATGTTAGCCGTGTGGCTCAGTACCTTTTTTCAGTGGGGCAGATCACATCCTGCTGCTTCGGTGGTCTGGGCAAGAGTGGGAGGAATCAACTTCCTCTTTCCCAGAATTCTCCTCTTCTCATTACATCATTTCTACTTCCTGTCTGGTTTTCCTGCCTATACTTCCTGCCTGGCCAATCAGTGTTTATTTAAAACATGATTGACAGGTTACAGACAATTCTCCCGCACCAAGAAGCCAGCTATGGTGGTCACTCTTATGCTCTCCTCTTACTCTTCTGCTCTCATCCTCCAAAGAGCAGGTAGTCTCTTCCGTGTGACCTCTTCTGCAGCAGTCAGGCCTCCAGCTGGCTGGGGAGAAACAGTAACTGAGGGTCAGATAGTGGTAAGTGTTAAGAAGGAGAAAGGGGAGGTAAGAACACAGGCAGGACTGGGGATGTGGCTCAGTCGTTAGCAGGCACGACGCCTTGAGTTTGAATCTCAGCCCCATTCCATCGCTGGGGGAGGGGTGCGGGCAGGACAAGCGGAAATTCAAGGTCACCCTCAGCTACCCAGCAAGTTGGAGGCCAGCCAGAGCGACGCAAGACCTTTTCTCATAAAACTGAAGAAAAGTTCTGGGGTGAAGAGGAATGGGAACGCGTTATTGCGGCGTGACATTTGAATAAAGTCTGAAAGACGAGAAGAAGCCGCGAGGATCTCTAGATGAGGTCACAGTAAAGATCAGGAAGCACGGAAAGCTTCATGTAGTAACTTAATGTTTTTGCTTTTACAACATTATTATTTGTGTTGTATGTACTCATGTGTCTGTGTTTGTATGTTATGTGCTGGGGCGCACATGTGGACGTCAGAGGGCGATGTGTGTAAGTCAGTTGTGTACTGCCACACACACCTACTCACCCCAGGTAGGGAACCCATGACAGACCAAAGTATGGATACCACCTGAGTCCAACTCTCTGTACCAGTGGGTTATTGGGGTTACTTACGGGAATATGGGTGAGGGGTTAGGTTACCTAAAGAAACAGGTAAGACTCAAAGACAGCTGCATCCCCAAGGCCCACCCCAGTACAGGTGACAGCTCACAGAGCTGGGAATCTGGAGCACCTCACATGGCCTACAGGCAGCTCAGCAACTTAGAAATGTACCCTTTTCATGTGCGTCTGTTAGTCTAAACCTCTCCCAGGCAATTCGGCTGGTTTCTGTTTCTTTCAGGCAGCTTATCCCCCCTCCCCCCCAATCTCCCTTGCAGCTTGGCTCTGCTCCTTAGAGAAGGACTCTGAGCTTTCATTCCATGCTCTGGCCAGGAGGGTCTAGTGAGTCTGACTGGTTTCAGGGACTTCCTAAAGCTACTCTGAGTTGTTTGCCTTCCTCCTTAAGGAGCATCCCTGCAGGGTGGAATGTTTCAGTCTCACAGGAAACTGTTACACAATAACTTTCAGTCACGTGGGACCTGGGCATTGAACTCAAGTCATCATCAGGCTTGGCAGCAAGCACCTTTATCCAGTCAGCTATCCTGCTGGGCTAAGCATTTTTTTTTAGACCCTCAAATGCTGAGAGGTGTGTGTGTGTGTGTGTGTGTGTGTGTGTGTGTGTGTGTGTGTGTGTGTGTGTGTGTGTGTGTGTGTGAAAACTTGTCAGATCCTGAGCTCAGAACATGGCTTTAATTTTTGCTGTAATGACTTCCTGAACTTGGAGAGCTCTTTATTAGGTGCATTCTGGAAGTCATAACCATCAGTCCTGGATCAGGCTCACATTACCTCTTGGGGGTAGGGGCAGAACTGTGATTGGGTCCTGTGGTAGTGGTTGTACTTCTCCAGTCTTAAATGCTGTTCATTGAAACCATGTCAGGCCCCTGGTTTCAAGTGTTACATTTCAGTAGATGGGGTTGAGGTAAGGGACTTGAGGTAGGGGCAGGCAGAAGGGTTCCTAGGTTTTAAATGCCATTCAGCTGCAACCACTAGTTATCTGGAGCCTGTTCAAACTCATTTGGAGAACAGTTGAATTTTTTAAGTGCCTTTTGATTCTCTCTTTCATTTATTTTAACTGATCTGCTGGGATTAGGAGCTTGGTAGGGGAACACCAGACCGCTTGCCAAAACATGTGAATAATTAGAACGGCGATGATGTGTGCCAGATAGAAGGGGAGTCTTCACAGTTCTGATTTGGTTCTGCTAAATGCTGTTGTAAATCATGCTGCCCCAGCGACAGTGCTTGTCGAGAGCCTGCCGACCAGAAGAGGTGCAGGCTGGGGGACAGCCAAGGGCTGTGCGGTACTAAGGGGCAGAGGCTACACCTCCGTAAAGAGGTGCAGACGTGATAACTCCAGCTGCCAGCAACCAGAGCCACCACCCCTTCAGCTTCTCTCTTTCATGGCAGGCCAACTGTCCTTCTTTTGGCTGAGCAGCTAGCAGGCATAAGCAGCTGCAAACAAGAGACACTGTTTCAAGTAAGGTAGAAGCAAGGGCTGGTATCTGAAGTGTTCCTCTGACCTCCACACATACATATGCCATTGCTTTTTTTTTTTTGTTGTTGTTTTTGTTTCTTTAAATGAAGTGGGCTGGAAGATGACTCAGTGGTTAACAGCATTGGCTGCTCTTCCAGAGGACCCAGGTTTGATTCCCAGCAACCACATGGTGACTAGCAACTGTTTTTAACTCCGATTCCAGGGCATCCAGTGCCCTCTTCTGGCCTCCAAGGGCACCATACATACATGTGTTACACAGCATGCATGCAGACAAAACACCTAAAGACGTAAAATAATTTTTAAGTTTTTAATTTAATAAAACAAAGTGGAAGGTGATTAATTGGAATGAACTGATCATCATGGTATGGAACAGAGAAATTCAGTGACACTCTAAGACAAATGACAGAGGGATTTCTTCTAGTTATTAATTTAGCACAGTAGGGTCACTATTGGTTAAAATAATCCTAGACACATTTAAAAATGACTAGGGAAATGGCTCCATTGGCAGTGCTCTTGCCTTGTAATCATGAGAACCTGAATTAGTTGTCCAGAACCCATGTTTTTACACTCATGCCAATTTCCAGCATGTAAAAATGACTAATGATTGGGTTGATGAGTTATTTGATTATGAGACTGTATGTCTAGTACTGGATTACTAGAATGTCCTTATAAAGGTGTGCAGCTATTACATCACATTTTTAAAAGTAAAGGGTTGCCCCGCCATGCCCTCCTTGCTATGATGGACTACGCTCAAATAAACCCTTTCTCCAAGGAGGATCGATAGAGGATGGATGGATGGATGGATGGATGGATGGATGGATGGATGGATGGGGCTCTGCTGATAAAGGGCTTGCCTAGCATACATGAAACCCTGGACTCCATCTCCAGCACATGTGCATGAACTGGGTGTGGTTGTACACACCTATTATCCTAGCACTCAGGAGGTGAAAGAAAGAGAATCAGAGGTTCAAGGTCATCCTTGGATCCACAGATAATAAGGGACCTAGGGATCTCCCTGTCTCATCTCCACTTCCTGAGCACTGGAATTACAAATTCATACCTCCATGCCCAGATGTTTACAGGGCTGCTGGGGATTGAGCTTTACGAACTAAGGTGCCATCCTAGTCCTTACTGTTGCTCTTCCCTGAGCATTAAATTACATGCCAGACAACCTACAGAAATCCTATTAATATCCTCTATGAGTGGGGCCTTGGGGAGCCCTGTGCTACCGTTGTCAGCCACATCTCTCTGACTCAGTGATAGTCATCCACCCCGTCTGCTGGAAGGACATCTTCTAGAGACACAGATGTATGAGGTGCACAGCATCTATGGCGTTTTAACATTTTATTTGTATTTTATGTACATTTGTGTTTTACCTGCATATATGTCTGTGTGAGGGTGTCTTATCCCCTGAGACAGGAATTACAGAAAGTTGTGAGCTGTCATGTGGGTGCTGGGAATTGAACCCTGGTCCCCTGGAAGAGCAGCCTGTGCTCTTAACCACTGATGGAGCCATCTCTTTGAGTTTTAAACACCTAGTTCCCCAGATCTCCATCTGAAAGTGCCTCCCTTCTATAGGCTTAGTTAGGGACAGCAGCCCCTCCTGCATCTTTCCTCTCTAGCCATTGTGTATTCCTCAGCTGCATGTTAATGATGACCTTCCCCAACATGCAGAAACAGACAGTCAACAGAAGGGAACAGTCTTAGCGGTTGCCAGTCACCCCCATTACGCCCCATTGAACTAGATGACAGAGACACCCTTCTGAAGTCAACTGAGTATAGCAACAGCTGGTGTGGAGGGTCCTGAAGGAAGCAAGCCAGACTTTGAAATCTTCCATGGGCCTGCGTTTCACCTACAACTTCTGATGTTGTCTGCAGAACTCAAGACCTCACAAATGTTTCTCTACTCTGCAGAAAGAGCAGCAATGTGGGTGGTTTGAAGCAGGAGGTCGTGTCTACCGAGGAGCTTTGTTCCGACTCCCCGTGTTCTGAGGCGGGAAGTGGCCATGTGGGGGTTCAGAATAGTTACCACCTGCATGACAGGATCTTGAGTCATCTAGAAGATAAGCTTCTGGTCATGCCTGGGAGAGATTTCTAAGTAATACGAACTGAGGAGGGTGGACTCACTTTACCCATGGGTGGTGGCGCCATCCCATGGGATGAGGCCCAGAATGGAATGAAGAGGGGAAAGCAAGCTCAACACCAGCATCCCCCTGTCTCTCTCTGCTTCCTGTCTGCAAATGCCACGTGACCAGCTGCCTTCCCCTCCAACTGTAAATCAGAATAATTCCTTCTTCCCTTGAGTTGCATTTGATCATAGTAGTGAGAAAAGTAACCAATACAATCTAGAACCGCCCATCCCGCGGGGCTCTAGTCAACTTCCTGCCTGGCTAGGGGCTGTTGGACGCTCCCATTCCTGCAGAGCACAGATACAATTGCAAACATAGCTAGGATGACCACTCTGGTTTTCACGTAGTTGCGTTGTGTGTGTGGCAGCTGAGGAGGGTGGTATCTTCCCTGGAGACGTTCTATGCTGTCCACCATTTGCCACAGAGGAGTCCCTGGAACTTAGGGAGGGAGGTCCCACACATCCCAATATACTCAGCGGCGTGGCTCTGCCTCTGAAGTCCCAGAAGCCACTGCAGCTGCTTCACCACCCACAATGTGCCCCACTCATTGCCAGACACTTTTCAGATGGTTCCCTCTTTCTTGAAGTATCCAGAACCCTACAGTGGGCTGGGTCCTCCCACACTGATCATTAATCAAGAAAATGTCCCACAGACATGTCTGCAGGCCAGTCTTCTGGAGGCATTTCCTCAGTTAAGATTCACTTGTCCCAACTATGTCTAGGTTTGTGTCAAGTTGACGAAAATCAATTTGCACAGCCGACATTCTCTATCACTGTCACTTTATTTCCTTGAGACGGGATCTCTCACTGACCCTAGAGCTACCTGTTTGCCACCAGATGCCAGCAATCCTCCTGTCTCACTCCGTTCAGCACTCAGGTTACAGGTGTGTGCGTGTACATATACTTTGGTGGGGGGTGGTGCTGTTGGAGATTCAAACTCAGGGCCTCAGGCTTGTGCAGGAAGCATTCATACCTAATAAGCCGACTCATTTCTCCAGTGACCTTGGTACCTGGAAATTTCTTACTTGCTAACTTGCAGATTACAGTTCAGGAGCTGGACTGTCTAGATTAGATTTAATTCATGAAAGCATTGTAGACAGACTGTTCTTCTTTTCTACCAATCACGTTCTTTCTGCCAGCTCCCAAGGCCATATGTGCAGTCTGTAAATGACTCAAGTTCAAGAGTGTCTATGGACTAGTCAGCGCATAACAGTGAGCTCAGATCACACCTCTGTCACCAGGCAGGCTTCTTCTGAAGGCATCCTGGAACATAACCTGTTCTTCCCAGTAGCCATCCTTGCACGTCACTTCGAACGTATCCGGTGCAGCCGTCGAACATCACCGTCATAGAGATCGGAGTGGAGCGGAGGGCTTGCAGACAGAGTGTGAATAGCCTTGGTGATGTGAGATTAGTTTGTCTAGAATCTCATGGGGAGATATTGAAGACGTGACTCAGCAGGAAAGCCCTTGCCTAGCATGTACCCTGGATTCTGTCCCCAGCCCTGCAGCGGAGGGGGTATGGAGATACTGAAACTCAGAATTAGTGAGTTTTTCTTCTAAAGAAATGGGGTCTTTTTCCCCCCTGGCTTCCCGGCACCTCTGGACCTTCACTCAGTTGGTGCTCACTAAATGCCCATAAACATTTTTTCACCAGTTCAGTCACCCGTGAGAGACAACCCCGTGACTTCCTTCTCCCATGAGAAGCAGAAAGAAACCAGATTGAGAGCGACTTCCTCCATCAGGGCCCTTTTACCAGTCGTCCCAGAGAAGCCATGCCCCTGACATTCACAGGAGGAGTGTTGATCTTCAGGAGAGCAGCTCCAAATGACAGACCGGGGACAGGTTTCCAGACAGCTGTTGTTCAGCAGAGAGGCGAGCACTTGATGTATAGCTCCTATTAGGAAGTGTCCAAGCGGAAGAGCCTGTGCTTGCTTACGGGCCCCATCTCAATTAGAAAACCCGGGTGCTTTAGATCAGGGATCATAAGTGTCAACAAGATGGAGGACTTTGCGTCTTGATTGGAAGAGGCCTGGGAGGGACCCAGGAAGCTCTCACCAGCACAGATGGCAGGGAGTCTCTGAACCATCCTAAGTCCTAACAACCTGCGGTGAGTCCGGCTGTTATCCGGCGGACAGAGCAGGCAGGCGCAGTCAGAGCACAGCTGGAGAATCTGCACCACAGGGGACGAGATCCTCTCACCCGAGGGCTCTGGGGAAAACTGCATCTCCCGCTTATCCCATGCAGAGACCACACTCATGGCAAGCTGAGGTGGGGAACCACACCATAGCACCCCCCATCCCCGTGTTTATTTATGCTCAGCTCTTTCTCCATTCCTTGAACCCAGTTGAGTAGTAACCAGGTTTAAGAAGTTCTGGCCATTGATCTCAGGCAGCAGGACCAGCTCCAGATGCACCATCCTCTGGCCTGAGCCAGCCTCTGAAGGCCCAGGATCAAAGGTGTGCACCACCATTCCAGGCTCACACATGAAGCTCTGAGTTCATTGGGGTCCCATGGGTCCAAAACAAAGGCACAGATGTTGGGGGATGCAGCTCATTTGGTAGAACACTTGCCTAGCATGCTCAGGGCCCCGGGTCCCATCCCCAGCACTACAGAAACTAGGTGAGGTGGCACATGCCTGTAATCACAGCACTTGGGAGGTTGAGGCAGGCGGGTCAGGAGTTCAAAGTCATCCTCAGGTCCATCAAAAGTTCCAGGCCATTCTGGGCTAAATGAGACTCAATGTCCAAAAAGGTAGGGAGGATTTGAGGGGCCGATCGTCATCACAGGTGAGGCAGGAGTCTTCCAAGCACAACGTGGGGCCAGAAAGAGGTCCCTGGAGGGGGGCAGAGGCAAAGAGGGAACAACCAGGGCCCGCGTTGCGGTTTTGAGTATTGTGGTGTCTGGAGTAAGAGGCACCAGATGTCTCTAGGTAGACGCCCTTATGGTAGCTCCAATGGAGAGAGGAAGATCTTCGTAATATTAACAGAGCTGCAGCAAATGAAAACTGGAAAATAAACATATGGAACACGCCTCATAGTGTGGTTTCTCTCATCAGTAATTCTGAATCTGCAAGCGAATCTGGCTAACTATAGTCTCAGCCATCTGCCTATTGCTGCCTTTCAATCAAAAATACTGTGTCAAAACCCCACTCTCCACCAGGCCTGAGGGAGAAGGAGACATTACTCCCATGCAGCTCGTGGAAATAAGCAAGTAATCCGAACCTGGGTGAGGTCTAAAACAGGGCGACAGTGGTGCATTGTAGCCATCAGTCAGCCAAACCTGAGGCACCTTCTGGATCTGGGAAGGTAGCCCCTTCTAATGCCAGGTGTAAGCTACTTGAAGATAGCATTGTTAGTGCTTCCTGTAGATTAGATAGATTCAACAACCATCTCCTTACCTGTGTGTGGAGAATGACCCGCTGTTTAATCTGTATGTCGCCCTCACACTGGGACATGCTGGGTTCTCTTCTGTCACTCAAGTATTTTGGAGGCTCATAAGTGATCTAACACTGCTTTCAGATATCAAAAGGCCGAGTGTTGTCCCACCCTGGGAGTTCAGATTCCAGGCTGCTGAGTATATAGGAGCACCCCCTGTTGAAGAGTGCATTCTCTTCGGTCTGCAACATTAAGAAATAAGGAGGAGCTGGAGAGAAGGCTCAGTTGATAAAGGTCTTGGTGCATAAACATGAGGACCTCAGTGTGAGCCTCAGAATCTGTGTAAAAAGCTAGGCCTGCCTGATCCCATGGACCTGTAACTGCAGGGCCAGGGAGGCAGAGACAGGAAGATCTCAGGGACTGACAGGCCAGCCACGTAGCCCAATCAGTGAACGCTAGGGCAGTGAGAGACCCTGTCTGGAAAACATAAGTTGGAGTGTAGTTAAGGAGGACGCACCTGCTTCACACACGTGTACACACACACACACACGCACACACACGCACACACACACACACAGAGAGAGAGAGAGAGAGAGAGAGAGAGAGAGAGAGAGAGAGAGAGACTTATACCACTCTGCCTTAGCTGGTCCCCTTCCTAGACATACCTGAGGAACTGTAAACTCAAGAGCCTTCCTTGCATCTGAGATGCAGAAGAACATGTATGCAATCCATTTCTATCTTTAAACACAGCAGCTGGCTTTTTTTTTCCCATTAGAATTTCCTGTATGTTAAAAAAAAAAAAAAACAACGGCAACAAACTAAGGAAGTAACTAAAACCTAACAACCGCCTAAGAGACAGAGGTATTGGAAGAAGCGTGTGAGCTTATGGAAGTACCAGATATATTTTGGAATCTTCTGCCTCTGTAGCTGTTGACTGCTAGACAGCGGTCATAGCCTGGTGGGGTTAACAAGCAGGAGATAGGCAGTGACACTCATGTTGTTTCTGCTCTCTCGCTCTCATTTTTTATTATTTATTTATTTATTTAGGGGTCATGTCTAAATCTTCAGTACAAATTGCCATCTTCCTGGACTCCCAGTGGGACCCATTAGAGTCTGTGGGGCATTAATGATCATTAATAGTGCTGTCAGAGAGAAGGGGGAGGTAGGGGGAAGGGGTAGGGGGGCTGTAGCCAGGGAATTGCCCCCACCCCTCTCTTTCAGAAATGGAAAATGAATGCATCTGCTTTGTTCATGGAGCCTGGTTGCTGATGTTTGTTAACGGGCATCTTTAATTGTATGGGTCGCCACTGGCAAAAGTACTTAATTTCATGCACTTAAAATCTGCTTATTGACTCAAACTCTTCTTCCCTTCTCTCTCTGGGGTCTCCTAGGGCAGTTTCTAAATCTTGAGCTTGGAAAAAGATAGAGGAAAGGGTAGAGAAAGCGTGGCTGCTCCAGAGAGCGGTTCCAGAAGGATAGAACATGCACAGCCTCACTGGGGTCCTGCCCACTAGCTGTGTTTTCTTTCGAGCACTTAACTACACAGTCACTAATCAGGTAGAGACACTTGAATTGCCTGCTAACTAGCACGCTGTCAATGCCGTGCAAATAAGACTAAGTGTTCATTCGTTGGAATAGCGTGCAATTGCTTGCATTTTAGGACTGCTATTTTGAGCTGGAAAGATTCTGATTTGGAGTCTTGTTCAGAATTGAGCCCTCACCCCCAGCACAGAATTTTCCTTCTCTGACAATCTTACTTTTACCAAGCTAACTTACTTCACTTCCTTATGGCTCTGTATTTTTCTCCTATCTATTCCCTGTCCCTTTCAGTCTCAATTTTGGCACCTGATCTATGTCTGTGGATTCCCCAATCCACAGACAGGCTGTTTGTTCCCTGTCGTCGTACGTACAGATGATGTACACGTTCCTTCACATGGTACTTTACATGTTATGGAGTTCATATGATGTTCCTAGTCTCTGTGCTTGCCAAGGAGAATATTCTGGAAAGGAAAATAATCAAGATGTCCTCACTGAGCTCTTCTAAGGCAAGGCAGACTCAGTTTATTTGAGAAAACACCACTTGCCTTAGATAACTTCATTTTCCACTTAAAATTGAACCCCCAGGGCTAGAGGCATAGCTCAGTCAGTAGAGTACTGTCTAGCACACACAGAGCCCTGAGTTCTGTCCCCAGCAGTGCACAAACTCAGTATGGTCATACAGGCCTATAATCGCACCATTTAGGACGTGGAGGCAGGAAAACAGTTCCAGATTGTCTTTGGCTCAGCGTGGTATATATGAAACTTTGTCTCAACAAACAAAGGGACAACAGCAACAAAGTATCCCTAACGAGAACCTGAGCTTCAGTCATTCCCCATGCACCCGTGGTCTCTGGCTTGTGTTCACACTCCCTGCCTTGCCTTTTACCAAGAGCGGGTAAAGGATGGACGGCCTCTGGCCTTTGTGTCCTCCAGCTGGCCTTGTTCTTATCCACCTCAAAACATGGGGAGCCCTATGAAGTCATTTGTTGTTTCCTAACTTCTCCCCACTCTGAGCTATTCCAAAGTAGTGTGTGGTCCCCGAGTCTCTGCCTGTCCATAGCGGGTGAGTCTCACTTTAGATTTGCCTACATCATTTCAACCATGCGCCCTCCTCAAACATTAGCTTCCTTATTCCTGGATAGTCACTGATCTTTGCAACTAAGGAAAATGAATTCCTCTTTCTCCAAAATGCACAGGGCCTTAATTACCTTGCTGGTTACTTTTAACTGTCAATTTGCCACAGTTTAAAACTGTATTAGAAGAGTTTTAATGGGGAGTTGTATAGATTAGGTTGGTCTCATATGGGATTGTCTCCATCGTTAATTGAAGGAAGAGGACACACTCTGGGTGTGGGTGTCACCATTTCTTTGGCCGGACCGCAAACTTTATGCATAAAGCAAGATAGCTGAGCATAGAGCAAGTAAGCATGGATGTTTTTGCTTCTGTCCACTCTTGACTGTGATGTAATGTGGCTAGTTGACTGAAGATTCTGACTTGGCTTCCCCACAGTGATGGACTGTAACCTGGAAACATGAGCCGAATAAACCCTCTCTTCCCCTATTTGCGTTTGGTTGGATATTTCATCACAAAATAGAGATAGCCCTAGGGCTGGATCCATATACTCCCAGGAGCTTGGGAAGATTTTCTTTCTTAATTTCAATATAGAATGGGTACTGGCCAAGGTTTTTCCAGAAGCTTAACAAAGCCAAAACCATTTTCCTAAGAGCAAGGCTTCCGAGCAGGAGAGATGACCTAGCAGTTTGGAGTATATTACCTTCTTTGCAGAGGACCCAAGTTCAGTTCTCAGAGTCCTTATCAGATGAGTCTCCAGCTCCGGAGAATCTGACGCCCTCTTCTGGCCTCAGAGGGCACTGCACATACGTGCACATACCCAAATACATACATATAAGGTTACCATTTTTTAAATATTTCTTTTAAAAGAATAAGATATTCATTTCCCTTTTCACTTATTTTTATTCTCTCATGAATGTATGGTTGAATTTTCCAGAACCTACAACTTGCAACTGAAACAGATTGAATGTAAAAGCAGACAGGGGAACCCAGCTGTCTCCCGCAGAAGCAGATATAACAGGAACTCAAAACTGCCATCTTTCTCACAGTTTTGCTTTGTTTTGTAAAATACAGTTACTTCTGGTTAAAATGTATATGTAATGCAGCAATAGGATGTTCTGCATGTGTTGTTATTTTGTGTGTTTGTGTGTCTGAAGGTAAATGAGAGGTCATGTGTGCAGATGGGGAAGCTGCAGGACAATCTCTGACACTGTCTGTTTTGTTTCTTATGTTTGCCTTGTTTTTGCTTAGAGACGGTGTCTCTGTCTGACCTAGAACTTACCACGGGGGCCAGGCTGCCTAGCCAGTGAGTCACAGGGATCCTCCTGTCTCCATTTCCCCACACGTGAATTACAAGCCTAATTTTTCTGACAGGCTCAAGGAAGTGCTTTAGTGACTGAGCTATCTTCCTGGTCCTATTAAGGTTATAGTTTTAAATGAACTGGCAAAGTTTTGCCTTTTCCTAATTGTTAATAAGGAAGCAGTCAACAGATACTACTTACCTGAGTAAAAACCTTAGAAGTCCTCACAATTTTTACATGCTTAGGGACTGTGTAGCTTGAGATAGAGAGCACGCTTAGTATGCAAGAGTCCCAAGATGCAGCCTCTAGCGCCCACCACCACAAATTTCAAAGATACAAAGGGGTCCTGAGGCCAAAACCTTTGAGAAATTACTGTAGTACCCCAACACTCTGAATTCCGTTTGAGAGCAGCTGGCCTAGTTGACTGTCTCTGTGGTAAAAACGGGATTGTGTTTTTGTTTGGATGTGTTGGCCCTGTTGCTCTAGTGAAGGAAGTTACCCTAAAACTCTGGCGTCCTCAAGCCAGACAGCCATTCCCCCCCCCCCATTTCTCTGCGACACTGTCTGCTGATGGCTCATCGTCCTCGTGAGTATGAAGTGCTCCTTCCTTCCTGAGGAGAAGTGTCCCCATCCAGTTCATAAAGTATTGGCCAGCCCTCCCGGGCTCCACCCCAGGTCATAAGCTGCAAATGGTGGCCAGAGTGGAATAGCAAAGTTTCTAGAATGCTGGGCTGGGCTGGGAGCTGTTTGGATGATGAGCAAGGACGTGGACACCAGCAACGTCCATTTCCTGTTTCTCTCCCAGTCTGGTTCTCCAGGGCCGCTTGGATTGGCCATTGAGGCCATAATAAGGTAGCCGGGTCAAATGGACTGCATGTCGCCCCCAAAAAAACATTTTAAAAAAACTCCCAGAAGCCAGGCGGTGGTGGCGCACACCATTAATCCCAGCACTCCGGAGGCAGAGGCAGGCGGATCTCTGTGAGTTCGAGGCCAGCCTGGTCTACAAAAGCTAGTTCCAGGACAGGAACCAAAAAGCTACGGAGAAACCCTGTCTCAAAAAAATCAAAAATAAATCAAAAATAAAATAAAAATAAAATATAAAAACTCCCAGAAACCAGTGACTATGGTGACACTCCAACAAAGAGGTTCCTATGGGTATCACACGGGCATTTGCAAGGACACTTTTGGGGCATCACTCAGCAAGCCTGCAGAAGCTAATGTTTCTAAATGACACTTTGAGCTACTGTGAGGCCAGACCACTTGGAGAGAAGTGTGAAATTCTCTGGAGGCCTCAGACTCACTTAAGACTCTAAGAAAGTTATCCTGGGGTCAGAAGGTTGGGGGGCAGGTGACACCTTTCCAGGTTAGGGTTCCGGTATGCCCTGGGACCCTGATTCCCTCTCGCTGTGGAACAAGAGAATCACCCTTGCCTTTCCTAGTGTTAGCTCACATTTTGTGGGCTGTACTTCACACAGCTCTCCTCCAGAAGTCTGAGGTCCTTCTTAAATGGAAGAAGTCTTCCTGTTGGCTTCTGGGCCTGAGATCATACAAATGAGAATTCTTTATAACTGACCGTATGGTTTGCAGCCCTATCATGCGATGGTCTTTGGAGGAGGAGCCATCCTGCAGAAATGTCACTAAAGGAAATGACTGCTTTTATCTTTTTCTTCTTAATGCTCCCCCCAAAAAATTGCTTTCAAACCAAAACAACTAAAAACCAAGAATCAGCATAATTTTTGACGCACATTAGTGTGTAAAGTTAAAGAGTAAGTAGTCTGGGTCTTGGACAAGTGTACGTGGCGAGGATCCAGTTGTTCCAGCACTTTCTGAAAGCCTACAATTTGCCTTTTACCAGTGCCAGTAATTACAGGAGAAGCCTACTCAGCTCTAAGCACTCAAGTGTTGAGGGACAAAGTACTCGTTTTAACGGATCTGTGTAATAAGAAACAGGTGGATAAATACCGAACTAGTGCGCTCTTCACAGTAATGGCCTCTCACTGCTGAATGTCACGTGGGAGGTTTTGCTGCCATTTGACAACTCGGGTCATTTAAAAAAGAAAAAAAATCCCGTCACAACAACGCAGAAGCCACCCTCAATAACAAAGCACGGGAACAGTTCAGATTTATGAAATCTCTGGGTGATGTGGCTACCAAAGTGGCCATCTTTGATCAGACCACAGCCTCCTAAATGAATAAGTGGAGAGCCAGGTACCAGGAGCTTGCAGCCTGCAGAGGCAGCATAGTGTTTTTCTCTAATTGAACATGGTTTCCATTGCCTTGATCAAAGAGCATTCCATTAGGAAAGCCAGAGTGTGGTAAGAGATGGGAGTGAATCTCTCCAATGTGGAGGTGTTGCTATTCGTGCCTCTAACACAGTGCCTGCACCCCAAACCATACACACTGTCTACCACAGCTCTTCTGGACCGCAGGGTGTGCTGCTCCAGTGAAAATGTTCCTACCCTCACCTTAACCCTTACTCTGATGCAGCCCTTTGATTTTTGGAAGGCACAAATGGGTCCTTTGAATCACCAAGGGTTTATGGAATAAGCACCATATTTTTGTTCTTAAAAATTTTCAAGCAGGATATACCTCCATCTTGTGTGTATGTGTGTTCATGATTGTGTGCGTGTGTGCATGTGTGTGCCTGCCTTGTGTCTACAGAGACCAGAAAGGGGCGTCAGATGCCCAGAGCTAGAGTTACGTTCATATGTGGGTCCTGGGAGCACCTGGCTCTTCTGCAAGGCAGCAAACACTTAACCGCTGTGTTCTCTCCAGTCCCATGGCGTCCATCCCACCTTTTGAAAATCTGCTTTCTTGGCCGTCCACTTTGGCTGTCTGTTCCTGTCAAACTCAGCTCCAGCTTTATTTGAACGTCTAGTCATTATTCCTCATAGGTAAATGCTATTTTATGAGTTCTCCATTGGTGGTATTTAGGTTGTTTCTCTGTCTTTCTCTCTTCAGTCTTTGGGTGTGTGACGTGTTTGTATGTTTGCATGTTTGTGCGTATGAATGCAGGCACATGCATGCCGTGGCACATGTGTGGAGACCTGAGGAGAACCGGATATGTGACCGCTCACCTTTCACTTTGTTTGAGGCAGGGTTTCCTTGTTCACTGCATAGACCAGGCTTAGCCTCTGGGATTCTCATGTCTCTGCTTCTTCTCCTCCACACTTTCCTGAGACACACTTTACCCACTGAACCATCTTCTCAGCCTTTGCCTTTCATTTTTGCTGTTACGAAGAATTCTGCATTGAGCTGAGGTTTCCTTAGACCACAGACGAGGCTTTCTGTATCCTAATGTGAGGACCCCTTCACCTTCAGTGATGACAGTTTTCTGTAATGGCTGGATTGACTTCTGTGTCCTGGAAGTGTACAAGTATTACCATGTGTCACAGCTTGCCCAAATCTTAAAATTAGGAGACATTTTTGTACTTGTCTATCTGATAATTATAAAGTATGATTTCACTGTTATTATTATTTAGCATCTTTTTATATGTGTGGGCTATTTACATGACTGTGTGCTCTGTGCTCTTTTTATTTTATTTCGTTGGTTTTTCAAAACTGGGTTTCTCTATAGCTTTGGAAACTATTCTGGAAGTGGCTCTACAGACCAGGCTGGCCTTGAACTCACAGAGACCCCCCGTCTCTGCCTCCCAAATGCTAGGATTAAAGGTGTGCACCACCACCACCACGCTCTTTGATCATTTTTTAAAAACTTGATTGCTTATCTTTTGTTTTGTGTTACTCTATAGAACTTTTTATGCAGTCTGAATCCTAAATGTTCTTCAGGGACACATTTGATTAGCCCGTCCCTGTTTTCTTTATTCCTTGTGAGAAGCAGAAGGTCTCACCAAGTCCAGATGCGAGAACAGGAAGGAATGGCGGGTGATGGTGAGGAGTCCAAACTCCATTGTCGGCAGTGGGGACCATTGAGGGTTGTTAACGTGATGCTTAATGTTGATTGACAGCATGACAGGATCTAGACTCACTTAGCAGACAGAGCTATGGGCATGCCTGTGAGGGGTTAGTTATCAACACTGGGGTAGCTGAAGGAAAAAAAACCACCTTAACTGTGGGTGACACCATCCCGTGGGCCGGAGTCCTATACTGAGTAAGAAGGAGAAAGGGAGCTGAGCACCAGCATCCGTCTCGCTCAGCTTCCTGACTGTGGGTGTCTGCAACCAGCCACCTTGTACTCTTCCATGATGGACTGCCCCTCAAACCAGGAGCCAAAACAAACCCTTTCCGCCTTAGGTGGCTTTTGTCGTATTTTACCACTGCAACAGGGAGAATAACTAATTTAGAGAATTAAAGGAAAAAGGTATCAGCAGGGAGAGAAGCCTAGAGGTGTTGGTGCCAGCTAGAAGCCTCTGCAAGAATCCAGGAAAGGACTTCCCTCTTCTCAGACCATGACAATGAACCCTGGGGAGGTGTCTGGGGCTTGTGGCAGTCATTAGGGAATGGGCTGGGCAGTGTTGGAGGACTGTCACCTGACATTCTCTACCAGTTCCCAGAATTGCTTCTGTCTTGCCTGGGTGAGCATGGCTCCCATCATCCCTTTGCTGCTTGCTTATCAGCTTGTCTGGTCCCTGAGGTCCAGAACACTGCCCTTGAACCAGAACCAATGGGACCTCCTGTCAATCACTAACAGGTCTTAATTCTCCCTCTGTCCCTTCTGTGTCTCTTCATGCCACCTTCTCTGCCTCCCTTGTCTTCCCCACCTCTCTCTTTCTCTCTCTCTTTTTTAAATTTTATTTCCCATTTTAAATCATGCACAGTATAATACAATAAGCATTAAATCATGCAAATTGGTCCAGGTTACATTTTGAAAAATGTTAAGAGGAAACTGTTAAGAGACCAGTTTCTGACAGGCAATGCATTTTAAAGTTGAGGGATTTGAAATATTTCAGCAGTGGACCTAAAACAGCATTATAAATTAGTTCAACTTATCAGCCCTAAACAGAATTATTCATCTTCCAAAAGGGTATTTCATGGCCGCTGGGCCCAAACGATCGTTCACCTTCATTTTTTGCCCTGCTCTAAGGGTAGGTCTCACTTTACTGAATTCTCCTGATTCATTACTGTGTGTTACTTTATGAATTTTTTATCAGCATTTTAATAGCTCTTTCAGATGATTGAATGTAACTGATTCTTGTAGCAGAACACTGATTGAACAGAGAGACAGTAATGTATGTCGGAGGGGTTAGCTTCAAGCCAGGCAACAGAGCTTTCTGCCTGTGAAGATGTGCTTCCCCACCCCCAGCCCCGTAAGAGTCTCTGCAAAGACTGTACCCCCCCCTTCAGCCCCACAACTGCTTCTCCACCAGGAGTTCAGAAGAATCTGATGTTTTCAGCTTCTGACACAGTACAGCAAGCAGGGGGACCGTTGAAGGCCTGAAGCAACCTCTTTTGCCCTTCAAAAATATGAGATTAGAGGGCTGGGGAGATGGCTCAGTCTGTAAAGTGCTTGCAAGCCCAAGGACTGAGTTTGATCCCACAGAACCCACTAAAAAAGCCAGGCATGGTGATGTGCCCTTGTAGTCCCAGTGACGGAGACACAGGCATCTCCAGCCAGCCAGTCTAGCCAACTCTGCAAGCTCTGACGGTGAGAGACATTGTCTCAAAGAGCAAGGTGGGTGGTGCCTAGTTGGTCACTGACCTACACACACACAGACAGAGAGAGAGAGAGAGACAGACAGACAGACAGACAGACACAAAGACAGACAGACAGACACACACACACACACACACACACACACACACACACACACACACTGAAGCAGAACTGCCCAGATTCAAGGCCAAACCTAACTGCATAGTAATATCCTATCTCAAACAGGAGGAGGAGGAAGAAGGGAAGGAAGGAAGGATAGACGGAGGAGGGTAGCTGTGGACTGAATAAGATTTCTGAGGTTAGGAGAAAGACATCAGATTGATCAGAGTAATTCGCCTTTCTTTGTTGCTGTAGAATTAAATGAGATTTCTTTTCTTTTTTTTCTTTTCTTCTGTGGCACCGGGGGCCTTCATGCATGGCAGGCAAGTACTCAGCCACAGAGTTATGGCCTCAGTCCTAAATGGGAATTTTTCCTGGAAGCTCCAAGCCCATTTCAGGCCCTCAGGAAGTGCTTGTTGCGTATGAATAATGCACACGAAAGCACTCTTCAACATTTAAAGCATTGTGCAAATATAAGTTATTAATACAGGCCAGAGTGATATGTGGGCAGGGAAAGAATGCTACTTAGAATTCTCTAGGTTAAGTTGAACCATATGAAATGGCCCTCCTATTTGGTTCCTCCTAATATTTGTGTATCATTGGATTGTATATTAATTTTGTGATTAAAATGGCAAAGGTAAGTAGGGTTCTATTTTGGTGGTTGGAAATTACTTAACTCTAGGGATGTAAGGGGGTCATTAAGTGCAGTTGTGTGAGTGAGGAAACTGAGCTCCAGCCCACATTGGTGAGAGGGAGATTTGAAAACGAAGCCACAGCCGGAGAAATGGCTCAGTTAGGAAAGTGCTTGCCTTGCACACGTAAGGACCTCGGTTAAATCCCCCGCACCTCTGTAAAAAGCTGAGTGTGGTTGGGTGTACTTGTAATCCCGATGTTGGAGACACACAGACAGAAGGATCCTCGGCCAGCCCAGCAGAGCCTAATTAGCAAGCCATGAGAGAGCCTGTCTCAAAAAACAGTATAGGCAGCTCCTGTGAAGTGACACCCAAGATTGTCCTCGGTCCTCCACCCCCATGTAGACACACAGACACAGGTATATGCATGGAAAGACACCGAATAAACAATAAAACAGAAGCAATTTTAGTCCCAGTTCCTAGCTCCCTGGTTATAAACAGTAGATTACATAGCCTGCCTGAAGTAGAGCTTTGGTTGCTCAGTCTACAGACAGAATAGAATTCAACCCCAACCCTTATAAACCTTGAGCCAGGCTCTTCCTTATTTACTGATACTGGAGATTAAACTCTGTGACTTAAACATGTTAGGGAAACAGGCTACCACTCAGCCCATCCCCCAGCCCCTTGCCGGGGAGTCTAGGCTTGCATTCTATCACTGAGCTCCTCTTAGTTTTCTTTGGAGTCGTGGGAGTCAAGATCTCCATAAGTGGTCCAGACACGGGAGAACCCAAGGGAGAAAAGTCATGGGAGAATCAGCTGAAGCCTACTCTTACGGCCTACTGTGTATATGATCTGTGCATGCCTGGGTTCGTGGTGGAGATGGCCCATGTCCGCAGGCTTTAAAAGCCATGGATCAAACCAAAAAGACATATAAGTGGAAGAAAGGCTGGCAGAAATGAATGGAAGTTGAATATCTTATGCAGTAAATGAAAATAGAGGCCTTTTTAGAGATTCTTTTCCCTCTTCTATGAAATGTGGATAAAATACTTAAACCATCAATATCCTGGTTTATTTCCTGGTTCAAGTGAATATCTTAATAGAGGTATAATTGCAATGAGCATCCATAATGGGGCTGGCAAAGCCCAAAGTATATTTATTTTAATGTCCTTTGAATATGCTTAAAGCTAAGTCTCTAAATGTACTTTTAAGGTTATTTTTCTTGAACTGTAACTTTAGAGGGGCAAGCGGAACACAAGGAAGAAGTTCTGTGAAAGCTAGTAAAAAAAAATGAAGGGTTTGAACTGGGGAATAGCTCCGTCAATAATGTGCTTGCAAGATGGCCTGAGTTAATCCATTCAGAGCTACACTTAAAAAAAGAAGAAAAGGCATTCTGGTGGCACATGCTTATAACCTTAACACTGTGGAGATGGAATCTGGTGGGGCTCTGGGCTCACAAACCTGCCAGCCTAGCGTGTATCCAGTGAGAGACCCTGCCTCAAAAATTCAAGATAGACAGCGACTGAGGAGTTACTACAAGGGTTGTCCTCTGTCCTCCATACTCATATGCCCCTGCACAGACATGTACATGTGCACCACACACACACGCAGAGAGAGAGACAGAGACAGAGATACTGGAGGATTTTAACAACCATGTAATCAGCATGGGCCAAATGGAAGGATAGATAGTAAGGAGGATGTGGCCTGTCGCTTCCTTCACATAGTTACTGCTGAGTGTCTTCCTCCTGTTAGGACATAAAACCAACACTAAAGGCCTTAACTCATCCTGTCTTCTCTTTTACATCTATTTCATATGGTTTTGTTTTTCTTTTTTGCTTACAAATAAACAGCCAGGAGCTGGCTCAGCAGGCAAAGGCACTTGCTGCCAAATCTGACGACCTGAGTTCAGTCCACCCGGGTGAAGGAGAGAACCAGCTCCCAGAGTTGTTCTCTGACCTCCACACAAATAAGTAAATATTTAAAAATCACTTAAAAGACACAGCCCTCCATACCCATGCATTCCACATAGTTCATGAATGCAACCATGAATCAAAGTATTTGAAAAATAAATTGTGCTTTTTCTGAACATGTATGGAAATTTCTTCATTATTACTACCCAAACAATAGAGGATCAGAACTGTCTCTATTTTATGATGTAGTGTATAATTGATCTAGAATGGATTAAAAAGTATACAGAAAGATGATGTGTATATGTCACTGAAGGCTAGTGGTGCACGCCTTCAATGGTATGTATATATGTTACATTGAAATGTGCCTATAGGAGGATGCGCATATATGTGCATATATATATTCACATACAAAATAGTATATATCTGTATGGGGATGTGTATATGTTATGTGCAAGTGATAAATGCCATTTTATAAAAGTGATTGGCGTATCGGTAGATATTGGTCCTGAAACTGATCTCTGCAGACAGACAGGGTATCAGTACCCTGAACCACTTCAATACAAAATATAAAAGGTGGACTCTTGCTCAGTGAACACAGTCATCAGTGCCAGTTAGATCGATAACTGGCTCTTGGGAGTGGCCTGGTCAGTGATAGCTCTTTACATTTGTGTGTGTGTATGTGTGTGCTTGTGCATGTGTGTATGTTTGGATAGGGTCTTCCTGTTTAAGCAAAGAATAACATGGAACTCATTATGTATCCCAGGCTAGCCTCAAACTTACAACCATCCTACTGCCTCAGGCTTTCCAACTGACTGCGAGAGCATTCCGCCACTCTCAGCCTATCTTTACTTTCTGTCACAGAGCATTTCCTGAGCTGGAGCCCAGTGGGTAGAGTGCTTGCTTAAAATTAACATGCACCAAGTCCTGTTCTGACCCCAGAACACCTCTCATCCCAGCAAGGGGAGGTGGAGGCAGGAGGATGAGGAAAGAGGAATTCCTCTCTCCGATGACTAAAGCCACTTATAAGATATAGGTATTTTAAAGCTGACTTGGTGTTACCTACAACATATACTTTCATCTTATGAGCTCACTTTTGCACGAGACTTTAACAGTACGTGGAATGCACGGTTGTGGGTAGACTTTCAAGCCAGGAGGAGAATCAAAGGTCTAACCTCAGAACTGTAGCATTTGCTATTTTGGTTTGATCATTTTGTCCCCCTCACGGCTTATCACAGTTAGGATGGGGTCCTGCTGGAGTCAGGAACACCCAAACCCAAATCTGCTTTTTTTTGTGATAGCCTATTACTTTATCTGTAAAGTGATCCTAACTTATAAGGGACTTAGTGGGTGGTTTTATTTGCATTGCTAGGCATGTGTGGAGCTCAAAGCCTTCTGCACACTAGGCAGCCCATTGAATAATTTCCCTTATGGCTCACTGGGGTAGCCAGGCAAATACTCTGCCTATGAGCCACATCCCAGGCCCCTCTCTGAAGCATTGTAGGTAGATCCGCTACCTCTGAATCGCACCTTTGGCCATTGACTTGTTGAAGGAGTCTCCCTGTGTAGCCAAGGCTGATCGAGAGCATCCATGCCTTCTGCCTCAGCTTCTCAGGTACTGAAATTATAGACATAGAGAGCTGAGCTGGACACTGCCCTATGAGGTTATTGATAGGATAAAATATCCTTTGCAGTATTTAGCTACATAATCAATAAGATAAATGTTAGCTTTAGTGCGACTGATTCTGGTTATCTGCATGACTTCTGTGGCTACCGACAGAACCGAGAGAAGCGCCATTAAGTCAGGACGCGGACTAAATACAGGCGCGATGTTTAAGTGAACAGAGGCTTCGCTGCTTTCTTTACTTATTTATACTGTAGTCGAGCGCCATAAAAGTTTCATAGCCTTTTATAAAATGAATCCATCAAACAGGTTGGCTTGAACATAGGAAGGGAAAACAATGACCAAGAAAAGAAGGTCGCCAATATGGGAAACTGAAGGCTTCCTATACTTGAGCTACAGAGTCCACACTGGGCTAGGTTCCTGCCAGCCATCCTTAATTCACTCCATAGCCCATTAAAAGGAGACTGGCGTAGTTTCCTTTCTGTTGTTCTAATACAACCCTGACCAAAAGCAACTTCAGGGAGAAGAGGCTTACTTTGTCTTGTATGTCCATCCCACAGACCGTCAGTAAAGGAACTCAAGGCAGGAAGTCAAGGCAGGCACCTGAAAACAGGCCTGTGTTTCTGTTCACACAAAGACAGGTGTGTAGAACAGGTGTGTGGAGCAGGTGTGTTGGTGTGCATGCGAACCTGCACATGGAGACCTGCACATGGTCGTTATCATGTACCATGCCCCTTGGTTTTTGAGACAAGTTTCTCAGTGGCCTGGAACTCACAACATAGGCCAGGCTGGCTGGCCACAAGCCCCAGAGAGCCTACTGCCTCTACCAACCACTGAGATTAGGAGTACACGCCACCACACCTGGCTTTAGGTGAGTGCCAGGGGTCGAACTCTGATCCTCGTTATTGTGCACTGAGCACTTTATCAAGTGCACTGTCTCCTCCAGCCCTGTTTTGTTTTTTTAAGTCAGGATCTCATATAGCGCAGGTTGTCTTCAGACTCTACAGCCAAGGATACCCTTGATTTCCTGACCCTCCTGTCTCCACTGAATGCTGGGATTATAGACATACACCATCAACATCCTGCATCCCAGATCTAATTTCTACAGTTTCTCACTCAGGATTTTTTTTTTAAGTGAGCACAGTTCCAATGACAGCTTTTTCTCAACTATAATAACAGATTTTCTCTGTCTGCCTCTTGTCGCCACTTTTTGATAAGAGCACACGGCTTGGCATTAAAATACAATCTGGTGACAGCGGTTCCGTGTGGGGTAAAGTAGCATGGCCCCGGCGTGTAGCTGCAAGGTGTTCAGGCTTGCTCCATGGATAGAATGTAGAGTGTTTTGAAGAATGGATGAACTGCTTGCCCTTCAAATAATCTTTTGTAAATATTGCTTTTCTCAGCTGGGCTTTTGATAGAGGTTGAATAGCAGACAGTTTGAGATTGTATCCTCTGACAAGAGCCTGGGGTGTTCCTATTCTCTGTTGCCAGGCCAGGCCAGAGCCTTATGCCATAGAATTCACAAGTGCAGGTGGCAGAGTTGACATCTTGTTGTGAAAATTGGACCCCTGCCTGGACAGAAGGCCATTTTGCTTTTCCCTAGGCAGAGCTGTGGGTATACCTTAGAGCATCCCTCACTCCTCTGCAGGGTTGGAGGTTCATCTCCACATTGATAAGTTCTTTAACAAGCTCTGGGGTGCTGAGCCTTGTTCGGTGGTCCAAACCATGGTGCAGGCCCTTCTCTGGTTCCATTCTAGACAGACAGCGTACACTGGGAAGTTCAGTCTATGTCTGGTTTGAGAGACGCATGCCCTTAAAGGAATCTGCGCTGGAGACAACACTCTGGGTTCCAGGCATGAACCATCACTGTTAGGAAGTCTAGAAGGTCTTGGTTTTATCTTACTGATTGCTGCACCCCAAGTGGTAGGAACTGTGCTTCTTCAAAGATTGCAGGCAGCACAGTGACCTGGCAAATGGACGGGCTTTAAAATTGTCTCTTAAGAAAGAAAATGAATGAAAAATCCAGGTGTAGTGGTGGACACTTAGAATCGCAGCTCTGGGAAGGTTGAGCCTGGCATCTATCTCCCTAGCGGTCACTGGCCTACCCTGTGTGATGAATTTCAGGCCAAATGAGACTCTGTCAAAAACAACAGCAACAAAATATAGATGCTGCCTTCTCAAGTCCTTTGCCTTTGATGTTTATGTACACACAAATGCATGTGCTCATATGTGAACATGTACACACATACACACCTACAAACTTAATCTAAATCCATTAATCTGCTCAGTGAATGCTTTTTAAAAATGTTTTATTACGTTAAAATATTAGTGCATGTGTACACACGTCAGGCGTGTGTGTGAAGGTCAGGGGACAGTTTGTAAGAGTTGGTTCTCACCTTTTACCCTGTGGGTCCCAGGGATCAAACTCAGGTCGTCAGCCTTGGTGGCAAGTACCCTTCCCTGCTGAGCCATCTCATCAGCCCGTAAGTGAAATCAGTTTAATAATCTATGTCCACTTGGAGGCAAGTTCTATTCTTCTGTAGCATCTATGAAGTTGCTCCTTCTGAACATAGATGCTAACACCATTTATTTTTTGGCCTAAGGTTATCTCAGGATCTTTCAGATAAAACTTACATCAGGTAAACAGAGTCAGGGAGCCCCTGATTCTCCCCACTCCTAAGTCTGTCACCCTGTCTATAACAGCTTGCACCATACAAAAGGTTCAGCATGTGCAGCAAGGAGGTCTAACTCTAAAGGGGATCCATCCTTCCCACCTAGGGGTTTGCAGCGTCCATTTCTCCATCTCCAGCTTGCTCTACCTGGGGTTTGTATGTTCATCTTAACCGATGACTGGTTCCATTCGCTCCCAGCCATGAAGAAATGGCCTATACCCCAAGACCTTTTCCCCAAGGAGCAATGGGATCAGAGCCCCAGTAGAACCCCCAAGGCATGGGGAGAGCCGTGTAAGTTTGTTGTGGAAGGTAAAATAACAGTGTTTCTAGGCATTCCAGATAGTTTCTGGTTGCCTTGACCACTGCTGTGGTTCGCTTCACACTAATGGGTTATCGATAGGAGAAGATGAATCCCCTGAAGTCCCTTTAATACGGTTTATTCTTCCTTTCGAGAATGATTAATATGGGTAGGGATCGATAATGGATGCTGTCTGTCTCGAGGACCCCTGGCTTCCCCATGCTTTCACCTGCATGGTTTATAGCCCTCTGTACAATCCTAAATAGATCAGTGAAGGTTTATGGCAGCTGGCCCAGCTGGTTGCTGAAGCAGAGGTGGGGAAGGATTCCCTGAGTTGGTGGCCACAGGCATTTTCATAAATCATAGTGTTCATTCCCAGCCCCCAAGATGGGTGGTCCCTGTGTAAAAAGCACTGTGTCTTACAGATGAGGATGCGTCTCAGTGGGGAGAGTGCTTGCCTGACATTCACGAAGCCCTGGGTTCCATCTTCAGCATCCATGATCTGGGCATGGTGGTGCATGCCTGTAATCAGGAGGCAGAAGCAAGGGGATCGTGAGTTCAAGCTTCTCCTTCGCTAAGTAACAAGTTCGAAGCCAGCCTGAAATAGACGAGACCTTATCGTAAATTAAGATTGCATCTTAGAGGTGAAAAGGCATGAGGTTGCTTTCTCCAGCTTCCCATCCTGCAGTGAATCCTCTCCATCATTTTCCTTATAGAGAATCATGTGGCATCTGCTCTTACTTCCTGACTAGGGAAGTGGGGAGTTAATGACAACCTGTCACTACCCACTGAGCACCAAGACAGCTCAGTCCCATGGAGGGAAGGAAACCACAGTTCATGCTGTGCTCACCTATCAGCTAATGAGTCACTAAGTTTGGACCCTGCCATCCTTGGGACGTCTGAGCACACCTTCCTTTCTTTCTGTTAACCTTGCTCAGACTCCAGATTCTCTCTTGGCTATTGCACGGCTTTCCCTTCACGGTGAAGTCATACACGGAGTGTTAGCTGCCCTATATCCTTAGCAAGCCCTCTCTTCTCTGGCTGCCACTTAGCTTATCATCTCCCATTTTTAAATGTGTGTGTGTGTGTCTACATGAGCACATGCATGTCTGTCTGTCTGTCTCTGTGGGTGCATGCATGTGCATGCCATGGGACACACATGTATGAGGTCAGAGAACAACTTATAAGAATTGATTCTCTTTGTCTACCATGTGGGTCCCAGTGACCAAACTCAGGTGGCCATGCTTAGTGGCTATTACCTTTACGGCTGAGCCATCTCACCAACCCTCATCACCCCCACTTCCTGCCAGTCAAACTCTGTACGCACTCGAGTTCCTACCTCTTTCCTGTCTTACTTAAAGAGCTTTCTTTCCCTTCATGACTCCTGCCACTCCCACCTCTTCCCCGCTGCCTGTACCTTGCCTCCCTCTGCTTTGTCCTTTTTGTTGTTCTTGTTGTTGTTTGTTTTATGTTTTCCTTTGGCCGGGGTGTCATGTGTTGTAATCTAGCACTGAGCTCACTGTGCGGCCCAGGGTGACTCCGAACTCCCAGTGCTGGAATTAGGAGTATCTGCCGCTATGCTCAGCTAACTTTTTTTTTTTAATTCAGGATCTTCCAACTTGTTACAGTCTCCCCTCCACCTCTCAAATGCTGACGTCCCAGGCATGCACCACTGTAGACATTTTGCCTTGTGTCTTTAAAGACCAGACCCTGCCTCCCGCTCCTCTCCCCGCATGCTCATACAGGGCTGAATAGCCTGATTCATCCTCACCACTTCAGCACTTGGCAGTGTTTTATAGCACTCATTCACTGTATATTGATCTGAGTGAGATGTTTCTTCCTAAAACATAGATTCCAGATGCTCGTCCCTCTTGTGATTTATCATGCCTCTCAAAGATTTTCAGAGTCTGTTCTAGATCATTCTTGGGATTGACATCAAGAAAGCCAAGCCATCGTTCTTGGGGGTCACCCTCTGCTATCCTTTGCCCGTCTTGGTTTTGATTTTGTGTTTTTGTTTGTCTGGTCTCTTATTCTCTAGACATCCCTGAAAATGACATTGTCACACCAGTGGCCTTTACCAGCCTGCATGTGCTCTAGAGTGTCACGTACCTGATCCAAGAGAGAGATAGGTATTCCCGCAGCTGAAGTGCTGCCTGGATGAGCTTTCTACACAGAGCCTGAAGAAGTCCTCATCACAGTCTGTCCAGCAAAACTGGATTGACCACTTTTATTAATTCTTTGCCCCCTTTGAGCTCCTTGCCTCTCCCCTTCAGAGAGTGTCCTATGGTGAACACTTCCCTGACACCTCACTGCTTTAAGAGCCTAGTCTCTGCCTGGAACAGTCCCGAGCATGAGGGTGCGAGTTGCTCTTCTCCAGTTTGTTAGTTGCTCTTCTGGTTGCTGTGACAAAATGCCCGGCAAAGACATGCGAAGGGGGAAGGTTTCTTTTGGCTCACAGTTCAAGGAGCTGTATTCGGTCGTGATGAGGAATTTCTGTCAGCAGGAGCAAGAGGTTGGCTGGTCACATTGCATTCATAGTTAACAGGAAGTTGGATCTTGCTTATAGAGCCACAAAGCTGGCCTCATAGTAATGCAATCTCTCCGGCGGTCTCCACCTTCTCAAGGTTGCACAGCCTTCCAGAACAGCATCCCTCACTCACTGAGGGCCATCAACTTACACACAAGAGCCTGTGGAGGATGATGCACATTCAGAACACAAAACTTGGTGATTTTAGTTGAGGTCATCATGGGTTTTGCTTTGTAAAATCTTAGAGACATCCCTTTTTCATTCTGACTCTTTCCCACAGCCATCATTTTGCAAACCTTTCTACCATCTTCCCCTTAGTTCAAACAGAATGTAGAGGAGAAAATGAGGAGCAAAGGTACACAGAAGTAACATGGAGTCTAAGCAGCAGAAATGGGCATCTGGTCTTTTGACACCACAGGGACGTTGTTATGGCAACCCAAAGTTGCACTTACATGGGAAGTGCTGGTTTTAATGAGAAGGGATCAAACACATGACTCCAAGAGTAATTGTTTCTCCAAGACTTCTCTTTCTTCTAAGAGCGGAAACAAAGCTTTCATCATTAACATCTAAGCTTAGAATTCAGAGAGAAAGCAAGGCACAGCAACATATACCCATAATCCTGTCTGTCCCTCCGTTACAGCTTCCACTCCTGGGAAGCTGAGACAGGGGGATCACTAAGAGTTCGGAGGCCAGAGGTTGCTATCAGATGTCTTAGTTAATCACCGTCCACCTTAATTTTTGAGACAGGCTTTCTCACCTAATGTGAAACTAGTCAGCTAGGCTGGCCATCCTACAGTTTCCACCTCTCCAGCTGGAACATAGGCCTGTGCTGCTCCCGCTGGTTTTCGTGTGGCGCTCTGAACTCAGGTACTCCTGGTGAACCATGAGCTCTTTATCACCTGACCCATCTTCCCATCCCTAACTGTCTCGCTGTCAGCTCAGGACGGTGATGTAGGTAGATCGGAGAATCCCTAAGGAAGGCCTGGTACGCCTACGTGCCAGCTGTTGTGGAGGCCAGAAGACAACTTAGAAGTTGGTTCTCTCCTGCTGTGTGGGTCGTGGGAGTCAAACTCAGCTTGTCGGGTTTAGTGCCATTTTCCTGCCCAACCATCTGGCTAGCCCTGAATGGCTTTTTAGACCGAAGACTCACATAGATCTTTCTACTAGGAAAAGGAACCAGATTCATTGGAAATGCTGCTTCCTGTCTCAGGGTTTCCATTGCTGTGATTAACACCATGACCAACAGCAAATTGGGAGGGAAAAGCTTGTTTAGGTTACACTTCCACATCATGGTCTCATCACTGAGGGAAGTCAAGACAGGAATTTGAGGCAGGAGCTGAAGCAGAAGCCATGGAAGAGTGGTGCTTACTGGCTTGCTCAGTCTGTTCTCTCTCTCTCTCTCTCTCTCTCTCTCTCTCTCTCTCTCTCTCTCTCTCTCTCT
>NC_022010.1:25891975-25907348 GCF_000317375.1 Microtus ochrogaster
TCTCTCTCTCTCTCTCTCTCTCTCTCTCTCTCTCTCTCTCTCTCCAATAGCCTTGGCTATCCTGCGACTTGCCTTATAGACCAGACTGGCTTTGAACTCACAGAGACCCATCTGCCTCTGTCTCCAAGTGCTGGGATTAAAGGTGTGCGCCACCATGCCTGGTGACCTCAGTCTGTTTTCTTATTATAGCACTCAAGATCTCCTGCCCAGGCGCAGCACCACCCACAATGTGTTTGTTGTTCCCTCGCCTCAGATAACTAATTTGTGTAAGGTTGACAAAATAATACAACCAGGACATCTTCCAAAGGGGACTCAGTTTCCAGAGCTGTTTTGATTTTCAGTCAGGGTTCGCAAAGAAAGAAAGAAATCGTGATGTTGGGAAGAGGAAAGGATAGACATTGGAAGAGGAACCCCTGTTTTGAAGCAAGAAGAGAGGGTGGTAGTTGGTCATGAGCAGGCACTGCCAAGGGACGTGTGGCTTGACTGTGAGGAGGAAGTGACAGCAGGAAGTGTGGAAATTCTGATGGTCTTGGTCCCCGTTACTCCATGGTGGGGAAAATAGTATCAAATGTTTCATAAACATCAGGCTGCATCTGGGCTGGAGAGATTCTTTAGCACTTGAGAACACACTCTTCCAAAGGACCCAAGTTCAGTTCTCAGCATCCCTGTCAAGCAGCTCACAACTGTTTGTAACTCCAGCTCTTAGGGATCTAACACCCTCTTCTGACCTCCAAAGGCACCTGCACACACAATCAATATGTGATTTTTTAAATAAATAAACACTTTTAAAATAGATAAGTCAGAGCCAATCACCTCTATTTCCTAAGGTTAAAGACAGCTATAGAATGAGGCCTTTATTAGGCAGGTGAGCAAGGTTGTAGAGGGTCACTGAGCCTTCAGAATGTGCCGTCAAGAAAACTCAGTGAGCAGGGGTGCAGGGTGGGGGAAAGACATGAAGCTGAGGGGAAAATAGTTGGGAAGATGAAAGGAGTGAGCAGGGCTGGAAAACAGATAAAAGAAGGTAAGAAGGATGTGATCAAAATGCATTATACACATTTATGAAAATACCATAATGAAACCCATTGTTATGTATCATTAATATATGCTGAAAAGAACAGGGAACATTTAAACCAGCAAAGGTATAATTATACCTATACTCCTAGCACTTGTGAGACAGAGGCAGGTAGATCAAGAATTACAGACCAGGGAGAAATGATAGATATGATCTAGATATGATCATACTTCATCAAACATGTGTCTAAAATTCTCAAGAATGTGGAAAGTGTTAATAAAAATATAAAAATAATTGGAGTCTAGTTTGGGTTATATAGTGGATACAAGGTCAGATACATCTATGTAGCAAGACCTTATCTGAAAGGAAGGAAGGAAGGAAGGAAGGAAGGAAGGAAGGAAGGAAGGAAGGAAGGAAGGAAGGAAGGGTAAAGAGGGAGAAAGGGGGTAAGGAAGATGGTCTGGGAGGGAGAGATGGGGAGGAATGGAAAGGAGGGAGGTATAGAGAAATAGGGAGAAGATGGAAGGGAAAGGGAGGAAGTTTTAAAGAATATTTTAATCCTATGGCACAAGGATAATAGAAACAAGATGAGCAGAACAAAGAGAGGATAGCAACAGTCGGAGCAGCTGCCTCCCAAATACTGCTTCCTTATCAAAAGCATAATCCATTCATAAACCACAGCCACATAGGAACCCCGCTGGACAAGTCAAAGGAGACCCAGGAGTGTCTCAAGACAAGAGTGTGCTAGTGTTGAACAAGAACCTGCACCCTCCCCAGCACCACTAACACAGTAGACCTACTTCTTTCTTAAATAGAAAAACCTAGAAAATGCAAACACCAGAAACTGAATGCCTTTGCAATTTTCTCTAAATTCTGTCTTACCTGGCTGTGAAAAAAAAAAAATTGAAGGAGTAATGAGGGCTGGAAAGATGGCTCAGTAGTTAAGAGTATGAGCTACCCTTGCAGAGGGCCTGTGTTCAGTTCCCAGCACCCATGCTGGGCAGCTCACAGCCACCTAACGCTCCAGCTCCAAGGGCTCTGGAACCTTCTGAACTTCTCACACACTTGCATTTATGTTCACATAGCCACACGCAGACATACACATCCGCACATAATTAAAAATAAAATACATCTTTAAAAATAAGTAAGTTTAAAGGGGAGCTAGTGAACCGGAATCATTAATAACAAATAAATAAAATGATCTTTTTTCAATATTTCCCACAGCCCCTTCCTTCATGAGCCAGGGATAATCTCCATGGTAGAGTATTTGCCTAGAATCCCTCAGTTAGCCTGGGGGGTTGTGGCTTGGTGGTAGAGCCCTATCTTAGAATATGTGAGGCCTTTAGGTTTGATTCTCAGCACCACCAAAGAATAAAAAATAAAACTGAAGGAAAGAAGCAAAGAATAAGCTTTAAAACAAACAAAAGGCAGTCATGAGAAGCAAGCTGAACAGGGTTCTACCATTTTTGCAAACCCAGGAAATGGTGTTTGGAGCACAAACCCAGTGAAATATGTCACCTGCAAGGGTTGAACCCAGAACGTGACCCCAGACAGCGTCCCCTTTCTTTGCTTTGGCATGGCGCTTCCGGAATGCTGACGGCTCCAGCTTACAAAAGAAATGTTAGCGCTCACAGGCTTCACGAGAAATTACTTGAAATGGTCTCTGCCTTTCATCTCAGGCTGCCCTTCTTGCTGCTGCAGGATCCAACAAATGTCATAGGACCAGTGCTCAGGGCTTTTCCAGAAAGAATGGGCTGCCAGCTTGCCAGACGGAGGATGCTCTTGCGAGGTGCTAGGACCCGGATCGGGCCAGTTGGAGTTTTTCTGGGAAGGGTTCAATGGCTGAGGTTCCATGGAGGCAATGATCCACAGAGCTTTGTAAATGGCCCAGAATGGGGGTCTGTTGTTACTCTTGTCATTTGTTGTTCAGATAGATAAAGAAATAAATAGCTGGGGTCAGTCTAGAAAATTAGAATTTGGGGACTGTACAGGTGGCCCAGTGGTTAAGAGCATTTGATTCTGTGGGTTCCGTTTCCAGCATTCATGTCTGGTGGCTCATGATCTGCATGTCCAGATCCAGGGGATTCGTTACCTCTGGCATCATTGAATACATACACATACACCCTCCTATGCATGCACACACACACAGATAGGAAAAGATTTTCACTCTGGGCCCAGTGGTGTGTATCTCTAGTCCTAGGCATTCAGGAGGCAGAGTTAGGAGGAGGGCTTGAGCCAGCAAATTCCAGACCAGCCTAGGATTTAAAAAAATTAAAAAAGCAAGAAGGAAAGAAAAGAATAAATTCTAACTTGCTTATGGGAAGAGAGGGAGAAAGGGTATGTTCTGGAGAAGATAAACAGTAGCTATGAGTTTCACTGTTGGAACATTTGTTACAAGGCCCCGGTATTGATCTCTTACCACCCATCCCCATGGATAGCCATGATGGATTGCCACTTTGGGGAGGATTAATGCAGGCGAGTGAATCAAAGGGGACCCTGGATAGTGTCTGCTGGGAGGCTGCCCACGTCCATCCAATGCAGGACAGCTTGGGAAGGGTTTGTTTTTTTTTTTTTTTTCAGCTGCAGAATTCCAAGGGGAGTTTCGCCTTGTGCGTTACAAAAATGCGTATGGATAATGGGGAGAAGGTTAGGGCTTTCTGAGGAGGGTGATTAAAATTGTATCAAAGAGGTTTGTAAAGCTTATGGTTCAAGTTAACTGTATGAGGTAAACAGCCTTGAACGGCCTCCTGGGAGGGTGGCAGATAGTCTGTGGGTGTTACAGCAACATGGTCCCGGTGAATGTTCTGGCCCATCCCAAACTAATCGCCATCTGTGTGCGTGGGTCTCCAGGGAGCGTCTGGTGGTTGGACAATCACGGTAGTTAGCATTTTTAATCAGCTTCTGTGCAGCCCAGATAGAAACCTTATGCTCAAGCCTTTATTCCCCTAGCCGTGTAGAATTACTTCCAATGATCATGACGGAGGGGGCCTCCGCCGAGGGAGGCGGTGGGTGGGTCTCCACACTCCCTCTTCCCACCTGCCACAGGCCTGACTGGAAATTAGCCTGCCCACTTGCTTGTGGTCATTGCTATTAATTGCTTTTCTGGCAGAAGGAGTGCCAGGAGAGGAAGGGCGGTTTTGTGTTTAGTGGGGCTCACTGTATCAGCCATTGCCTTGAATTCTGTGTTTATGCCTCCCTCCTTTCTCAATTGCTCCTTCTTCACACTGTGGCTATCCCTATCCCCAGTGCACACCAGTCTCAGCACTGGGATCTTGTCTTTTCTTCTTGTTGTTGTTGGGAGGCCTGAGAGACCAGTGCAAGAGGGAGATGAATGCCATTGTTCTTAGACTTCAGCAGGCTTTGGCCTGGGCATGTAGCTCCATGACTAGTACTTGTCTGGCACGCATAAGGCACTGGGTTTGGTCCCCAGTACCATATAAACCGTGTATAGTGGCAAAGACCCATAATTTGAGCCTCTCGGGAGATAGAAGCAAGGAGGATCAGAATTTCGAAGTCAAAACAAAAAAAAAAAAAAGTAGGTGTACCCATATACCCAAATCCCGTGGCTGCAAGTGAAGAGAGAGAGAGCGTGCTCAGTGTCTTTCATGTGACAAAACCCTCCTGAAATTTGGTGATTTATCAGAATTACTTTGATGTCAGGTTCACATCAGACTGATGTTTGGGTTCGGAATGCCAAGGCCATGGATGTACTATGTATGGGTCTCTCACCCTTATGTAGGTAAACCCATTATGTGTTGACCCCAGAGCTCCAAAGGAAGCTTTGGGCATTCATTTCCCGGCATTCATTTGTGTCACTTTGCCTGTGGTCAGTGTGAGTCATAATCCCTGCCCAGAGTGCAGTAGGAAGGGACACTAGAATGTGAGTTCAGGGCTATATCGTCAAACCAGGGGGAAGTGAAGTCTCCTTCACTTCATGTTCCTCCACCTTGTCTTGGGGGCGGGGTGGGGTGGGGCGGGGCTAGGGTTTAGTAGTGCAGATTGGCTCATTTGCCTAAGACTGTCTCCATGTTCTTGAAGTCCCTAATAGGAGAAAGCGCCAGGGGTGTCCAACCTTGATGCATGAAATTCTCATTTGCAAATGCATTGGGCTGCATTCTTGGCTGTCCCTGAGAGCAAAGCAGGTGTACCAGTCCCCTACAGGAAAAGCATAAAAAGATCAGGGAGAAAAGAAAGTGTCTGTAAATAAATGCTTCCATATCTTTAACATCCTGCAACCCGTCAGGGGCACATCAAATTGATAGTATCTCCAACAGATCCCACCCTTCCCTCATTCCTCAGCACATTCCTTCATTCCCACAACACTCAGCAAGCAATACAAAGCAAGTTGTATTGGCCACAGGAGACAAAATCAGAGACGTGTAGAATGAAGTAGAGGAAGAGTGGGAAGAGCAGAAAGCAAAGGGTGGGGTGTGGTTTGAGTCCATATTCAAAGCATGGGCACACACCTGCAGATGTGACTCCTTTTGTCGTGCCTGGGGTTTTGTCTTCCACCTTGTGTCTGCGGTTGGTTGTGACCAGAGAAGGCACAGAGAATAGTCACCCAGGACCACAGGCAGCTCTAATTCAGGGGACACTGCAGTGTTACTGTCATGGTGCCAATTATCCATAAAGGAACTGTTGTCTTTTCTAGGTGTCAGCTTTGAATTTGAACTTTGCTTTGTGGCCGTAGCTTTTGCACAGGGACGCTTGGCTCTGCATCCTTCGGGTAGGCTCCTTTGCAGGAGCTTGGCAGCCTTAGAATGCTTTCTTCCGCAGAACAATTCCCTTCTGATCAGTTGTTCCGCACACGTACCGCAGTTCTGTGCCGGAACCAGCTCTTTTTTAATGCTTTAAGTAAGGCCCTCTTACCTCAAAGGTGATGACGCTGGGACAAATGCAAAAGAGATCAAGGTTTAGTTAGAATCTGCTGGCCCAGAGCCTATAAAGAAAGATGGAATATTGATGACATCCCTCTCCACCGGACACAAGGACTTGGGTTCAGTCCTTGGCACCACAAGACAAAAAAGGGGGAATAAGGAGGGGAAGAAGGAAAGAAATATAGACGGATAGGAGAAAAAGAAGATAGACAAAATATGTTATATTTTCTATGGCTCTAATAGAGGCTGGCAGTGAACTCTTTCAGGTCCCTGAAGATGGACTAGCCTGAAGCAAACACTGAGCTTGAGGCCAGAACACACTTGTCCCTGCATAGCTGCGCTGGCCGTCCTTGGGTAATGGAAGCCATTACTAGAACTCTTGTTCCCTTCCGCTCCATCCACACAATGGCTGCCTTCAGTTGAAGAGCAGTGAATGGCGATCAATAAAGTGAGGCAGTTTCCACTATGCCAGGGGCTGGCAGCCTTATGGGGTGAACATTCTGTAGCTCTCAAAGAGATGCCCTGATGAAAGGAAGCTCTTGAATTGCCTGTTTCCATGGTCCAGCTGGGCCATTAGTTACTGAACAAATTTACATTACTCGGGCAGAGATCTGGGTGTGGTGAGGCCCTGTTGCTGTGAGCTGACAATCCGTGTGCCCAGGAGTTGACCTGGGATTCCTGAAAGGATTCACACTTTGAAGATATATTTTTGTGCTTCAGGTTTTTCAACATGCTGGACAGACTCGGGGAAAATAGACTATCAGGGTATTGTTGGGTCTGTGAGTGTGTGTGTGTGTGTGTGTGTGTGTATGACAGAGAGAGAGAGAGAGAGAGAGAGAGAGAGAGAGAGCGCATGAATCTACTTAGAGTCCATATGCACATATATGTGTGTGCATATAAAGACCAAAGGACAACCTTTGGTGTTATTCCTCAGACCAGACACTGTCTTATTATTTTCCAGGCAGGGTCTGGAAATTCACCAAATAGGCTAAACTGGCTGGCTAACACCCCTAGAGATCCTTCCGTCTCCACCTTCCCAGCATTCCACACTACTCTGCCTACTTTTTTTTTTTTTAACATGGGTGCTGGGTATCAAACAAATACAAAATCAGTTACTTACCTAAGACTGAGACATCTCCCCAGCCCAGCATTGTTTTTTGTCACTGATGGATGATCTGAACGAGAATGCTTCCCATAGGCTTACATATTTAAATACTTGGTCCCCAGTTGGTGGAACTGTTTGGGAAGGATTAGGGGGTGTGGTCTTGTTGAAAGAGGTGTGTCTCTGGGGGTGGGCTCTGAGGGTTCCAAGGCCCGCACCATTTCCAGTTCTCTCTCTCTGCTTCATGGTTGTTGTCAGCATGTAAATTCCCAGCTCCTGCTCCAGCATCTTGTCTACCTCCTGCTGACATACTTCCTGCCATGGTCACAGACTCTGAAACTGTAAACTCTTTCTTTTATAAGTTGCCTTGCTCATGGTGTCTCTTCACAACAGTGGAAAAGTAGCTGGGACACTGCTGTTCAGTCAAAAACAGAAGTTTTTCAAGATTCCACTTACTGTACGTTAATGATGGCAGACTGTATTGTGCCTAGACACTCTAGAAATGCATAGAGCAGCTGAAGAGAAAATGTCTTTCCTTTGCCCAGAGTGGAATTATGTTACTTATGCAAATTCTGTCAAAGGTAAAGCATACTGCTGAAGGAATTAGGACCTTGTAAGAAGCCACCGCATTGGAAGCCGCATGGCCAGCAGCACTGGGCCTGGTGGCCATGGTGGGAATGGGAGCCACAGCTCTGAGTTAGTGCTTCTCTCTCATCCTGCTGAGAGAAACACTGTTGAGTCTTGGAACCTAGGTCAGTGCTCTGTGAGTGTCATCAGGTGACAGTCACAGACAGAAATTTTAATACATTTTTAAGGACCATAAAGGTTAAGTGAAAGAGGAAGTGAATGCACACTGGGAATTAAACAAAAAGGAGCAAAATCCAAAGTAAGAGGAGAGTGTAAATATTTCATAAATGCCCCAAACACCTAAGGCTGCTGAGTGGAATGGGACTCGGAACAGAGATGAGGGACTTTGTTCTTCTAAAGAAATCATCAAAGTCACATCTTGACATGCTAATGGAATATTTTATGTTTTCCATGAAGGTTGTTGCTTCATCCAGTTTTGCTGGTGAAGTGTCTGGTTCAGGGCTGGGGAAGATGACTTAATAGATCAAGTACTTGCCAGTGGCAGCTTCTTCTCCAGCACCGCATCTGCCTGCACACTGTCATGCTCTCCACCATGATGATAACAGACCAAACTTCTAAAACTGTGAGCCGCCACCTCAGTTAAATGTCTTCCTTCCTAAGAGTTGTGGTCATGGTGTTTCTTCGCAGCAATAAAAACCCTGACTAAGACAGCCTGGAACCCACAGAAAAAGTTGGGTATGGTGGCAGGTACTCATAATCCCAATCACGGAGAGAGGGATGCATGAAGATCTGTGGCACTCACTGGACAGCCAGCTGGTTCCCAGCCAGTGAAAGACCCTGTCCCAAGAAAATAAGGTGGACGGCTCATCAGGAACAACACCCGAGGTTGTCCTCTGGCTTCCTCATGCATAAACTACACACACATTCACTAGCAAAGTGTCAAATTCTTACACTGTTGGCATGTAGCACGTTTGTAAATCTGTGTTCTCAGCTTAAAGTGTTTTTTACATAAGACCATTTCCTTAAGAGGCTCTCTAGTCCCTTCTAGGTCATCCATCCATCGGTTCATTCATTCATTTAATCAGTGTATATTGGGCATCTATGGTGTACCAGGGATAACCATCTGTTCCAAGGAATGAAAGAGGTCAGCAGACACTTTCTTGAAGCTGTTGGTTTTGCTGCAGAGCCCATTCCACTGGCATCTGTGGTGGTAACACGGCCCCCTCTGCAATAGAGGGCTGATGTAGAAGACAGAGCACATCCCATTGCAGGTGACCACAGCATGCATGAGAAAGGACTCAGGAGGCCAGCCTCTTCCTGAGGTCCTCCATCCAAAGACGCTCTTAGTGGTAAATACATGTCCCCTAGAGGTGCAGACATGGGATTCTAGGCCTTTGAGCCAGGTGTGTGTGTGGGGGGGGGTGGTGGTGGTGGTGGTGGTGGTGGTGGTGGTGGTGGTGTGTGTCAAGTGTTTATACATATGTGTGTGTGTGCCCGTGGAGACCTTCTGGTATCATTATTGGGGTGGTGGTGGTGGTGGTGTGTGTCAAGTGTTTATACATATGTGTGTGTGTGCCCGTGGAGACCTTCTGGTATCATTATTGGTTTTGTGCTTTGTTTTCTTTCTCCCTCCCTCCCTTTCTTCCTTCATTCCTCTCTCTCTCTCTTTCTCTCTTTCTTTGGTGTTCTAAGACAACAGGGTTTCTCTGTGTAACAGCTGTCTTTTCTTAATTTTATTTATTAATTTTGTTTATGCAGGGGTATGAAGAACAGGTGACAGCTTTTGAGAGTCAGTTTTCTCTTTCCATCATATGGATCCTGGGGATCAAACTCAGGTCATCAGGCTTGGCAGCAATCAGCTTTGCCCACTAAGCTCCCTTGCCATCTTGTTCTTGGAGACAGGCTCTTTCTCTGGCCTGGAACTCAGCAATTGAGCTCTGGAGATCCTCTTGTCTCCACCTCTGCAGCTCTGGGAATGCACGCATGTGCCACCACACCTGGCTTCACGGGTGGGTTCTGAGGCTCAGGTTCAGGTCTTCTTCCTTGCAAGGCAAGCATTTTACCTAGCATCTTCCTCCCAACCCCAAGCACAGTGTCGTCTGGGTGGCGTAGCACTAAGAACTCATTTCCATCTCCTCAACAGCTCAGCTCACCCCTCCACTGTCTTCAGCTTCTCTTTTCCCTGGCAACCATCCTTCTGTTTGCCAGCAGAAGGTCCCTGGGGGGTTGCCATCCGCCCAAAAAGCTTCCTTTTCTCCCATAGCTTGGGTCTCGCAGATTTTGCTGTAAGGCCAGCATCCAGGCTGTGAACTACCCCAGCCCAGCCAGCACTTTTTTCTTTTTCTTCCAGAACCCCATGGAACTAGGTCATCAGATAGTTGGGCAGTCCCCACACAGGCTCTGCTCTGCCACAACTTTCAACACTCACCATCTATGGAATACTAAACTTGTTTCCAAACTAAATAGTTTCCAATGAGGGTTTAATGGGCTTTTTTTTTTTCATTCGAAATAGATTGAAAACAAGCCATTTCCTACTCCCATTTCAAACAAATTTTGGTCCAATTATTTTACCTTTTTTTAACATAAAGTTAAATGGACTATTCTGCCCATCTCTGGCTGAGCCGAACCATGATTTCTCTTGATTATGCTTTTATGCCGCGAATCACAAGGCTCTGGAGAAATAATGGACGTCTTGTGGGAGAGCGGCAGCAATTTTTAAAATTCTCCCAGTGCTTGTCAGCTCTTACCGCAGCGCCTGCTGAGCGGGAAGAAAGCACCCCGCCAAAGTGGGGGGGCATGGAGCCTACCGACAACACCAGCACTGTCTGCTTGGCCTTGTGAGGGCTGGCACAGGAATGGCTTCCTTGCTGCAGGTGTATGCAGGGCCTGCACTCTCGTGCCCGCCACCAGCCCCACTCTAGCCGCTTTTCAGACTTCAGCTCTCTGCGGTGCTGAGGGTCTCTGTTTTCCCTTGCGCCGGCCCCACCCATTTTCCTTGGTTTGATTTGGACCACAGCCTCTGGGAGAAGGAGCTCTACTTGGTTTTTCCCCTCCAGCAGCCGAGGAAAATGGACAAGATGGAAAATCAAATGCCTCACAGCCCTTCATCTTGGGTGGTGGTGGGGTTGTTTTGATTCTGTGGTGGGAAGGAAGATAGAAGTCGTTTCTGCAGTTGCCAAAGGTTCTAAAAAGTTCAGAAAAGTGCTTCTGGCTGCTGCCTTCCGTCTTTGGGAATGGCGGCTACTCTCCAGATGGGTATGTAGGAAGCCTGCTGAGTGATGGCCTGCAGCTGGAACTTAGGACTTGGAATATAGTAAGTTACTGTTGAACCATGCCCCCAGGCCATCACTGCGGGATTATAGGTGGAAACACTACTATTGAGCAATGCCCACAGCCCCATAGTGGGAGGCGGGAGAGCAGAAACAGGTGCTCTCCCCTACTACCACACTCCCAGCCTCTCCCTCACAGATTCTAGCCGAGTGTTCTACCCCTGAGCCGTACTCCCAACCTCTCCAGGTTATTCTAGGCCAACAACACGGCTGAACCAAGGCCACACCTTTTTTTTTAAATGTAACCTAAGATACTGCCATTTCTAGTTTCATGTCACATACCAGTTCAATTTAACCTGGGTTTTATTTTCCAAGTCATTGGCTGACCTTGCTACCACGTTTACTCTCCTATGGCCCATCTGTGTGTGTGTGTGTGTGTGTGTGTGTGTGTGTGTGTGTGTGTGTAGTGTCTGTGGAGGGCCACATGTATGCATGGGGAGGCCAGGGTCAGAGTCAGATATCTTCTTCCATGGTTTCTCCACCTTATGATTTTGAAGCAAGATCTCTCCTTGAGCCTGGAGCTTGCTAATTCAGCCCAGCTAGATGGCCAGCAAACCCAGCCATCCTCCTGTGTGTCCCCCCAGCACTGGGCTTGCAATCGTGTGCCACCATAGATGACTTTTTGTGTTTATGTTGGCTATCTGAACTCAGATCCTCATGCTTGCACACCATGTCCCCAGTTCCTTGTGACCCATCCTTCCATAGCAGATACTGTGCAAGGTCTCTAAAGAATATGGTCCATCTCTGTAATCAGTGGGCAGAAGGCAAACAGGCATAGAGGCTGAGAAAGCAGCATCGCTATTTCCAGACTCTGCCCGTGGTAGTTGTATTAAGTTCTATCTTCTCTGTAAGTTTTGGGAAAACCGTTTGTAGGATGTTACATACTCAACCTTCATACTCTTACCATCTCTGTGAAGTCACAGGGGAGACATTTGCATGCAGCAGATGAGCTTAAAGAGTCCAGGGGACTGTCTCAGAGGCTTCCCAACTGTGCTAAGTAACAGTGCTGCTGAGTGTTCATTGTGGACTGGACATCATCTAGACTCAGTGGGGCTGGGCCTCTGAGAATATTTGTGAGATGTTATCTCGATGACATAAACTAGTGTGGGCAGACCCATCTTGGTTGTAAGTGTAGCCACCCACTGGCCTGCATGGATTGGATAAAGTGAGCAGAGCTGGAGCGTGTATTCCTTGCTCTTTGCTTCTTGCTAACGTGCTGGGTGGCTTCGTGCTCCTGCTGCATTGGTTTCCCTACCATGATGGACTATACCTGAGCTGTAAATGGAAATAAGCCATTTCTCCCTTAAGTCGCTTTTGTTGAAGTCTTTTTTCACAGCAAGAGGAAAAGAAACCCAGACGGCACCGAAGCTGGATTCCCCGTCCAAGTTCTCTGATTTCCCTGCCCCGGCACGACTTCAATCTTCTTCCTCTTCTTCTGCTGTGGAAGACGACATCAAATCTCTCACACCCCCTTTCCCGGAAGCTCGTAGTGATGCCGTAGCATGAGTAGAAAGGAATGCAGAAGAATGGAGTTCTAAGCACTCAAGAGTTGAGACAAGTAGACACTTTGTTCCACTTCAGGTGCTTTCCCCAGTCCTCTCTAACGAAGCATGAGTAAGGAACACACGATACTCTCCAGTTTTAATGCAACCATCCTGTTGAAGCAAACCCAGGATGAGCTATTCTGAATCCATAGACAGCATTGGAATTTGCTAATATTTAGATCCAAATGGCAGGGAGCATTGTTCAGAGCTCTATAAAAATGCTTTCAAATAATAGCTTGAGAGGTAGGGAGATAACTGGTTGGTAAGGAATGAGGGTCTGAGTGTGACCTCTGCCCCCAGAACATACATTTTAAATAAAAGCCCAGCATGGTGGTGCTGGTTTGGAATCCCAGCCCTGGGGAGGCAGAGACAAGTCAATCTCTAGACCTCAAGGGCCAGGCAGCCAGGCCTCCTTGGCAAGTTCCAGGTCAATGAGAGATTTGTCTTTAAAAATAATTGGACTGGAGAAATGGCTCACCATTAAAGGTAGGCTCACAGCCAAAATATGTAAATAAAAAAATGGTGGATTAAGGACTGGCAAGGTGGCTCAGAGAATAATGATTCCCGATGCCGAGACTAATGACCAGGTTAATCTCCACGGTCCACGTGGTAGAAGGAGAGAAGCAACTCCAGCAAGTTGTCCTCTGACTGCCTCATATGCACCATGTCTGGAGCATGAACACACACACACCACAAAAAATAAAGATAAGTCTAAAAAGTTTAAAAAGTGGATGACATCTTCTAGCCTTACACGCATACACATGTGCACATGCACACACACACACACAGAGACCCATGCAAACACGAAAGTGCACACATACACACCCAGTGGCATCAAATAATAGCTTGAGGAGGGAGGAAAGGGAGTCAGAAGCAAAAATCAAAGATGCTTCAGTATAAGCATGCTCATTTTAATTGACAGTTCAATGGAGTGCGAAGCCGTGCAAAGTCCAACTCTAGCTCAGGTATCTTGGGGTTCCTCCTATAGAGAGGAGTTAGTAGTCAAAGCCATTCCTGGTTTGTGGATGAACTATGAACAGAGGAGGGTTGCGGTATGACTGAGCAGTTAAGAGTGCTTACTACTCAGGCGGGAGACTGGAGCTAGTTCTCAGCACTCACGTCAAGTGGCTCCCAGTCACCTTTAACCCTAGCTCCCAGGATCTAATGCTTTCTTCTGGTCCCTGTGGGTCACTGCACTTATATTCACATAACCACACACAGACATATGCACATACAGATAATTTAAAACAAAAGCTAAGCTGGGCATGGTGGCACACACCTAAATTCCAGCACTAGGGAGACGGACACAAGCAGAACTCTGTGAGTTGGTGCTACACAGAGAGTTTCAGTACAGTCAGGGCTACGTATTTATCTCAAAGATAAATGAATTACTCTTTAAGAATGAGCGAAGATAGTTTTCCGCACACCTCTAGGGGTACTGTTGAAGGCAGGTGACAAAGATTACCACCATTGTCCTTGCCTGGGACTTGCTGACTCCTCAGAGCCAACTGGAACATCTGAGGTTCCTAGAGTCTTAGTCGGAGCAAAGGAAAAGTCACTCTCCAGTTCCAGTCCTCGTGAATTAGATGGTGAAACTTCATAATTAAAATGGATTTAATAGAGGCAGGAAGCCTGGTGTGTCTGCCCCAGTAAAGCAGTCATCTCTCACTAGGAGACTGTGTCCTTTGTATTTAAATGGTTTCTCCAAAAGGCTCTAAATGAGATTTGGGACTTAAACAAGATTTGGTGTGATATGCTAATTACCCAAGTTACTATTACCTGATTAACACAGGAATCCTAATAGTCTGGTGAGGTCCCTTCCTTCCAGTGCCAGGAGGCTTGACATCTGTCACCTGTTCGTTCGGAGGCATTGTAATTAACCCAAATTATGGATGCCGTTCTTCTTTAGGATCTGCTGTCTGGGTTGTAGATTTAAAACTTAATAACTACCTGAAGGATGTTTGGTGCCAAAACACAAGAGAAAAAGCCACTCAAATCCATTGATCGGGAGTCAGGTGAAGATCTTGGTTGATTCCAAGTAGTTAGGCCGGAAATGGTGAACTGGGAAGATGAAGAGGGCTTTCCAGTAACCAGCCAGTGAGGTCAAGAAAGAAATACCCTAATATCTCCCTTCTCCCTGAGCACCATAGCCATGTCTTTGAGAGCCCTACCACATGGAGGACTCAAGCCCAGAAGAAGCTGGTCACTCTCTCAAGGTTACAAAGGAAGGAAGGACTGGATGGAGTGAGAAAGGGAGACCCACCGTAATTGTGGGTGGATGGCACTATTCCACGGTCCTAGACTGCTCTCTCTCTCGCTCTCTCTCTCTCTCTATCTCTCTCTCTCTCTCTCTCTCTCTCTCTATCTCTATCTCTATCTCTCTCTCTCTCTCTCTCTCTCTCTATCTCTCTCATTCCTGACTGTGAATACTTTGTGACCACCTGCCCGTCCCACTCCTCCTGCCATGCCTTCCCCATATCTTTAGGTCCAAAGGCCACCCACCCCCAGTCTGCTTATTCCTTCTCCATGGAGGAACTAAGTTCCTGTGCTGTCCAAGCCCACTGGGTGTTCAAGAGAAATAACTGCCCCAGGCAGGAAGTGGTACCGGAAGACACCTTTGCTGCATCAGAGAATTAACCCTGCTTGCCTTCTGTAGATGATCAGCCTATCCCATTCATGTCTGATGGGGCAGCCCCCTTGCAGATGGCGAAGTTGCTTCTGACCTCTCCATTAACTGTGGTCTATCTCAGGCTAGCCGTTCTTCTGCCATCACATCTCATCATAGTAAAAAGCTCCGCTCTTTCAAGCCTTAACACGAGGGACATGGGTATCAGTAGGGATGAAGCAAGGTTGTCCCAGGTTGATAAATGACTCTTTCACTTACTTTTATATTTGCTTAAAACTTTATTTTTTTTGGGGGG
>NC_022010.1:25907523-25908153 GCF_000317375.1 Microtus ochrogaster
ACATACACACAGATAGAAATATTGCATACATAATGAATAAATATTTTTTAAAAACTTTATTTTCTTTTGCGTGTATGCGATCTGTGTGTCTGTGCGTGAATTCAGGCATGCACATGCACGGAAATCAGAGTGCATTCTTGGGTGTTAGTCTTTACCCTTGTTTGGGGTAGAGTGTCTTGTTTGATGCTGCAGGCTAAACTGGCTCACAAGTTTCAGGGGAGTCTCCTGTCTCCTAATATACACACCCCACATATACACTAAAAGAAAAAAAATTGAGGTAATCAGAAACAAAGAAAGTTAGAGAAACTGCCCAGACATGCCGTGGAGCATGCTGGATGACAGCCTCAAGCAGAAAATGTGAAGGGCATTAATAACATCGCAGCAGTGGTGGCTCATTGGGACAGATAACAGCAAATGTTCCTGGTGATGTTGGGTCTTGGTAGCGGGGGCTACATGGTATGGAGAGTGTGCGAACACTCTATTATCTTATCACTCTCTCAGTACCTTTGTCACTGTTCTGACATATAATCCTACTTCGGACCTAGAGAGATGACTCAGTGGGTAAAAGTACCTTCTGTGCAAGCAATAAGTTATGAGTTCAGTCTTAGCAGTTGTGTAAAAAGTCAGGCA
>NC_022010.1:25908448-25923189 GCF_000317375.1 Microtus ochrogaster
TGCAGGCATACACACAGACAGAATATTGTATACAAAATAAATAAATATCTAAAAAAAAATAAACAAACAAAGAGCCAGGCATGGCCACGCAGACACTTGTAACCCAGCACTTCAGAAGAGCAGACCTGGGAGCATGGTTGGGGCTTGCTGGCCTCTAGCTTACTTCAGGTTCAGTGATAAGGGAGTAAGATGACAAGTGACGCAGGACACCCAGTGTGTTCTGGTCTCCATCTGTGCACCCGCCCACACACATACTCCAAAATAGTAGTAGTAGTAGTAACCCTAATAATGGGAAGACCATCGTCCACACCGGTTGAGATAACCCTAAAAGATGAGCATCCGTTATCCAGAAAATTCATTTGTAAAAGAGCTCAGTCTCCTTCCAGTGGTACAGTGTTGTTATCTCTGCCTCCCTGAGGAAGTGTGTCTAAAAAAGAGAAAAAGGGAAAGAGGGAAGAGTACGCACAAAGAACCATGTGTGTGAGTGTGTGTGTGTGCGCACGCGCACGCGTGCACGCGCACACATGCATATGCAAGAAAAATGAATTTGAAATGTCTTAAGCCTTGTTTTGGAACTTCGTCTAATTCACGGGCAGGTCCACCAGAGAAGTGCAAGGGGTTCTTGTTCTTGTTGTGTTGTTGTTGTTGCTGAAGAGAAAAACTAGACTTGCGCATTATTAAGCTTTTTCCCCCTCCCAGAAGCTAAGAAAACCATCTGTGATTGCCTGTTTGCATGTTTGTTTTCTACAATAAAATGCAAAATACTTCTTCCTGTTAGCGGATTGTACCATATGTCTCCCCTTGTAACGAAATCAGCATGTTTATTAATGAGCCCAATCAGAGGCAAAGATTTAGAAGGACTGCGGGAACTGGATTCTCCCATTCAGTATTTCTGCAAAAGGAAACTTCTGGTTAAGTGTCGTTGTTGTGCTTGGAAAATAGGCGGCTTGTTTTTGCTCTGAAATCAATTTACTTGGCAGAGGACAGAGAGAGCAGGAGGAAGAGGCCTGTGAAAGTTTTCTCACAAACTAGAAATCTACATTTGAACATGGTCCTTCCTGCCCAATGACTCCCCTGACTGATGTAGCTCCACAGTTTATATGTGATTAATATTTAATTCAATCAGTTTCATTTTCCCAGACAGACTAATTAAAGAACTCCATGTACCCACCCCAGCTCTGAACACTGCAATAGGCCTGTGGGTTTCTTCGTGTGACGGGGATCAGATGAAGTCTTTCCAGCCATATTGGCAGTACAAATCATGGTCCCATACAAGAAGCATGCCGAGTGCTGTAGCATACGCTCTGTGACTGTGCTCTTGCCGTGGATGGGTGCAGATGTATTGGGAGAAGGAATTTCCAGCAATTATCCTCCGGGGAGCCAGGCAACAGACCTCAGCCACGTGACATCTTTGTCCAAGGTCATGCACAGGGGGGGGAAATGAAGCTGCTAGACCCTGGATGGGTCAGGATGTGTGTGCTGTCAGGTTGTCCAGCCTCCATGACAGCATGGACACAACCCAGCAAATGTCATTTTCATTTGTCATGTCTGGTGGTCTTCTAGAAATTTCGTAAACAAACAAAACGCCTGTAATCAGCATGCTTTGAAATGGAAGAGGCTATAAAGGGGCACAGGCAGACTTACTGCATCTCTCTGTGTGTAGGTGTCTGTGTGTGTGTGTAGGTCATATGTCTTAGTTAGGGTTTCTATTGCTGTGATACAACATCAAGACCAAAAACACCTTGAAGAGGAAGGGGTTTACTTGGCTTACAGGTCACAGTCCATCACTGAAGGAAATGAGGGCGGGAACTCAGAGCAGGAACAGAGGTAGAGACCATGGAGGGATGCTGTTTACTGATTGCTCAGCCAGGTGTCTTACACACCCCAGGACCTCCAGCCCAGTAGTGGCACGCCCAACAGTGGCATGGATCCTCCCACATCAATCATTAATCCAGAAAATGCCCCCGCAGACTTACCTACAGGCTAGTCCGATGGAGATAGCGTCTCTCAGTTAAGGTCCCCCATCTCAGTTAACTTAGCTTGTGTCAAGTTGACAGAAACACTGACCAGGATGGCAGAAGTCAGTCTCAGGTGACATTCCTCAGGAGCCATCCACCTTGTTCTTTGAGACAAGGTCTGTCGAAGGTTCGGAACCCACTAAGAGCACTGGAATGGGTGGCCAACAGGTCCCAGAGATCTGCCTACCCCACCTCCCCAACATTGGGATTACAGGGTGCACTACCACACTTGGGTTCTGGGCGTTGAATGCGGGTCCTCACAGTTGTAAGGCAAGCCCTTCAGTGACTGAGCCATATCCCTGGTCTGATTTTTAAGACAGATAAGCAAATACAAAATCACTCTAGTAGGCAGTACAAAAGTGTACTTACCTGTTGTAATGAGCTATTATTAAGCAAGAGGAAGAGGAAGATTCAAGCAACTTTAGTAACTTTTTTTTTCTTTCCCGATACAGAGTTTCTCTGTGAAGCTCTGGCTGTCCTGGTACTTGCTCTACAGACCAGGCTGGCCTTGAACTCACAGAGATCCGCCTGTCTCTGCCTTCCAAATGCTGGGATTAAAGGCATGCACCCCCACTGCCCTGCTAGTAACTTTTTTTAAAGATGAGTGATATGGGCCAGTATTGGGTAGGTGCACTAAATATTTCCCAGCTAGTGTTTTTTTGTTGTTGTTGTTTGCTTTCTTGTTTTGTGATTATGGGTTGTCGTAGTGGCTCAGTGGGTAGAGGTGTTTACCACTATGAAGTCAATCTTCAGGACCCATGGAGTGGAAGGAAAGAAACAATTCCCCTAAAGTTGTCCCATGACCTCCACATATGTGTGCACATTCACAAAGATATATATATATATACATATATATATATCACACATACATAAAAAGAAATGTTTTCTAATATAAAATTAAAACCTAGGATATAGGAGAGCTTGCGACAAAACCTTAGGTCCGTTGGCTCCTCATGTTGAACAGTGAGGCCGCAAGCACACTGCCCTACAGGCTTATAAACCGCATGTCTTCAAGGGGGCTCTTGCCTGGGAAGATGGGCATTGCTTGATTCAGTGACTCTATTTTACTGGTAGACACAACCTGGACTTAGGAGGTAGAATGCTGAGCACATAATCTGCCCTATGTGGCTGGTCTAGGCAGTCTGCCTACCCACAGAGGTCTGACACCTGGCTCCCGCATGGCAGCCCAGATGGACAGTGACCAGCTGTCATGCAGGAGTGGACAGTTGGCCTCTGGCAATGAGACTATTATGCTAAAGGAGGCTGGGGTTGAAGCCCTGAGCCACTCAGGGCAACCATCTTTGCTCTTCTCCACAAGGGTAGAATTATTTGAATCAGTTCACCAAATATCCACAGGGCTCCCGGTCTGGGCCAAGCAGCAGAATAAGGTCATGCAAGTACAGACTTAGGTAAAATGTCTACCCGACGGAGAGGAAACCTGTGGCCAAATAGAGTCAGTGTGCTGGATGCTGGAGTTTCTGGGGGGAACAGTGAAGGCAGCTGGGGTGGGTGTGCGGTAGGAAACACACAGCCAGAACATCTGCTCTGGTTTCAGGCTTCTCAAGGGCCCACTGCAGGGCGTTTCCTGTGGGTTCCTGAAAACAGAGTCCCCTCAATTCTTCCTAGGAATATGTAAAACCTGTGACCTTAACAAACCAGTTGTAGTAATGCACTCCTATAACCCAAACACTCACACTCAGAAGGCTGCTGTAGGAAGACCATAAGTGCAGGGTTAGCCTGGCCTACATAACAAGACCTTTTTAAAACAAAACAAAAATAAACAAACCAACAACCAAAAGGCTTCCACAAATTTTGGGAAGGAGTGAGTAAAGCCAGGTTCATTGTATTATTTTAATTGGAAGGCCTTTCGTTTTATGTATTTTTATCATTATTCTTGCAGCACTAAGGGTAGAGCCCAGGCTCTTGGACATGCTTGACTAGCTAGGTCTCTACCATTGAGCTACGTTCGTGTCCCCTCACTGGAGGATTCTAAGCAAAGGCTCTACCATTAAACCCTACCCAGCCCCTCACTGGGAGATTCTAGAAAACATTACCGCTACATCCCCAGCCTGGTAAGTATTCTTTTTTTTTAACTGAAGCACTTCTCAAAGCCTTGAGTGTGCTAAAGTGAACTTTGTGAACATTCCCAAAGGAAGATACAGCATCATAGCTTTGCAGAGGGAGCCTTACCCACTGAGTATCTCCTTGGGCCCTAGCACCATGTCCTGACTGGGCAGAAGGAGGTCTCAGGCCCTGCTCTCCCTTTATGCATACAACAGTCCTTTATGGCTGTTTCCTCATCCAGGAAGTGTGTGGATGACACCTACCTGCCTGTCTCACAGGATTGTTAGAGAGGTGTGTGTGTGTGTGTGTGTGTGTGTGTGTGTGTGTGCGTGCACAAGCATGGGTGTATGCTGTGCATGCATGGTGTAAATATGTATGTGACAGAGGAGGACATCAGGTATCCTGCTCCCCACCTTGTTCCCTGGAGACACAGTCTCTCATTGAACCTGAAACTAGACAGGCAACCAGCAAGATCCAGGAATCCTGTCTTCAGCCAACCTCCACAGAATTGGGGGTACAGGAACATGTGGCCATGCCCTGCTTTTTAGATGGCTGCTAGGATCCAAACCCAGGTCCCCTTGCTTCAGCAGCCAGTGCTCTTCTCCGCTGAGCCATCTCTACAGCCCTGAAATTTATCTATCTATCTATCTATCTATCTATCTATCTATCTATCTATCTATCTATCTATCTATCTATTTATTTATTTAGAGTTAAAGTCGCTCTAGTTTGCTTCCTATGATAAAACACTTTGACCAAACACAGCTTAGGGAGAAACGGGTTTATTTCTGGCTACTGGTTATAGTCCATCATTGAGGGAAATCAGGGTAGGAACTTAAAGCAAAAACCATGGAAAATGCTGCTTGTGGGTTTGGTCACAGACCCATGCGTAGCCAGATAGCTTTTTAAAAAGATACAATTATTTTATTGTATATGTATTGGTGTTTGCCTGCATGAATGTATGTGTACCGTATCTGTGCCTGGTACATGCAGAAATCAGAAAAGAACATCAGATTTCCTGAAGCTGGAGTTATAGATAGTTGTGAGTCACCCTGTGAGTGCTGGGAAGCAAACTTAGAGCCTCTGCAAGATCAGCCAGTGCTATTAACCACTGCAATGTCACTTTAACTCCCCTAGCTAGCTTTCTTCATAACACAGGGCTACCTGCCTAGGGAATGGTGCTGCCCACAGTGGACTGGGCTCCCCTACATCAGTAAATAATCAGGACAGTCTCCCACAGGCCTATCTGATAAAGACAATTATGCAGTTGAGACTCTCTGGTCAGGTGATTCTAGGTTGAACCAAGTTGGTCCTTTATCCCAAGGATGACAATGAATCTTTAAACATAGCCCAGGCTGGCCTGGGATTTACTCTGCAAATTCTTGTTTGTCCTTGTGTGTCCTTGAATTGCCATCATGTAGCTCAGTGGATACAAGGGCTTGATGTGCAAGCATGAGGGCCTGAGTTCGAATCTCAGCAGTCATAGAAGAAGCCTCATATGAGCCTAGGTGCTTCTGTGACCCCGTACTACCAGGGCCAGAGACAAGGGCTTGCTGGCTGCCAGTCTAGCTCCAAAGTCACTGACAGATCCTGTTCATTTATGTTGTTCTGATAAATAAAATATATAAGTATGTATGTATATATATATATATATATTTACACACACACACATACACACACACACACACACACACACACACACATATATATATATATATATCCTGACAAAAAGTAACATAGAGATAGAGAAGGAAAGGGTTTATTTGGCTGACAATTCCAGGTTACAGTCCATCATGAGGGGAAGTCAAGCATCCAGCCACAAAACATCTACAGTAAAGAGCAGAGAAAGACAAGTGCACTCATCCTACCTACAAGATTTCATCTCCTCCATTCGTACACAGATCAAGACAGCACAGGGAATGGTGCCGTCCACAGTCGTCTGGGTCAGTTAACAATTGAGACACTCCCCTGCTGACATATGTATGGGTCAACTTGATCTGCGCTGTCCCTCAAAGGAGATTTGCATATCAGTTGATTCTAGGTTGTGGAAAGTTGACATTTAAAAATAACCAGCACAGATCCAGTCTCAAGGAAATAAGGTGGAGGGAGAGGCAGCAGGATATGGAGTGTTCTCCTCTGGGCTCTCTGTGTGGGGTGCCTAGGTGCAATGTATGCAGACACACATGCATGCACAAAATAATAAATAAATCCCCATAGTGATCCGTGCCTATGATCTCAGCACTGGAGAGGTAGAGGCAATAAGAATAGAACTCTAAGGTCATCCTTAGCTTTATAGTGAGTTTGAGGACAGCCTGGGCTACATGAGGCCCAGCCTCAAAAACAAGGACAGCAACAACAACAACGGTGACAAACCGTAATCTTCTCGTTGAGCCAGGCGTGTGGTGAACCTCTTTTGTTGGATGCACGTGTCTCATTCTAGTCATGCCCACACATCCAAGGGGAGCTTCCATCTTTAATGACACATCTGGCTTCTCACCGAGCGCCTCCATCCGCCACATGCCCACCTTTATGCTTCTCCCCCTCCCCACACCAGCTAGGCCTCCCAGGCACCCAGAAGCCAAGATCACAGGTGCCTCTGGCTGCAGCCACCCTTGGCTCCGAATGTCCGGGATTGGCGGCAAGGGCGCGTTGGTATTCTGGCTGCGTAGCCTGGCTCGTTATGAAGCACATGCTCCGCAGATTAGCCTGTTTGTATAGCCAATCGAACATGTGCTCCATTAAAAATTAAAGCATCCTGTTTTAAGGCTGGAACAGGAGACATCAGCTGCCACCGAGTAGCAGCCACGCAAAGCCCCAGAGCCCATTACCATAGGTTACAGCAAATGTTAATCAGCGCCAGTGCAGTTAAATAATGCAGCCTGTGCAGATGGCAGCCCCTGCATCCCCTCACAGATGTGGCCTCCGGTCCCCCAGGTTGCTATATCACAGGAGTTGTCGTAGCATCCTTGGATTGGATGCTGGCTGTCAATATCACCTCTTGCGTGTGCTATATAAATACATTCAAACTAAGGAGGTACCAGGGTCTTCTTATTGTTGTTGTTGAGACAGGTGTCGTGTAGCATAGGCTGTGCTCAAAACTCCTTATGCAGTTGAGGTTGATCCCTAAGTGCCTGACCCGTGCCCGATCCTCTTGTTTCTGTCTCTCAAGTGCTGGGGAGAAGTGATGCTCCGCTTTGCCAGGTTTATGTGGCCAGGAACGGAGGCCAGGGCTCTGTGCGTGTTAAGTGATCGCTCTATCCACTAGGCTGTATCCCCAATGTGTCATCTTGTTTCCCTTTCTCTTCCCTTCCGCCTTCCCAAATATACATACATTTCCCTCCATCTTAAAAGTCCTTGCTCTAGGAGGGCTATGTAACATGACACTTTAATCCTAGCTCTTGAGAGGCAGAGGCAGGTGGATTACTGTGAGTTCAAGACCAATCTGGTCTACTTAGTGAGTTCCAGACCAACCAGGGCTGCATAGTGAGACCCTGTCTCAAACAAACAAACAACAAACAAAAACTCCTTTTCTCTGAAGGCCTTGCTGTCAAATGAGAGTATTTCTATTCTTCTCTTTCATCCCTTGTTGTTGAAGAGTTTAACATTCTGCTCCTTCCCTCCACTAAGATTCTGTGTGGAAAATGGCCCAGCCTGTCTGACTTCCCAGCCCCCCCCCCAAGTCCACCTCTACCCCACATTCCCACCAGCACACCCCACACTGTAACACTACCAATGAGTTCCATTTTAAAATTGTGTTTTCTAAAACACTGGAGGCAAGAGGTGAAGGAACTCTGGCACACTTAGAGCAGAGATCCTGCCTGTGGTCTGCCCCCTGCCAACCACAGTGACTTGTTGTCCCTCTGATGGATTCCAGTCACAAACAAGCTAACCCACCACCCAGAGATCTGTTTCTGTTCCAGCTATCTGTCCTCTCCCTAGAAAGAACTTCCTTGGTCACCCTGTCAAAACCGCTCCCTCTGCCCTCGCCTTGTTCCCTTCCTAACACTTAGTCAATACACCCCACATATATTCACTGGCTAATTGCCCATATCCTCCATTAAAACACTGGTCCCACAATGACAAGGACCCCCCCTTCTCTCTCTCTTGTCTTGTGTAACCCAGACTGGCCTTAAACTCAGTAGTAGCTGAGGGTAACCTTGAACTTTTGATCCCCCACCTCCATCCCCTAAGCACTGGGAATACAGGCATGGGCCCCGCCACTCCCAGTTTATGCAGTGCTGGTGGTGGAAATCAGGGCTTCATGCATGCGAGGCAAGCTCTCTACCAGTTGGTAGCGCTCTATCCCCCAGCCTAGGAAGATGATTTCAGGATATTCTTGGGTACCAAGGTGACGGGCATGCACTGCACATGTGACTGGTGACAAGGTCCTTTGTCTTGTGGATACACCGTATCCTGTGGAATGGAATGTGGAAGGAGTACGGGCTGGCAGCAAATTATCTAAAATTTGGAATTGTAACACAGGATAAATTTATTTTTGGATTGTAATAGGGTTTTTTTTTCCCCCTCAAGAATGGTTTCTTGGGCTGGAGAGAGCTCAATGAGTAAAGCACTTGTTGAACAAGTTTGAGGACCTAAATTCGAATTCCAGAGCTCATGTCAACAGACATGCTAGTAGACATCTGTATCCCAACAGTGCTGCAGGGAGATGGGAGGCAGAGACAGGAGAGTCCCCAGAAGTTCTTAGATGAGACAACCTGGTATGTATAGCCCCAAGCAACAAAGACTAGGGGCTGCCCTCAAATAAGGTAGATAGCAAAGACCAAAAGCTGAGGTTTGCTCCACACATGTGCAAGCCATGGCATTGATATCTGTACACTGACATACATAAAAGTAGACCCGTGCATGTATATGAAGTATGTTTGAATGACTTCCTCCTGGTTGTCCTCAGATCCCAGGTTGGAATAAAGAGAGCCAACTCCCTAAAGTTGCCCTCAGACCACCACATGCACGTCTGCACTCATACATGTACACTGTATACACCATGATAAGAAAGAAAATTTTTCAGTGATTGACGCTTTATAGATGGATGGATGTCAGGTACTACAAGACAAATCTAGGTACCAGTTTTAGAAAGCAGAACAATTTGTTGTCCTCATGTTTGTGAAATCTAGAGTTGTGAGAACATTGACTGTCCCAAATCCCTGGCTCTTTTTTTTTTTTTTACTGGTATTTTGCTTTTCCCATAATTGTTGTTTGACTTCCAAATTTTCACTGTGACTCAGGGCTAAATGTAACCACACCAAGTAGATATGGTTAATAATTTTCGTGGTTTGGGTTCTATATTTGAGAGAGAGCAGATTAAAAGGCTGCAAGCTCTAGGTCAGAATCCTTCTCTTTTGCCATGTGGAATATAAACCACAGTGCCATGCTCTTGACCTCAGATCAGACTCCAGAAACGTTTACAGGCTTGTATTACTGGGGGTGTGGCTCCGCTGCTAGAATGTCTGCCTAGTGCGCATGAAGCCCTGGGTTCCATCCTCGGCACCACATTAAAGCAAGTGGGGTGGAGCAGGCCTGTAATCCCAGCACGTTCAGAGCAGAGACAGAAGGATCAGAAGTTCGAGGTCATCGTCAACTGTGTAGTGATTTTGAGGCCAACCTGGGCTCAAGATCTTGTCAAAAGAAGAGGAAGGGAGAGAAGGTTGTAGGAAGTGGGAGGAAGGAAGAGAGGGAAGGGTTGGGAACAGGAAGAGGAAAGGAGAGAAGAGAGAAAGATAAGAAAAATGATGAACGCCTTTCTCAAAGTGTCCAGAGACGTTAGGATGCTATCCTGTCTTTGAACAGTTATCCGTTCTTCTCAATAGGTGGGCATTAGTTTTCAAGTGTTTGTTTTATTATGGAGACGTGATCTCACTTTGCCTCCCAGGCCTCCTGGAACTCATTGTCTAACTCAGGCTAGCCACCAGCTCCCTGCACTCCACCTTCTCAGCTCCCAGTGACGGATGATGGATGGTGAGCATGCGCTACCACGCCTGGCCTTTGTGGGCTTGTCCTCATTTCCTGGCCCTCCTGCCTCAGCCTTCCAAGAGCTAGGATGATAGGCAGGTGCCACAACATCTGACCAAGCCTGGTTTTTTGGGTTTTGTTTTCAACAGAAGAAAAATAGATATATAAGAAAAGCATCGTCAGTGGGCACATGGGCTTGGTCTGTCATGGCAGGATTTGCTTCTCACTTCATGATGTCACCTATACACTAATGAGGCTTGTCTTTTGCATTCTCGGTATATTGGGGTGGGTGAAAGGGAAATGAACTTTGGTTTTGGAGGACGGGGCATGAGAGCAGATCGACTGTGTCGTCTGTCAAATGACCAGCCTCCATGCCACCTCCAGGTCTGAAAACAAGCAGTGAGGCAGAAGTTGAGGAACCCTGGGCCACCATTTCCTCGTAATTATGGAGAGAGTGCCCTGCAGATGCCTGCTGCCTGGGTAAAGCAGGTGTTCTGCCCTTAAAATGGTAATTAGAGACTATTTCAGATCAGTGAGCTTCACTTATTCCATATTGCCGCATGATCTCTCTCTCTCTCTCTCTCTCTCTCTCCATGTTTAACCCACCCTATGATACAGAAAAGCTTGCTTACCCTTGGGGAAAAAAAGAATCAAAATGCATATGGATTTTTTTCCCCTGAAATAAGCCCCCTTTCTGGAAGTATTTTGTGGTTACTTTCAAAATGCAATATCCTGAGAAGGGTTTATGTTGGCTTTTTATTTTAATATAGAGCAAAATGTAAAATTGGAATGTAATGAGCGATTCTGCTTCCATTCCATTAATGCCTCTGCGGCTTCATCCGAGGTCACCGATAGATTGTTTTCCTTGCAGTATTTCATCTGCTGTCAGATCTTTTCAAATCGTGTCATCTCTTCAGGGCAGTTATTTTCTTAAGGTAACTGGAGCAGTGAACAGAGTTTGTAGGAGTTGATTTAGGTGATTGTATGGTGTCAGACCACCTTGGTCTTCTCGGTGCCTAGTGTTCAAAGGGTCACCAGGCTGGAACATGACTTTTGATGGCAAAGGAGTGATTCATTAGTGTGTTTGATATCTATCACATAAAAATATGTCTGGGTGTGTGGCCCTAGGGAGACAGCTAAGTCCATAGAGTACTTGCCATGCAGGCATGAGGACTTCAGTTTGATCCCCAACTCGGGGGAGGGTGGGGAACAAACCAGGATTGGTGAGGTGGCTCAGAAGGTAGCGGTGTATGCTGCAGAACTTACAATATGAGTTCCATCCCTGGTAGTTCTTGCAAGTTGTTCTCTGACTGCTACGTGTGTCATGTGTGCCGCGGCATGTGCACACCCACAAAAAAAAATACAACTAATAATAAAGCCAAGGTGGTGGTGGTTCCCAATGCTCGGGAAGGCTACATGGGTCACTAGGGCTTGATAGCCGGCCAACCTGGGTGAATCAATCAGCGAGTTCCAGTTTGGCCAGAGACTTTCTAAAGAAAAGAAGGTAAACGGTACATGGAGAACCACATTCGAGGTTGTCCATAAGAACACACACATGTGGGCTGGAGAGATAGCTCAGAGGTTAAGAGCACTGGTTGCTCTTCCAGAGGTCCTGAGTTCAATTCCCAGCAACCATGTATGCTCACACACACATGCATGTGCACTCATTTGAAAGACTGACCTATCTGTAGAGGGTGCAGTCAGGTTCACTATCTCAGTTTCTGTGGTGTAGCTCTTACTTTCTGTGAACTGTAACCCTTCTGAGGGGTCTACTTCAAGTTCTTTCTGCTAATCTAGTCACTGTTGAGTCTGGATTACAGTTGTGAAATTTATTTGCTTTGTGTAGATAGTATTGTTTGCAAACCATTCCTTACATACACCAACTGCACACATTACTGGTTGCGAATGGGTATGAAGACATGAGGGGCTCTTTGCTCTTGAACTTGATTGGCAGCCATGGAAGCATCTTACGGAATAAATTTCATTTCTTTGGTTGTGTCTCAGGATAATTTTTTAAATGTTAAAAAGTTTAATTAGAGTCCCATATAGTACTAGCTATGCCATTATCACCTTGTTACTTAAATCTATAACAGGAGAGGCTGGGGTGTGACTCTAGAATGCTTTCCTACATACAGAGTCCCTGTATGTTCCCTTCCCAGCACTGCCCAGACTGAAGACGGTAGAGCACACTTAGAATCACAGGATTTAGCAAGTAGAGGCAGCAGGATCAGAAATTCAGGATTAACTTTGGCTACATAGCAAATCCAGGGCCAGCCTGAACTTGTTATGATGATAACAAAGGATGACTTTGAACTTCTAATTCCCCTGCCTCCACCTCCCGAATGCTAGGATTACGTGTACATTCCACCATGCCCAGTATATGAGTTCCAGAATGGAACTCAGGGCTTCCTGCACACTGGGCACCCCCTCTACCAGCAGAGCCACTCCTCCCTGCTCATCCTTGTTGGGTTTCAGTTTCTGTAAAGATTGGGAAAGAAAAGTGTGTTTACTGTCTTTTGCCTCAGTTTTTATGAGAACCTTATTTCTTTGAAACTTCCAATCTGTAAAAGCATGCATGTGCAATTATCTCTAGCTTATATTTATATATACATTTTATGTAGGCATATGTAGTATGTATGGAATCTTAGATTACATGGGAGTTGAATTTCTTGAGACCAGTTCTTTAAAAAATTATATTGTGTATATGTGTATATATAAAATGTTGAACCATTGTACAAAAAAATAACACTAGAATATTTAATTTATGGTTTCACACTGATATGAATGAAATCTTAGATTACATGGGAGTTGGATATCTAGAGACCAATTCTAAAGAACTGTTTCTTTAAATGTATATGCACACACACACACATATATACATATATAATTAATGTGAGACATTATACAAAAAACACTGGAATATTAAATCTATGATGATTTGACACTAATATTCATTTAAAGGCTTAACTATTTCCTACTCTTTAAATGTCTCTATTCATTCATGCTTAGTTGGGAGGTCCAAAATAGTACAGAAGGGGAAAAAAATCACAGATGATCAGGGAACTCCCTGCAGTGAAGCTAGAAGGGTATTTTTAAAGGAAAGGGAGAGAGAGAATGCTTGAAACTTATTTAACAAGAAAGATTTGAGTCGGGTAATCTGCATAATATATCCACCGGCGTTAAGGCTGTCATCTTGGTATCGCATTTGGGGTACGAGTTTCGGGCTAGCTGTCTTTCACTGTCGGTTCTAATAAAGAGTGTTGGTCAGCTTAAATTCCCTGGGAGCTCAGAGTTATGTTTTGTGAACTGCATGTGCCTGGGGCCCCTCATGCATGATTTAAACTGCTTTGTAAATGTCAATAGGTGGGAAAGCTCTGGATTCCCTTGTAGACTTCTGCAAATCCTCCAAGATGTGTGCACCGCTTATAAAGCTGGCTGCGCTCTCAAGGCCGCAGCAGTTCTTCAGACTTGCTTGTGTGTGTGTAGGGGGGAGGTTAAGGTACTGCCAGGAGCAAAAATATCAGCCTGTGCAGCCTCCATCTTACCGGCCAATGAAACCCTTGATCCATACAGCCTCTGCACCGAGATGTTTCTCTAGTGACCCCAAAACTAACACACAACATGAATGTTGAATGCTCCTCAAACTCTATTTCTTCATTCTTTGTTATTTTTTTTTTCAAAACACGTATTTGAATTGATTGAATTTACAGGTTTCATGGCACTGTGTTCATTACATAGGTTGTGAAACAAACAAAACAAAACAAAACCTTGACTACTACTGGGAGTTTGCAAACCTGGGGCCATAGGCACTTCATGATTTGGGGCCCTGTCCATTTAGTTAAGAGGGTTGCAATGAAAAGCCTGCAGTTCCCCAGTCCTGCTCCAGGATCAGAGCTCTCTAGAGAGCGACTGATATCACTGTGACACTGTGATGAACCTGCGGGATCCCTCTGACTAGTTTGTTGTTGTTTGATTTAAAAGAGAGGGTCTCATATAGCCCCAGCCAACCTAAAACTTACTAAGAGGCCAGGGATGGATGACCTTGAACTTCTGATCCTCCTGCCTCCGCCCGCCTAGGATTACCACACCCAGTTCATTCAGTGCTGGGGACAGAACCCGGGGCTCTGTGCATGCTAGATGAGCATTCTGCCAACTGAACCCCAACCCCAGCCCACTTTGTGCCTTTTTAAACGGCCTTCGTCTAACCTCTTAGCAGTCCGCTTTGCTTACGGGACTCCCGAGATAGCCAAGAGCAGCAATTATTTAGAGATGTCCGAAGTGCCAGTCTGAGGATCTCTCAGTTCCTTTGTGTTCAGAGCCCTTCTTGTACTCATTTTCCCTGTCCTGGGCCCAGCACAATGAGTGTTCCTCCTTGCTCTCCAAACCCCATACTGTATTTCAAATCCCAGATAATTCCTTAAATAGTATGTTCTTCAACATGTCAGGTCACCCAAGCTAATGTCAGTGAATTGACTGTGTTGAGGGACAGGGTCTCCTACATGGGATTCTCTTAGGCCTTTCTCTTATTCCAACAGTGCCTGAAGATAAGGCAAGATCCGCCGTCCTAGTAAGACTTGCAGAGTGACTAGGGTCAGAATCAACAATTGCCGCACTGTTCCCCTCCCCTCCTTCTCTGTCTCTCTGTCTCTCTCTCTCTGTCTCTCTCTCTCTCTCTCTGTCTCTCTCTGTCTCTCT